>NW_022900929.1:37999624-38092288 GCF_012274545.1 Fukomys damarensis | reverse complement strand
TTTTTTTTTTTTTTTTTTTAAGTATCAGGGATTAAACTCAGGACCTTGCACTTGTGAGGCAGGCACAGCGCTGCTGAGCTACATCCCCAGCCGTCTCTTTTCTATAGAGGAAATAAGGACTATAAAAGGTTAAGTGACTCATCCAAAGTTAATAGCACAACTAAAACCTAGACTAGGGTCTCTCCAGGAAACTCTAAGTCATTTCACTGCCTTTCCCTACAGAGGAGAATGTATCATTTTGGTTTTAACTGTTAACAATACATCATAAACCTTTAAGTCAAGAACATTTAATTTGCTACAATAGTACCCATCACCAAAAATCACTGAACATTTTCTATTTTTTGTTTTTCTTGTTTTTCACTAGCAACAGTTTAAAACTAAAAGTTGCACTGTAGCCGTTTTGGGCAGATTCCTCAAATGTTAAATAGAATTTTTGAAACTATTTTTCTCACAGCATTATCTCTAAAGCTGGGAAATGAACTGCAATAACTGGAAACTCTAAGCCAGCAGACATGAATGGAATTATCCCTTGGAGACAATTCTGAGTCAAATGAGGAAACATAAGGCTAAGTTAAAGAAAGAGCACTCTAGCATTTTACCTACAAGTCTGACAAAGAAAGGATGCTGTGATGATAACTTACAAAATGCAGAAATTTTCCTAATAGTTTTGAATATGAGACCCATCAATGCCTCACTTCACATATCATTGGTGGCTCTTTGTAGTCAATAAAAATAATAATTGATCAGTAGTGTATGTTCTTATGTGGAGGCTAAAGGGGAAATAGCCCTCAGCGTAACAACGTGGGAGGGACATCTTCTTTCTTATATCCCCCAAATAGCAGTCCATTTTCACAAATTCAAACAGCCAAGTGGAGGCTGGACAGGATATGAGACCAGAGGCAACAGAAAAGCAGCTGCTTTGGCCAGAAGGGAGCCTATCAATGTTGCTTCTCCAGGATTTTTATAGCAGGAGTGTTTATCTTATTGAAAGCAGAGTGTAATTGAATAAAAGAGTTTTTAAATAGTAAGTCATTAATTAGGTCGCATGGGGTAAAGCGCGGGACTCCGTAATGTACGAGCCTTCTGGGAGCCACCGACTGTCCTCATTGATTCTGTCAGGGTGCCAGAAGAAGGAGCGAGCTGCACACTCCGCCTCCTCTGGAAACCTACCTGATATGTTTGGAAGTGGCTTCCACGCTGCACTGCCTCTGCTCAAATCATCCCGTAATTACTCTGGCACTGTAAGCTGTGAACTTGGCGGGCTCTGTGAGATATCAGATGTTTTCCTCATGCTTGCTGAACCTCTCTTAGACAAATTTTGCATTGTTTTTTGTGTCAGTTTTATCGTGGAACATGGTGTTGCCATCTGGGAAGAAAAACAACACGGTGGAGGAAGCAGCTGGTGAATGGCAATGGCCAAATAAACATTGGCAGGCGCTGGCCATTAGGTAAGATAAGAGGGGTGGGTGGCCGCCAGTACCCATGATCCCTCACCACTGGAACATCTTTCACTGTCCCCTTCACTCTTATCCTCATTTGAATTCATGGCAATTTTTCATTCAGAGACTAAAGCTCTCCAACTGTCAGACGTTGGGCCTTCCCTTCTCTGCCCTGAAAGAGCAAGATACATCTGTAAAGTGCCCTGCCCATTGAATTTCTGTGCCCTAGCAGGACAATGGGCTTCCCGAAGCAGGGGCAAATCTCCTGATGCCTTAACAGAAAGACTCCCCCCAAGGGAGAAGAAGATACCAAAATCCTCACCAAGCTTTTCAGTCAATTTGGTGGCCTTTATTTTGCTCCTATACAACATCATCCATATGCATGGCTCTCAGACCCCTAAATCATTTCAGGACATGTGTGTGATAAATAAATATAAATAATATGAACTTGCCTTTGATAGCAGGGCAACAAGAGAAAATAAATTACATCTGATCAGCATTATTCCCCATGCTTTCTTCTTCTAAGAAATAATTTTTTCCATTGTACTGTTTCTAAAAGGTAAACAGAACAGATGTCTAAAAAAAAAAAAAAAAAAAAAAACTCTAGCCACATCCAGGGAGCAGAATAAACTGTGAAAGGTCTGTAGTCCCCATTACTGGCACATATATACAAATTGGTGAGCACACAGCCAGAAACTTCATTGCATTATTTCTACCAGCAGAAACATCTGGGTGAGTTTTTAAATTTTTTATATTCAGATTGCAAGCTTTGGCTTAAAATACCCAAAGATTACCTTGCAATATAGTATTAAATTTTTAAGTTGTTCAGTTCGCAGAAATTTGTTCAATTCTATAGACAGTGTAATCAGGGGTGATAAATATTGCAGGATCAACCCAAATAAGTAAAAATCTGTTTTTAACTTAGTAAAGGTTGCCATGATGAGCACCTGTACCATGCTGGCTGACCCTCCAAACAGCTTAACACATACATCTTGGTTGGGAGAGCTATAAAAGTGGCATTATATTACATGTATTATTGATGATTTTTAAAAGGTATCAAACAAGAAAACCTGTGCACAGTTAATAAATTGTTTCTTCCACCAAAAATATAATCAGTGATGATAGTAGAGGAAATATGCAAGCTCTCAAAATTGTTCAGAATCATCTAATTCATCCATTTATTGAAAGAAATCTGGTTCTAAGACTCTACACCTTATTTACTGCAAAGCTCAGGCTAGAATTTATAAACCAAGTAGGGGAGGGATCCCATGAAAGGGAAAGTGAGAGTGCAAGAAGTGAAATGCCTTGACCAGGCCCAATTAGGGACACTCACTCTCCTTTAAAAATAATAGAACAAATTATCAGAAAAAGAAAACCTGTTACTGAATCGACCCTCATTTACACATCTGTGATTAAATACGATCAAGAAAAATGTTGGGGAAAATCTAAAAGAAACTAAACCATGAGGGAGACTTCCTAAAAGTCTGCTTAGGTTCATTTCAACATTATCTATGAAAAAAGTCAAATTGCATTGAATGTTTCAATAAATAATATAATTTATATGATTATTTGATCAATGTGCTACTCCTAATTTTGATATGTCAGGTGAGAATACAATAACTGTTATTACTCTGATTTTGATCTCCAGTGAGATTGACTTAGTCTTGTTATAGTGCTAATTTAGAAATTTTTAGCTCATAATCAATCCTTTAGTTCATAATCCTTGACCTATAAATTCAATAATATTTTTGCATATAGACCAGTCTTAGTCAAGATAAGAAATTTTGTCCTAAATTAGCAGGAAATTTTTTCTAAAGTCAGTCAGTCTTTGGCAGAAAGAATCTATAAATACTTCCTCTTCCCTGCATATTCACTATATATATGTATTAGTCATATATGTAAACACCAGACAGGCCGGGGATTTAGCTCAGCAGTTCAGTGGCCTGTCTCACAAGTGCAAGAACCTGAGTTCAATCCCCGGCACCAGAAAAAAAAAAAAAAAAAAAAAAAACCAGACGGATTCTGTAGTGATGCATAAAAGGTAAATCTTTGTCCCCCATCTTAGCAATGCAGAAATTGAAGTACAGACATAATAAATAACTTGCCCAAGGTCAAGCAGCTCAAAAACTCAGTATGATACTTTTGCCTGTGACCTTAATCTCACTACTGGGATACCAGGTGCTAAATAATTAAATACAAAATTAGCACACTGAACTAAATTTTGTGACTTTGACATCTGTAAAAGTGGTCACACAGGCTGAAAGATCTTAACAGGGGCTTGAAAAACAAATAAATTTGGCAAAGGTAGATTTTTGTCAAAGACAGCAAAGAAATAAGACTGAAAATAAAAGATTGGACAGTGCGGGAAAGAAATTGAGGAGGGAATAGTTGGGATTTTGCAGAAAGCCTTCAGGAGAACTAATTTAAATTGGAATTAAACGCTGGCCAAGGCAGTGTGAATCAATTTGTAAACGATGGATGTCCATATTGGAAGGCGTCCAGAGAGATGCAGCATTCCTGACAGGAAGCAGCCCTTCCAGTGATGAGTAAGTCAGCACCTTCCTGTGAAGGGTAATAGCCTCACCTCTCAGTGGGACTCAGATGACAGAATGCTAAAAGGTGACAAGAATAATATGTTCATCATGTGATGAATTAGAACACAGCATCACGTGGAGACTTTTTGCCCCAAAAGACAGGGTTTTATCGCTTAACAAGATCAATAAAGAAAGAAGCATATTCACCTCACCACTGAGATGCTCCCAGAGCAGCTGAATCTCTGCAGTGTTGAGATGAGGGTTGCGAGGGAGACACAAGACGGTCTTTTGACCTGCCAGACTTACCAGCCTAATAGGGTTTGGATCTAGAGTGTCCCTCAGAAGTCTCATGTGTTCAGAGGTGGAGTTTTTGGAAAGAGGTTGGATCACAGGGGCACTGTATTCATCAGTGGATTCATCCCTTGAATACTTCATAGTCAAATGCGTTGTTAGGAGGGAGGGCTTAGTTGGCAAAGGTATCCGTGGGGATGCACCTTTGGAGAGCCCGTCTCCCTCTGCAATTTCTCCCCTCACTCTGCTTCCTGGCTGTCATGGAGTGAGACTCTTTCTTCCACCATATAGTTCCACCGTGATGTTCCTGCCTCTAAGCCAGCCAACCATGAACTAAATTTCCTTAACTCTGTGAGAAATTAAACTGCTCATCCACTAATTTCTCAGGGCTGGGTTTTGAGTACCAGCAATGACAAAGCTGACTAATGCACTAGGATGGAGTGAAGTATTCTACTATAAGAAAACACCTGAGACTTGGAAATTTATAAACAACAGAAATATACTTCTCATAGTTATAATGGTTAGAAACCCAAGATCTAGCCACTGACAAGTTGAGTATCATGTGAGACTAGGATGTCTGCTCCCAAGGTGGCATGTTATATATACGTTATATGTATGTTATATGCTGGGTCCTCCAAAAGAGATGAACACTAAGTCTTCACATGGCAAAATGATGTTAAGGCCAAAGCTAGTTCCCTCATCCTTTTATAAGGCACCAGTTCCATCCATAGGGTTGGAACCATATGGCTTAACCAACTTCTAAATACACCATATCTTCACACCGTTAAATTGGAAATTAAATCTCAACATAAATTTTGGAATTACACAAACATTCAGATCAAACACTCCAAGAAGGCAATAATAGAACCATGCAAATTAAAGCCAATGATTTAAAGAGCCCAGACTAAGATTCTAAAGCAGGAAAGTTTTGTCATATCAACACTGGCAAAAATAGCATGCCAACTTTGAAAACATAAGCACTTACCATATCAAGAGTAGAAATCAAGAAGATTCTATCATTACACCCTCACAAACATCCAGGTATTAGAGTAAGGATAGCAGACACTGAGGGTGCATAGTTCTAAATAAGAATAGCCATTAATTCTGACCTCTAAACTGAAGGCTAGGGTACAATGTGAAGGTCTTCAAATCCTCAAAGTGGGAACCTAGAATTTGAGAAAGCAAATGTAAAGAACTAAGTTGTTCCAGATCGTAATGAAGTCCTTATAGGAATAGGATACTGTTTTATTCTTATTAGAGTACCCAGAGCCAAGCATACTGTTCAGCACATACAGAGTTCAACAAACATTTAATGGATAAATAGAAGGATATTTTTCCCTCTAGGATTCTGTAAACTGTAGTAGAATCAGCTTTAAGTGAAGATAAAATGGACAGCACTTGGGTGATATTGAAGAAGACCCATGGGGCCACTTTTTTCACTGAACTTTTCAAGCAGCTCCCGTAGTCTGTTTACATAAGAGGCCTGTTGCTTATTGATTAATGTTGCCCTTCTCCATGGCAAATGGTCCTACCAGCAGCAAGTTCATAGAGTTCCAGCATCCCATGGATGTCACTCTGAAACATGAGGGCCTGGAGAGCCTGATTTGTAGACACCAAAAGCAAGTGCAGATCTATAAAAGGAATGTGCTAAAGCTTACTTCACATTTTTCCCTGAGCCCTTAATGGAGAAGGTCCCATCATCTGTAATGCACAGGCACTGTCTTATTTTATATCATGAAGCAATGCTTGTATTCTTTGGTTTTTGTGTCCCTTCTTTCTTACTTTCTCCTGACTTTCAACTGTTCCTTAAGCTCAGCCCTAGGAGAGTCCATGGGCACAGAAGACCCCTTCTAGGTGGAAACAGGTCCCATGTGGAAGAGCAGGCTGCTGGGTCCAGCTCTCCCTATCCTTCTTTCTCATTCACACTGTCTGACACTTATTCATTCATTCCATCAAGTATTGAAGGACATTACATAGATGGCTACAATCACTGAAATTCTGGATTCTGGCATAAAAGACACAAAGTCACACAGGAACAGCGGTTCACTGACTTTTCAGACAAAGACGTTTAGTACAGAGTTGGAAAACCATGTGATTGTCATGGATTTTGTGAAGAGTAACTGGTTTCCCTCCCAGAGAAGAGCTAAAGTTTGTATTATCCATATGTGTCAAGGACTGAAGACAGCTGAGCAACCAGCCAGCAGATATGAGGTATGGCTAAGCCAGGTGGGGAGCCGCGGTGCCTACTTGGTTCTGAGAGAAATGGAGCGCTATGTGTCACAGGGACAGCCCACGTGTTTATCTGGCCTAAGAAATTAACCACATCTGCTTGTAGTCTTTCTTAAGTCTTTTTGGTCCTAATTGATTTCAGTTTTTGTAATAATGGTGGTGGGGGACCCATTGATAAATGTTAGTTACACATGACAAGCATGTGCACTAACATTCTGTAGGGCTCTCAAGACTTCTATTATTGGTATCCACGTTTAGAAATATGTCTAGAAATATGCAGAACATTTCCATGAGTTAAATATTCTTAGCTCTATAAGCTTGCAAATTATCTGACTTTAAAAATAAATTCCTATTTGTTTATGTGTTAAAAAAAAAGACACAAAGTCAACTTATGGCTGAGAAATGGATATTAGTACTTATTAAAATTTACATAGAGCAAATTGACATCGTGAATCAATTGTAATAAATATTACTGAAATAGTTAATGAACTATGTGGCTTTAATTTTTCTTTAATCTCTAGTCTATTTTAAAATGCAAAAATCTAAACTATAAAAAAATGGGAGAAAACAAAAGGTTATTTAATCAATTCTCTAGCTTTTTAAATTTTAAAGTTAAATTAGAACTTATAGAGGAAAGTTACACTGATAACAATGCTTTGAATATTTATATCAGAGAATTTGTAATAAAATTTAAAATAAATTAGATATCTAGTTTTTTGGTAAAAGTACTTTAATTTTCTATTGGGCAGTGTTGCTTTAGTTGGGACTGTCTTCAACCTTCCAAGTTGGACACAAGATAATTATGGTCAACCTCACATACCTCTGCACATATGGACTATTTCAGGAATAGGTACATGGTAGGTGTCTTATTGGTGAGACTTAATTCTAGAAGTTCTGTTAAAATGACTGGGAAAGACAGTCCTCTTTACAAAGTGCTTGCAAAGACAGCTGAATCTTTGCTTGGTAAATCTGCCTCCGGATGAAAAAGGTCAGTCCAGAGGAAATCCAACCTGAGAGTTGGAGATTCTGAATCTGGACCACGGTGTAAAATTCCTAAACTCACCCCTACCTTCAGGCAATTCTTCTGAGCCTTCTGAGACATCAGCTAGTAAATTTCCATTTTTGTTAATCTAGTTCAAAGAGAGCTCCTATCTCTTGAGACCAAAAGAAAATTAAAACTCAAAATGAGAAAAAAAAAACATAATAAACACTACATTAAGGGTGGTAATGTTCTGAATATATAAATTACTCATATCAATCAATAACAATTTTACCTCATAGAAAAATGAGCAATTTAATAAAAGAATTAATAAACATATGAAATATTTTAAATACAACACATTAATAATCAAGAAAATGCAGTTAAAACATATTTCAGATACCATTTTTCACCTATAAAATTTACCATAGAATTTGTAATAATCATCCAAACTAGAAATGAAAATAAAGCAAGCAGGCACTTTCAAACATGGATTATAGGAATATGTCTACCCAATTTTTATAAAGCTATTGGAATATATAGAGACATTTAACAACTTTCACACTGCATTACAATAATCCTACTTTTAGAAATCTATTATCTCAAACAAAAACAAAAAGTTCTGTATAAAAACTCCAAAATTATGTTATTAAAAACAGAATTTACAGAGAGTTTTTAAAAATATAGTAACAATTTTCACTATAGGCCTATGTTTATGCTTAATAATAAACAAATGTGTTTAAAACATGACTGTAACTATTTTAATATTTCTGTAAACATGGGAAAAATGAAATATACACCAAGCATTCATAGTGACTATTTTTTGTTCGTTTAATAAATATGGTAAAGTGCATTTTTTTTCATAGTGATTATTGCTGGGTAGTAAGGTAGTATTTCTTCTTATTAAAGTGCCTATAATAAACGTAATCTTTACAGTCAAAAGAAATTTTCAAAGTTCCTTTTAAAAAGCCACCTTCCCCTTTGTCCCATTTCTTCAGATTCTGAAGGCACAGAATGCCATAATCTCAAAATCTACGCTAATTAGCGAGTGAATCTTGGGGAGATTGGAAAGGTGTCTTCCAACACGACTATCACATGCCCAGCATCTCTGACAGAGAGCCCTTCTGTCTCTCTGAAAACCTAAGGCAAGAGTGGGAGGGGTGAGACTCAGGTCACTCATATTCCAACAATGTGAATGTCTGTGATGAGAAGTTCCTCTTCATGACTCAACATAATATGACTCATTGGATCAATTTATGTTAACTTGATCCTGGTAGCTTCATGAATCCCAGTTCTACTCTGAAGTAATAAAGATCATGGCAAAACCGTGGCTTTTTCGTCAGGCCAATCACAATGAGAATCTCAACAACCCCGTTGGATGAGTATGATTATCTAGGGCAGCAGCTCAGAAACTGCCTTACAAAACAAAGATAAAGATACTCATCCCTCAAGGCATGAAGGAGATCTCACGGCACATGGGAGGCACGTCAGACACTTCCTGAATGTTCATTCTCTACCCTCTTATCCTGAGAGCTGGGCACAATGCAAGAACCCAGAAATTTTGTGGAATTAACGCATTGTTTCTCCAACTGCTGTGAATCCACCTAAGTAAATAGTAATCTACCCACAGTTCTCATCATATCTTTGAGAATGCTGAGTTATGCTGTGAAATTTAGGATATGTTATATTTCAGCTTTACCTCAAATTACTAGAACTTTTCCTGGGCAGTGTACAAAGAAAATTAAGAGAATAGTGAGGAGGGTGACCTGCTAAAGCGATGCCATTCAGCAAAGAAAGGGGGACTATAGGTTATTTGCTATCTAAAACCAAGGGAAGAGAGCTCCTGGAATAAAAAATGACTACACTTTCCCTACACCTTTAGCCCTTTTCTTCCTATTTCACATTGATATTTTTTTTTCCTGGTACCAGGGATTGAACTCAAGTCCTTGTGCTTGCAAGGCAGGCAGTGGAACCACTGAGCGAAATGGGAAGGGTAGGGGAAAGGTAATAAGGGAAAAGAAAAAAATATGAGAAAATGGAAATAAAGTGTTTATAAATAGGAAAGGGAGGAGGGGGTGAAGGGAGGGCAGAGACAAGGGGAACAAATGAGAACCAAGGCCTGTCATGTAAAGGTACAGGATCCCAATAATGAAGGCAACTGTACTGGATACCTAAAATGTACCAATAAACTCAATGAGGAAAAAAAATGACTACAGGATAGCAAGATGGGCAATTCCTTTGCCAGTCTCTTTGGTCAAGACTTGGCTACTGATCCAAGGAAGAGTGAAATGGAGAAACAGTGAGACTGAGAAGAGGCAGTAATGCAGATCTGTGGCCCCATCATCTGACACATATGGACAGATGACTTTCCAGACTCAGTTGATACCAGGAAAAGTGCCTGAACTCTAGCTAACTCTACAGACTTAGACAAGAGGGCCGACCACCAGGAAAAGGAGGTTTGGGGTTCAATGACTTCTAGATGGGCTAAGTGTAAAAGATGAAGCCAAATTTCTCATATCAGGAAGTAGGTCCTGGGAAGTGGAGGGTTTGGGGAGACCTTCAGAAGAATGTACAAATGAAAGAAACGGCAGGTGCATGTCTATCACACAGAAGTCATTCTTGATTGCCTCACCTAAACAAGCAGAGAACTCACTCTCATCAAAGGCAGTTAAAATAACAGATTACCTGCCCCTTTTCCTCTTCAATCATTTCTGAATATTACAGAAAACCTTCTGGCCAGCAGATGGAAGAGGAAGAAGTCAATGCTGTATACAAAGAAGGAAGAAAAAGAATTCTTGCTGAGTAGTACTTTAGAAGGTCACCGTCTTCTCTACCCTCTTAGTTCTCTTTGAACTTTTTAAATTTAAAATTTAAAAATGTGAAAGAACATACAAGATGATTCTAACAACTGCATAGAACTTTCTGCAATCTATCTAGCCAACATATTATTAATGTACCTGCCATTAATTGCATACAATTAGAGACTAGGATACCTAATGGTATCATGGTTCAATGTTAAAGAAGAGTAATTGGAAAATTACACTCAAAAGCCTAAATAAACTCTAACTCAACAAAAAAATATATTTAGTTATCTCTTTCCAAAGTGTCATCATTATTTAAATTGAGGAGACCCATTTTGTCATTATTCAATGTTCTCTCTCTTTTTCTCTCTTGTCTGGATAATATTGTGATGATACATTGAGGATACTTGTTTCTCTTGATATTCTCCCATAACGGCATGATAAAAATTACCTGAATTTAAGGTGAGGATCCACAAAGGGCCCCTGTCATGCCTTTGCAATGCCCTCTGTGCAGATTATCATGAATGATTTCATAGACTTCAGCAAGGAGCAATAACTAGCTGGGGTGGAGATGTGCCTACATAGTTAATTCAAGGAGGGAGCTTTGGGAGTCCTTAGAAGTGTAAAACATGGAGAGAATTCATCCTCGTGGGAAGTGAAGACACCTGTGTCTTTAGGGGGCTAGAAGGTTGATTTTTATAAGTTACCGCGGGAAAAATCACTTGTAATATCTCCTAATCTATTCCCATAATGACGTGTCAAATTCCACTAGAAGAAATGGTACGGGGTGTAGAAGAAGTAGGGAGGGAATTTATTAGATTAAAATGAATCAGGAAATCAATAGGCGTGCCAGGAAATGAAAAGTCAAGATCAGATTGGTGTCAAAAGACATCGCAGCTGGGAGGCGGTAACAGCACTACAGGATGACACTCAGCAAGCTCTGCGGGAAGCAGTGATTAATCCTGAAGCCTGCATCCACGTCGATCCACATCATCAGCCTGCAGAAAGGGACTAGAGGACAATAGAGTTCACACTGGAGCTCGGAATGTATTTAGTAAACAGTAGCATGGAGGGACATCAATAGGCATTAAAGAGGATATAAACTACTCTGATGACCCTACCAAAGGAAGGGATTTTACAGATTATTATATTGATAAGAATTGGAAGGAGAAAAGAGAACTTCTATAACGCTGTATTATTTATTAATATCACCATTTTGGTAATAATAAAATCTCCAGACTAACTGTGGTCTTAGTAATGAAGACCACTGTAAGTAATAATGGTTTAAATTTTAACATTGTATTTTAACTGAGCTGCTCAATATCTTAGACCAAAGCCACCTAAGAATGTCAGGCACCTCTACACCAATGGCAAGAACAGGAGTCTTTTGAAGATAGACTTCATATTTATAAATCTTGTACAAAATTGGCAGTCTAGTGGAATATATTAATATACTATTTTGCAAAGGTGATGTTTCTGACCAATGTTTCTTTTTTCTGTTTTTTATTCGCTAATGAATTTAAAATGATCTAACTTATTGATCTAATTTCTTCATGGTCATTGAAATAATGAAACATTACCCTCACAAAGCCACACCTACAATGGTGCACAGTTCAGACTACTGTGAATATTTTAAAGCCCAACATTAAATTTTCTGTTTCCTATTTATTCTACATGCGTGGATAAATTTGGCTGGTTCTGCTTCGAAACACTCCTGCTGAATATTTCATATCTGACTATTTGCAATAGAGTCTTACAGCGATACTAGAAACCCTAAAGTGATAACCTTTCCATTTTGAAGGCTTCTGAGTTTCCTTGAGAAAAAAAAAAAAGAGAAAGGTGAATCTGTTGCTACAAGACCTAAAATACTTAAAACTGAGCTGCAATCAAAACCAAGCATCCCTCATTGTTGGGAATTCAAAAGAACTCTGAATTATAATACTTTCCAGAAAATGAACAAGGAATTGGATTGGGATGCAAGCAATCCTTGAAAAAAAAAAAAGAGAAAGGTGAATCTGTTGCTACAAGACCTAAAATACTTAAAACTGAGCTGCAATCAAAACCAAGCATCCCTCATTGTTGGGAATTCAAAAGAACTCTGAATTATAATACTTTCCAGAAAATGAACAAGGAATTGGATTGGGATGCAAGCACATAATGTGCACTTTCACCCCCCAGGATCTGGGAAAGAACTGCAAACAAAATAGTCAAAAGCTTAAAATTTCACTGCGGGAAATTTACTGCAGCTAAATACAGAAGAAAACAGTTGATCCCAGGGAAAGCAAGGAGATGGTGATGTAAGATGTGATTAAGAACAGTGGCAAAGTAATTCACCACTACTGTTTATTTCATCCAGTCACTCTGAGTAAAGGTTGCTGCAAGGAGGAAGGGGCTGCAAGGAAGAGAATGGTCCTTTCTACTCCAGCATCTGGGGAATTCAAGGATTTCCAGCACAAAGACTCATCAGTTGAAGGGCAAAGTGACAGAAGATTCAGAGAGATTGGTTGACTAATGGATGGGGGAATAAATTCTCCCTGACCGCTCCATGGCCAAACCTTTGGAAATGGAGTCACCCTTCAAATAATCTGTAAGCCTGTTTCTTTTTTCCATTTTCAATTTATAATAACAATAACGACCTAGACATAGGACATTTCCTGGGCTTTAATGACTGTCTGAGGTTAATGGCCCTCAACTACACCCCAGGCCATCAACCCCTCCCAACTGGTCATTAATCTCCAGGAAATATCCTGTTCCAGGGTCATTATTGTTTCAATATCAACTATACCTTAAAAGCTTTATGGATTCTGCAAACACAGATCTCCTGCCAATTGAGGTTATAAAACCTGTTTAAAATTCCAAAATTATCTAGAGTTTGACCTTTCTTCAAAACTAAAATTGATCTAAGAAAACACTAAACTTGATTCTGTTTGTTTATATTTTCTCAGAGGTCTACTAAAATTATAAGAATGCAAACAAAAAACAAAACTTTTATAAATAAAAGGTCAACTTTAAAGTTGAACACCCTTTTGCCAAGAACAGTGGCAAACAGGCTTTGGGGAAATGTGTTATTTGTGAAAATAGCTCCTTATGTAATATATGCACTTAAATGTTACCAAATTATATTCCATACATATATTTTTTAAATGTAGCTCATTCCAAAATCTGTTTTTTATTTCATAAGAAATACCAAAATGTTTACACTAATATTATTACAGCAAGTCTTTCTCCTGCTACCAATATTCCATGTGAGAAAGGGTGGAAAACAACTTCTGGAAGGAGCAACAATTCAGATTTTGATTAGCAGCAAAAGGAAAGATAGTTTCCTGGGAAGCCTTCAGGATCAAGAGAATGAGGCAAAGGAGGGATAGGACAAGTTCTCGGCCCCAAGGAAATCCAACAAATGCCCATTGGATAATAGAAACATGGGGATTAGGGCAGTCAGACTTTAGATGTCAAAGCGATAGATGGGCCCGAGCTTTGAGGAAACATTTAATGTCAGCCATGTATGTATGAAGATTCTGATAGGAACAGAGTTTAAATGAAAAAACTGAAAACTGTATTCCCTGCTGATGGATGCAAACATTGAAACTGAAGAATAAAGTAAAACACTCATCATTAAATGAAACAAGTTCAGGACCAGACCAAGAGCACAAAGTCAGAGAAAAACAGGAAGGCAATCTGCTCAAACTGCTATAATAAAATCTCCAGCTAACTTAAAAACAAATTTATTTCTTGTGGTTCTACAGCCACAAGTCCAAGATCAAGGTAGTAGGCAGTCTAGTTCCTGGTGAAGCCCCGCTATGGTTTGCATATAGCTTGAGTATGTTCTTCGAGAGTTCATGTGATGGAAGCCAAGTCCCAAAACTGACAATGTTAAGAAGAGGTGGAGCATTTCAGGATGGATCCCTGTTTGGTAATTCTGTCATTGGAAGGAAGCATTGCCTTCAGAAAGGATTAATGCTGCTTTCACAGAGTAAGGTCATTCTCCTGAGAGTGGTTTACCATAATAAAACAAGGCCACTCCGTGCTCTTGACCTCTTCTGCACACATCCAGTTTCCTTCCCATTTCTCTGGAACGTGATACGATCAAGACGTTGGACAGGAGCTGAGCAGATGGAGTCGCTGATCTTGAACTTTCAGCCTCTAAAACCATGAGCAAATTAAACTTTTTAAAAGTGTAAGTCCTCATCTTCAAGTATTTCATTCTAGCATCAGGAAGTGCACTAAAGCAGACCTCTTCCTCCTGGTTTTCAAAGAGCCATCATATTGCTATATCACACAGCAAAAGAAAGATCTCTTTTTTAAACCTTTCTTCTTATAAGAGCACTACTTCCTTCATGGGACTAAAATCACAAGGTCTTCACACCTAAAACTAATTGTCTCCAAAAGACCCACCTTTGATTTCTATCACATCAGGGGTCAGGGATTCAACATATGAATACTAGGGACACAAACATTGGTTTTGTAGCATGGACTGACTGGATACCACCTGAACTGGACCTCCCATAAACAGTGACAGAATGATATTTGAGCCTGACAAAATTGTCAAGCTCAGAGGCAGAAAATCTAACAGTATCCATTCCAGTATTTCATTCCAATTTAAAAAAAAAGTAAAAAAATTTGTATGAAATGCTACTTGAAGATTTTACATGAGGTCATATAAATGTAGAGACTGCAAGGCATTAGTACTCAGAGCAGAGAATGGAGGAAAATAACTACTGAAATTTTTTAAATAAACTCTTCACCAGAGCAAAACAAATCATTTAACTTGTGGAAAATGATATGCAATTTCTATAAGTACTAAATTTAACATACTGTTTGCTACTAGAAAGTTTTAACAGAAGTCAAGAAATCACAAGACAGAAGAGGAATTTGAGACAGACTCAGAGACAAGGGCGTGAGTATTAAGCTTCACTGAAATCCTATTTAGGTGATTCTTAAATCCTTCACTTAGTTTTAGAATTAAGATATTTATTATGTTTTTTAATGTGTTTGCAGTTCTGGGATTTGCACTCTTGGCCTTGGTACACTGAGCAGTTGTTCTACCGCCAAGCTGAACCCCAGCCCTTACTACTAAAATTAAACCAGGGAGTGATATCGGCAAGATGGGAGAATGCCATAGGAGTCCTCTGGATTTATACACACACACACACACACACACACACACACACACACACACACACACACATCAAACCCATAGGCAAGAATATTGATGTGAACATCCCAACATTCAGGAGTGAAACTAAGACTCTCTCTTGGATGAGAGGACTGAAAAAGCCTGCAGTCCTGTGATAAGAGAGAGTTCGCTTGACTATGCGGCCATTCCGCAAGACAGCACATCACCATGAGAGGACACAGATGGTGAAAAATCAGGAGACTATGACACCACCAAGGAAAGCTAACAACACTCCAGTAATGAATAGAAAACAAATTATACAAAATAACTAACAAAAAGTTCAAAATAATCCCCTTAAAGAAGGGCAAGGAGCTACAAAAAATAGAGACAGAAAACTAAATGAAATTTAGAAAGCAATCTATGAACAAAGTGAGTTTGACAATGAAATTAGAAATAAAAGTTCCAGAGGTAAAAATATAATAATTAAAGCAAAATATTCAAGAGAAATCTTCAACAGTAGGCTTAGTCATGCAAAAGAAAATCATGAAGACAAATTGTAATCAAATTATCAGAAACCCAAAACAAAGAAAAATACTAATAGCAGCAAAAGTAAGAAACATAATACATTCAAATACATTCAAAAGCTCCAATATGGCTTTCAGTGGATTATTCAGCAGATATTCTGTAGAACAGAAAGAGAAGGTTGATATATCCAAAATATTCAAGGGAAAAAATCTGCCAATCAAAAATACTTTACCTAGTAAAGCCACCCTTCAAAAATGAAGGACAAATAACTTTCACAGACAAATAAACCGTAAGATTGTTCATCACCGCAACTGCTTTTCAGGAATTGCTAAATGGAGTTCTTTGAGCTGAAATAAAAGACTACTGATTAATAACACAAAGAAAGAAGAATGAAAGAAAAAACTCCCATGTAAGTTAAGCATAGCAATGTTCTCAGAATTCTCTAATACTATAAGTAATTTCCTCCCTACTATGATAGTTAAAAGATAAAACCATTAAAAATAATTGTAGCTCCAAGAAATTGGTAAGAGGGCCAGGGATTTAGCTCAGCGGTTCGGTGGCCTGCCTCGCAAGCGCAAGGACTCAAGTTCGATCCCCAGTACCAAATAAATAAATAAATAAATAAATAAATAGGTAAGAGTTACAAATTACAAAAATAAACATAATTTTTAACATTATAATTCAAAACCTAAGTTGGAAAGGGTGTGTTTCTATGCAATTAAAGGCAAATCCTTGTCTTACATTGGCCTGTTCTAGAAGTAAGATATTTTATGAAAGCTGATGGTCAAACAGAAGTCTATAGTATTCAGAAAATAAATTATGAAATAATGGTAGCAATTTACTTTTATCTTTAAATAACTATCTCAATTTTAAATGGATAAAGTTCTCCAATTTAAAAAAAACAGAGCAGTTGAATGAATAAAAAGTTTGACCCATCTGCTGCCTATAAGAGACCCACTTTATTAGTAAGGAAAAGTGCAGAGATGGGAAAAAGATATTCCACACAAATGCAAACAAAGAGATGCCAGAAGTAGCTTTTCTTATATTAGACAGTAATCAATAGTATTGGAACTAATATATCTTTGATGTCTACCTATTTTCATCCATCCCTTTTACAGACCGCCATAATAGTGTGACTAGAAAATGCACTTTTTGCTTTGGAATAAAAACATATTTTAAGTCAAAGGCTATAAAAAGAGATGATATTATTACATAATGATAAAGGAGTTAACTTACCAAGACTACATAACAATTACAACTATATATAGTTACAATGTTATGTAAGATATATGTGTGTGTGTGTGTATCCGAAATCAGAGCACCTGAACACATAAAGAAATTATTAAATTAAGCTGAAGAAAAAAACAGAATACTATTACAGCAAAACTCAATACACTACTTTCAATAATGGATAGATCATTTAGAAGAAATTTTGAGCATAAATTATACTTTAGAGTAAATTAGGCTAACAAACATATACAGAACATTTCATCTGCTAGTACCAGAATATGTATTACTCTCAAGTACAAATGGAACATTCTCTAGGACAGGTTGCAAAAGAAATCTTAACAAATTCAGGAAGATTGAAATTACATTAAGTATCTTCGCACAGTAGTGTCATACATTAAGTATCACAGTAGTGACATAAAGGTAGAAATCAATAATCAGAGAAATCTTGAAAAATACAGAAATTTGTGGAAGTTATACAACATGGTCCTAAACAACCAATGGGTCACAAAAGATATCAAAATGGAAATATAACAAATACTTTGAGACAAATGAAAACGGAAACCCAAAATATCAAATGTCCGGAATAAACATCTATCAGAAGAAAGGAAATGTCACAGATAAACTGTTTAATGTTCTACCTCAAGGAGCTGGAAAAATAATAAACTAAGCCTGTGTTTAGCATAAATAAATAACAAAAATAAATGAGATGAGAAAAACAATATAAAAATCAACAGAACTAAGTTTTTTGAAAAGATAAAGAAAATTGACAAACTCTTAGCTAGACTAGGAAAAAAGAAAGACTATTATATGAGACCAGAAATGAAAAAAAGCAGGTCATGGTAGCATACACATGTAATCCCAAAACTTGGGAAACTGAGGCAGAAGTCTTGCAAGTTTGGATCCTGCATGGGAAACTTAGCAAGATCCTGCCTGAAAATAAAAAAAAAAAAAAAATTAAGTGTAGTTCAGTTAAAAAGCCCTGTTCAATACCCACAACTACAAAACTACAAAAGTGAAACAGAGATAAAAGAAAAACAGACAGAGAAACATTACAACTGGCTCCACCCATAATAATAAACAATTATGAACAAATGAGTATACCACAACAAAGTGGACAACCGAGAAAAAAAGCATAAATTTCTGCACATATATAACCTACCAAAGCTGAATCATGAAAAAAGTAGAGAATCTGAATGCACCAGTAATAAGTAAATTGAATCAGTGACTCAAAGCCTCCCAACAACTAAAAGCCCAGGATTGCACAAGTTCACTGCTGAATTCCACCAACAGGAAAAGATAAGTTCAGAGTAGAAAAAAAATATCTGATCAGGGGTTAATATCAAAAATATGTAAGAAACTCCAACAGCTCAATAACAAGAAAAAAACCAGTTTAAAATGGGCAAAAGACCTAAGCAGACATTTCTCAAAAGGAGATCTACAAATGGCCAAAGTATTTTATGAAAAAAATATTCAATATCACTAATGCTGAGAGAAATTAAATTAAAATTACAATTAGATATCATACCATACTTGTTAGATTGGCTTTCATCAAAACTTTAAAAGAAAATAAGTATTAGATAGGATAAAGAGAAAAAGAAAATCATATAAAATGCTGGTAGGATATATATGAATACAGTCATTTTGGAAAATGGTATGAAAATATCTCAAAAAGTCTAAAAACACAACTATCACAAAAATCTAGTAATCCCATTTCTGGATGTATATCCAAAATTTGAAATCAATATATCAAAGGGAGTCTGCACTCTTGTATTTCTTAGCATGATTCAAAATAGTCAAGATAGGAAAACAACCTAAGTGTCCATCAATGCATAAATTGGCATGGAAATGCAGTATATATTCACAACAGAATACTATTCAGCCTTTAAAAAGAGAAGGTCCTGTCACTTCTAACATGAATGTATTTGGAGACCACTGTGCTACATAAGCTAGGCATAGAAAGACAAATATGTCATGATCTTACTTGTAGGTAGAATCCAACAAAGTTGAACTCATAGAAGTTCAGAGGAGGGCCGGGGATTTAGCTCAGTGGTTCCAGTGCCTGCCTCGCAAGTGCAAGGACCTGAGTTCGATCCCTGGTACCAAAAGAGAAAAAAAAAGTACAGAGGAGATGGTGGCTCCTAGGGACTGGTGGGGAGTGGAAGTGGTAGGGAGAAGGAGGGAGGGAATAGGAGTTGCTGGTTACAGA
Organism: Fukomys damarensis; assembly: GCF_012274545.1. NCBI lineage: Eukaryota > Metazoa > Chordata > Mammalia > Rodentia > Bathyergidae > Fukomys > Fukomys damarensis. The sequence continues at coordinate 38,072,938 of NW_022900929.1, read as the reverse complement.
GTGTGAAGTTTAAAAAGACAGGAGAAATCCATTTCAAGATCTTTGAGATCTACTGCTCAGTGGTGTGACTCTGGTTAGTCATGATGTATTCTACTTTTCAAAATATTTAAGGGAGTAATTGTCAAATTTCTCACTATAAAAAGTGATAGTCAATGGGCAGGGTGACACATGCCTGTGATCCCAGCCCTTGGGAAGCTGAGGCCAGAGGAACACAAGTTCAAGGCTAGACTGGGCTACATAGTGAGACCCTGTCTCAAAAATAAATAAATAAACGAACAAAAAATAAGTGATAGATAAACACCGTGCCATCAGCTGCTTTTTGGTTTTGTACACATGCACATGATCTCATTATATACACATATCAAAACATCACAATGTGTCCCATAAATGTAAACAATTACAGTCTGTCAAAGAAAAATAACATTAATATTTTTTAGAAATGAAATATACATAGATGAGCCAAAACTAGAGGAGCAGTTTCTTCAGAGATTTGTGCTATTAGTCTACACACCCAAAGGGGAAAGGTAAGGAGGACTATATTAATCATTTTGCATAACACCACAATTCTTGGATTCTGCATGCATGAAAAACTAGCATTCTGTGGATAATGTCAAAAAGTGTTGCCAACTCAAACAGTAGCTGGGGTCCCCTTTGGAGGAGGGATACAGCAGCCTCTGAGTGCTTTGATGGCTGAACTCCTAATATACTTCCTTGGGAAACCCTCCATGAACAGGGTATCCTAGGGCTCTCCTCTCAAAGCAAAGTCTTTCAGAGCAATTTAGCCTTTTCTACTCTTGATACAACAAACCAACCCCTGCTATTTTCCTGATGCAAAGTCCTTGGTTTCTATTTAATGCCACTAATATTTTCAGCAACCACTCTCTCCTTAGCCTCATGGGCAAAATGTGGACAGGGTCATGCTGAAAGGTAACATACGTTTCTCGCTATGACTCAGAATAAGTAAGTAAGCTAAATAAAGATGCTCCAAATATGTCTGAGTCCTAATTCCCCCAAAATGTAAATATGTTATCTTTCATGGAAAAGTTCTTTTTCAGATGAGATTAAGCATCTTTAAATGAGGAAACTATTTGGGGTTATCCAGATGGGCCATATGTAATCGTTATGATGCTTAAGAGATAAGCAGGAGGGTCAGAGAGAAGGCAACAAGTCAATGCAAACACAAGCTGATAGTCTCTGAGAGATACTTTGGAGATGAAGGAAGGAGCCATTGTGGGAGATTTCCTTGTTGATTATGGCCAAAGCAAGCAATAAGCAGTGCAGGCTGTAAAGAGGTAACCCCACAATTGGCTGGTTTAAAGAAATGAGTCTGACCAAAGCCTACATGACTCATAGGAGCATTGTGGATGGTACCCAGGTCAGTACCAAACCACTATCACCCCCACCCCCACCAATGGCCATGGCAGAGGCCAGAGAAATGGCCCAGGTAGCTATGGGGTTTAATATGAGATAACAGGTACCCAAGGTTAAAGTGACTTGCACCAAAATTCCACTCCCAGAATTAAAACCTTCTCAAGTAAAAAGACAAAGTTAATCATTAATCACCCTCTATATTTGGTCTGTTCTGTTCCTAACACAAGAATGTTTTGTCTCTTCTTTCACAAGTTTTGCCTGCATCAGCAACGCATACCTAGAAACCACATGTAGCCTCCTGACTCCAACTTAACAATGACTGTGTCACCACTAATTATCCATGGTTCTGGTTGTTCTGGGTCTTTGCTTGTTCAAGCACTGGCCATCCAGTTCCCCATTTCCCTCTCTTCAATGCTGTCTCTTGTCTTTCTTCTCACCATGTGTCAGAGCACCAAGCAGGAGATTTGGATCCTCTGTAGAGGTCTCTGATAAGCCATGAACCCAGGAATATAAATGATCATTAGAAGCTAGGAAAGGCAAAGAAACAGATCCTTTCCTAGATCCTCCAGAGAATGCAGTTCTGCTAACATCTTGATTTTGCCCCGGTGAGTGCCATGTCTGACTTCTGACCTGTAGGACTATATGATGACTAATTTGTGTTGTTATAAGCCACAAAGTATGTGGGCATTTTTCATAGCAGCAATGGGATACTAAGACAAGAATAAGTTTTCAGGGAGCCCACGAGGTGATCTTATTGTGTGTCCTCTAAAGCTTAGAGGACACAGAGGATTGCTTTCTGATGCATCTGGAAAATACAAGAGACATGACACAGGTTAGCTAACTGCTCTGATATCAGAGTAAAACACTGGGATTTGTTCTGCATTCCAGAACTATTCAAAGAATATGTAAAGATATCCTAACTACAAAGGATTGTCTTAGGTCTAGAGCCATATGCAGGCCAGATCATGAACACTGGATTTGTGCAGTCATACAACGATGTGCATTCAGAGGAAATCTGTGCTCGCTTTAACATTCTCTTGACTTTGGTTTGATTTTTTTTAAATGAACTGCTAGGGATTGAAACCAATGCTTGGACATGCTAAATAAGCATTCTATCACTGAGGTAGACCCCTAGACCTTGAAATCCTTTTTTGGATTTTAGTAAGAGGTTCTACATTTTACACTGAGTCCTCCAAATTATATGGCTAGTCCTGTCTGCTTAGAAGGGCAAGAGATCAGGAAAGAGACACAAGCAAGACATCACTGCAGAAAAAGATGCAAGTGATGGCTGGATTAGACATGTAATTGCCCAGGACAGGACTAGAGATCCCATATATGTCATGAGATTTGCTGGAAAACCTCCAGAACATTGAGAAGAACATCCATAAGAGGAAGAATAAGATTTAAATAACAACCAGGCTCTAGAGCACAGTGCCAGTACATACTCATATCACTCAAGTAAGAACTTTAAAGTTCTTTTTCTTACCTAGCAGACATATAAAATCATACCCAGCTTTCTGAGGAGACTGAATCAATGTCATTCATGTAGAAACAAATGTCAACAGATTCTCTGTCTTGATCGCTTTCCTCATCTCTGGGACAAAATACTCAACACTCATGACTTAGAGAAGGAAAAGGAATTTTGACTCATGTTTCCAGCAGGATCAGGGCAGAGGACAGCTCCCATGGCAGCCAGGAATTAGAGAGAAGAGCCAGGGTGGAAGGTCATATCTCAGAAAGCCAGGTCATGTACCTCAGGGACCACCTGTTCCAACCAGACCACCTTCTAACAGCACACTGAGCTCTGAATTCTTGAGTGGGTTGATCCACTGACAAGTACAGTGATCTGTATTTCAACAACCTCCAAAAAGCCGCACTCTGAATACATGAGCCTTTCAGGGAACATGAGAGATCTATATTAGAATATCCTTCTAACCCAGTTGCCTAAAGTGGGACTCCACTTCCAGTGAGGACAGAGGAGCCTCAACTCTATACCAAGTTCAGAGTTTTGATTATTGCATAATACCAGACCCCTTGGCTTCTGAACTGATACATTGTTTTGTAACTGGAAGCAACCAGAAAAAGTCATGGGGATGTAAATTTCCATTTAGAGAAAGAATTAGTCCAAATACAAAAAAAGAAATCAGAGACCAAACAATCTGGATTTGTACTTGGTCAAGGCATTGATTCAATCACCAGATCAAAGTGGGGAGTTAAGGATCAAAACTGTTCTGACATTCAAATTTCATAAACATCATGTATATAAAATATTCAGCATTTCCTTTATAAACCAAACAGAGTAAATTTATATAGGAGGAAGATCTGCAGAAGACAATTCCCAACAGGGAAAAATGCACAATAAAGACTTGAGCTTCCATTCTATGTATTATCTAATAATATTATCTAATAATTATTACCATTTCCATTTATTATCTAATAATATCTCCCCTGAGATATCTGATCTTAACGCACAGTATGGAAAAGCATTGGGGGCTTCTGCCTTCCTCCCAGTCACTCTTCACTGCCCGAGTTATATTTCTCCAACACAATAGCCACGCCACTGTTTTGCTTAATCGCCTCTATGGCCTCTTTGAGCACCTTCAAGATGAAATCCAAATGGCTCTCCACCTGGCCTAGCTGGTCCTGCACCATGCCACACCCCACATACTCTTGCACTAATTTCCACATTTCCAGCACACTCAGAACACTTCACTGTCTTTGGTACACCATAGTTCCTCAGAATAATTCACTTAAGACTTTCCTATAAGACAAGTATTGTTTTCAATTAAATAAAAGTCATTCTTATTCTAAGAAATATCTATAAATTATATTGAATTGCGCTACTTGTAACTTAATTATACATTTGCCTAGTGTTACTAAAACTTATTTTAAAACTAAAAATTTTACCTTTGCATCCGACCTAAATTATCTGTTACACCATCCATTGTTAATGTAAACACACTTTGGGATGTACTCTTCTACACAAAAACTATAATGAATTTTTTACTCTTTACTGAGCAGTCTCTGCCTTTGAGCTTGGTTTCCTACACATAAAATGTCCTCCCTATTATAAGCTTCACCCTAACAGTTGCCACATTGTAAGGCTGTGAATAATACAGTACTCACATGGTAGGGCACATGTCTCCCTTATAAAACTGAGTACTCTGGTCATTTTTAGATAATCTCAGTATCTCCACCAGTACATATTGGGTCCTTGAAAAGTACTAAATAAAAAAAGAATTGTGGAAGAAATGGTCTAGGTTAATGAAAAATCACTTATCATACAAATATCCCAGCATATTTTTATTTCAGTTAAACAAGATACTCCAAATTCCCAATATATGGAAGTGTTCTCTATACTCATCAAATGGGACTAATTAGAAAAGGTAAGTGATTGTTTTTTATGTACAGCAGAAAGAACACAGACTTAGGAAACAAAAAGTTAGTACAAAATTATAGCAAATTTCAGTGTGAATTTTTATAAGAATTTACATTCAGAGGCTCTTATTATTTTTAGGAATTCTCCTCTTGACAATCTTTCTAATTAAAATGTGAAACACGAAACCAACAGATATAAATTTAAAATAAAGCAAAGCTTCATTAAAGCTGCTACCAAGAGGCAGTAACCTCAGAATAAACAATCCTATTGAAAACAAAAATCAATGTCATTAATATAAAGGGTGCACTGGATAAGTGCTCCATAATTCCAGCTCTATACACTAGCTGAGGGACTCCATTTTCCTGTTTCATTTTTCCAGAGTTACAGAAGAACGAACCAGAAAGTTTCCAGGTTATAATCATACATCTAGTAGATTTTCTTTTAATCCCAGCAAAACATTTATTCCTTCTTCCTTATCTTTTTGAATAGGAATGTGTTTTCAAAAAAAAAGTTTTAAAAAATATACAACTTTGACATTTTGAGAATATTGCAAAATGCAAAATGAATTTAATAAATATATTGTCTTTTGGGAAGGATTCTAGGTATTGGGCCACAGCCTCATGCTGCTAAGCACAGCTCCTCTACCACTAACTTATAGCCTTCATCCCCCAGCCTCTGTCCCACAAATATATTTTTAAAGTATTTTCCCAAGCACTGGGGTTAATAAGAAAATGTAGAGACTATTATGGGCTGAGCTGTGGCCCCCCAAATGTTTGTGTTGAAGTCCTAGCCCCAGTACTTAAGAATGTGACCAGTTTTAGAGACAGGGCCTTTAAAATAATTAATTAAGTAAAAATGAGGTGATGTGGATAGGTCCTAATACAGTGACAGCAAACCTTTTAGAGCTCTCAGTGTGTGTACAGCCCGCTGTGGCGTGGGGGCCATAAGTTCTCCCCCATCCAATGTGACTGATGTCTTTTTGAGATGAATGGGACACAAGATACATACAAGGGACAACCATGTGAGGACATCGGAAAGCAACATCTGCAAGTCTCTGAGGGGCCTCAGAAGGAGCCACCAGCCAACACCTAGAACTCCAACTTCCTGCCTCCAGAACTGTGAAGAAAGGGTTCCTGGTGTTCAGGCCACGTGTCTGGCACACCTTGTCATGGAAGCCTGAGAAGATAAGGCAGGCACTCACGGAGCTCTCAAAAGCCCGTGGTCCAATTGGGGAGACAGATAGGAAGTACTGTAAGAAGGTAAAGTACGAATATCAGCAGCCTAGCAGAATTTTACACAGTAATTGAAACAATAATTACATAGACTATTTTGCAGCAGGAAAATGTTTATAAAAACATTAAATGAAAAGGAAAAATTCTATAATATATCTATTTTATGATCACTAATAAAAGATGGGTAAATTGATAGAGAACAGAAAAAAACTCAGAAAAACACAGTGTTTGGGTGGGTTTTGTTTTTTGCTGAGGGAAGATTCTTGATGAACTTTCATTTTTTTAGTTCTTTATTGCTATTGTGTAGTAGTGATTTGATAAGTTTAAAAAAAAACATTTAACTTAAAAAGAATACAATTTTGCCAGCTCAAAATCTCCAAACTATTAGGTATTAATTTTTATCAAGTCCGAATGTTGACATGTATATAAATTTAAAAACCTGGACCAATGCTGTATCAGTCCATGGGTACATTCCTCCTCTTTATCTCTATCTTTCTGTTTCATATGTCAGCACAGTTCAAATTTCTGCTTTTGAGAATACTGAGAGAAGTATTCTAAAAAGAAATTCAGAGTTTTTTGTGAGACTAAAGTTTGTACAAAAAGTCACTAAGAAAAGATATAAGGAAAATCGCAGATTTGAAGCTATATGTGAGGAACAGTACTCCAGAATGAGCTTGTAGAACTTCCTTTGACTGTGAGCCTTAAAAAGCCAGCTCATGTATAACAATGTCCAAGGCCAGTTTGAAAAGTAAGGGTGAGCCAGGTGAGGTAAGAAAAGAGCATCCATTCTTGAGGTATCCAGACAGGCCAAGCCCGGGCACCTTCCACTAGAGACTCAGGGCACCTGACAATTCTCCTCGCAGTAAAGGACAAAGGACCAACAAATGCAGCCAAAGAGCTCAGCCTGGAACAGAGCAGATGTTTGCCAACAACTTTGCACAGAGGTAGCGTTCTCCCCAGCAAGTGAGACGTGCAATGATTCTCAGAAACAGTTCTGCACAGAGCAGGGCAGGGCAGGGAGAAAAAAAAAAATAACAAGGAAAACAGCTGCATTAGAGCTGCACTGGGTGTTAATCAAGCCATACCCAACACTGCAGTAAGGCTTATATCAAAGACCTTAATTTGCCCCAAAGGCCTTGTTTTTACCTTGATTTAATAGTGTTCACTCGTAGCATCTGTTGTCTTCATCCATGCCAGGCCCCAAACTGGAGGTTCTGCAGCTCCTGCCAGCTTGCCTTTGGTAGCCCCTCAAGGAGAAAAGCTCCCCAGGAAGGAGATGGACTTTATTTTTATCCTAGTTAAGTCCCTATCCAATCCATTAACAGCTGGGATAACCTTGGTCCAGGGCATTTCCTGGAGAAGCTATCACCAACTGGGGTTAATGAACTCTCCCTACCATTAATTCCTGGGAGAGGCCATTGGCCTGAATTGTTACTTAATTACTCTTCTGTGTACAGCTTCATAAAGCAATGAAATGCCTTCTTTCAGGAAGAAGGGAGATGGTAATGGGGGTCATCAGAGGCCATTAATTTTACAAATAGTTTGGTAGAAACTATAGTATATTAAGAAGTCACTTTACCTCACAAATCAACTCACTGTGGCCCTCCTCAAGTAGATATCTAAAACTTCACAGGTTTCCTTGACTTGTATACACAAATCCTTCGAAAGTATGAAGAATCTGTCTAAAATGACACACATTCAGGTATACATAAGTACATTCCTCACATTCTATAACTGAACTATTCCTAAAGTTGTCAAGACAAACCCAACGGAGACAGTTTGACATGGCACAGAAATTTCCATGTTGGAAACCTCTTTTGAGCAACTTCTCTGTCTCTTGAGGCTTCTCTCTTTCTCTGAGCTCTTCCCTTTCCTGGCACAGTGGTGCTACCAGCCACACAGGTCCACACACTGATTCGTTTGCTCACCACTGACCAAATCAGAGGAGGCCATTTATTTTGCTAAAAAGCACGATTTATTTTTACTAAAAAGCTAGCAAATAAGCTAGCTTATTCAAAGCTAGCTCTGAAGGGATAGATGGGCTTTGTAACCTCACTTTGTACAGGATGTTAGGATATTTTTTAACAAGGAAAAGTGGAGGAAGAATTCTGAAACAGTAGATACTTTCATGCTTGTTTCATCCCCCTTGACTAAGGAAATCGAACATTGACCTTCTGGTCCAGCATCTGCATATCTGTCCATTCATCTGGCCAGAAGAGAGATGGGTGGCAATCTGTGCTCTAAACTTGAGTCTGGAGAAGCCACTTGTCTCTAAAGGAAAAAAATCTAACTTTTAAAGTTTCATTTTGCCATGCCAGTTAGTGGCAGGTGCAGAGAAAAGCTAAGTTCACCCTGCACACTCCAAGTTCTTCCCTTGTCCACTGAGCTTCTTCATGCAGCCACTGACCACTTCCAGGGTTGATCAGGCCTAGCTGCTTTCTCTACACCACTCAGTTTAAAACTGGGACACCCTGACTACACACACACGCGCGCGCACACACACACACACACACACACACACACTGCCTTTCCTCTTATCCTGTTCACTTGTTTCTTCTCTGTTCTCTTATCATATAAAATAAGTTACTGTTTGCTGACTTTGTTACTCCTGTGTCCCTCCAAACACACACACACACACACACACACACACACACACACACACACCTCCCTTCTAAGGTGAGTTCTGAGATCAGAAATTCTCTGGGCTGTTGCACTCACTCTTTCTCCCCATGTGCCTGGCAAACATAGGTGCTTTTTAGTGTTTCAAATGTTTGCCGTTTGAATGAGTAGTTAGTTGGGCACATAGTGGGATCAGACATCTGGCTGAAAGACCCATAGTTCCCATTCTCATCACATTTGTGCTGAAGAGAAGGCTTATCTACTAGGGAAAGAAAAGAAAATGGCTATCCCTTCATATACTCCAGAAATCAGATCCACGGATCCTACCACTGCTTACGGCAGGCTGGAGTGTGAAGCCCACAGACCCAATGGAGGCTCTGACTATGTGAAGGAGAAACTGTTGCCACCCACCTCACTCTGACATGCAGAGTCACAACCGCTCAGAAAGTTCTAAGATTCTACTGAGATTCTTTTCTAGTAGGAAAAGGCTAGACTCTTCAGAAGCCAATTGACCAGGGCAGGATCAGAAGACGATACACAGCAGAAGGGAAGTAGAGTTTGTAGAAGAAATGGTAGAAAAGTAGAAACTCATGGACCAAGAGAGCCACATAATTTACCTCTGCTTGGTTTTCTGAGCTGTCTTTAATACTATGTTAATAACCCAAAGTCCACATGGAGGCCCAGCTGCAGAGCAGAGATGTTTCTCAGACAAGTGATGCTCCGTATCTATGCTCTTGGGGCCTTAAGGAGAACAACTTGGTTTAGAAAAAAGGGGACTTTAGAACAACTGATAACCTTCATTTCTTCCTAGTGATGCATATAAATTTATAAATAGGTAAATATTGGTAAACCATCTCTGAATGTGTTGTCTAGAAGGACACATATTGAATTTTCCACCCTTCTCCCTGTATCCTCATCATTTCCTTACTGAGGCGTAATCGGACCATGTGCAGAAGAAACAGGAGGCTGCGATTGTTCAAGGCTGAATGAGGGGGTAGGAGGGAAGAAACAAGTCCATTTAGTTTCTAGGTAGGGGACTCCTGTCACAATTACTACATGTTTCCTGAATGTACCATTTTTCTAATTCATTAGCTACATCTCTGCTGGCATTTTATAAAATCCAAAATGGAAGATCACAAGGAAGATCAGCAAGATTATGAGTAAGTAATTGTGATGATGTAAAACCACATCCAAGGACCAAGGTGTGGTGTAGGTCTGTTGCTAATTCCTTCACTCACGTTCTGATTTATCTCTTCCTTCTACATCTGCCCTATTGCACCCTTCCCAAGCACCCCATTCCTTCAAAAAGGGCTGACTTTTGTAAATTCTCTTGTTTGTAAATTCTCCAAGGCAGCTTTTTCAAGGTGACACTTTGCTTCCCAACATCATACTCAATTCCTGCCCTCCAAAAAAAGCCCCTAAGCCTTAGGACCCGATTCTGGTTAATTGCTTCAGAGACAAACCAATGAATTCATTTACAAGCAATAAAAAGGAAAGTTTACTGAGAGCCCTCCCCATATATCAGGAAGCCTTTCTATTCTAAAATTATCAATTATTTCACTCAAATTTATTTCAAAGTTGATATTTCTCTTCTTGGAGGCTGAGCCTGAAGCTTATCTCCATGTGCTCAGTGGAATGGCTGTCATGGCCTAATCCCAAACATTCTAGTAGGCAAAAAGAAGAAAAGAAGAGGTAGGCAGAGAGAGGGAAAGATGGAAGCCCTTTCCACAAGGGTAGAAATCCTTCTCATCTTTGCATAAAACTAAGCCCAACCAGAAGTAATGTACCAGGTGCCTAGATAAAAATACCAATAAAAGTGTAGTGCATGAGCAGATTTTGTGAACAATTTAAGAAAAGGTTGCTAAGGGAAACAAGTCTCTCCAGTGCAAGGGGCTATTTAAGGAAGCGAAGTTCTTCATTAAACCAATGTGGAGGTGCACTATTATTTTGAGCACGTTGGAGGAAAAAGCCTAGGAAAAATTTCCCTTGCTGAGTTGAGAAATCCTGAAACAAATCATAAAGCATGATTAAAAAAATATAATTTCTTAAGAATGAAAAAGTAAAACTATGTTCTTAGGAAGAGCAAGGCTGATGAATTGTCTTCTTAAATGGTATTCCTCTTGGCCCAATAATTACTGATCTTAAGATAACCAGCTTTTATTCATTTGGGGACTTAATCTATAGGTCAGAGAAAATGGAAAGTTTAAAATTGGCCCAATCAAAGAGAAACATTGTCAGTTTGAACACGGACCTTGAAAAGGACCTGCAGAGAATAGATGAAGCAAACGAGGAGCTGCTTCTCAAAATCCAAGAGAAAGAACATGAGATCCAGAGGTACGTAGTAGAGATTTAGGAGGGAATTTTCCATCCAGAGGAAAGGGTTGAGAAGAAAAGGCAAAACCGAATTTTCCTACTTGCTCTAGAGACCTGTATCTTGTGAAACAGTAGGTGTATTCTTCATTTTTGGAAACTTCTCTCTTGTCAAAATGGTGAAACGGCAAGTTTTAAGTAGATTATTTACAAACTGGGTAATATTTATCCAAATTAAGTGAACATTGGGATGTTTGGCCTGGGCATCAGGCAGATCTTACTTGGCACGCCTCAGAAGTGATTCTGACTCCACGGATCCAGTAAACAGGGCAGCTTTTTCAAGGCCATGTGAACTACACATATATCATTACTAAAGTATCCTTAGAACAGACATCTGTTATTTGGCAGTTCCAAAACTGCCATTCATGAGTCATCACCATTCTTGTGTCACCCAGGCTAGAAAGTGAGATCACTCAGATGGGAGACGCAGCAAAAGATGAGGGACAGGAGAAGGAAAACGTTACTCTGCTAGAAAAGGAAAGAGCCTTGCAGGAGCTGGAGGAAAAGACAGCCAGACTTGTGAGTGTGAAGCTGGGAAAAGTCATTCTGTAGGTTTTACTCCTCAACCTGCCTTTCCTCAACTTTCAGACCATCTTAGTCTCCCTTTTTTTTTTACATGCAAATGCATGACATATGTCCATATGCAAGGAAGAAGGTAACGGGTGGAGAGCAGGCTTTCTTTGCTAATGTTAAAGTTGGGAAACCCCACAAGTGGGCATCTATATTCCTGCTGAGTTGGGCCACACGTTACCCATAGTCTGATCTTAAGATGTACTTATATCATGCAAGTAAGGTGGAGTTACTTCAGGAAAATATTGCTGGAGTGAAATGGACAGCAGTTGGCTGCACTGAAACAGATGATTATCGTGTACCGATGCTGACTTACACCTTGGCTTCTTTCTCTCCCCAGGAAAGGAAGAACGAGACTCTAGTCCACAGTACAACAGAACTGCAGAGAAAGGTGGGGTGGAGCTCTGCGTTCCCCAGTGTCCACACGGCACCCTCATTACCCAAAGAGGCAAGGGAAGGAAGGAAGGAGCCCCTGTATCAGAGAGGCCTGAACTTGAAGTGGGTACTACCCCATGACCCACTCCTAAGACTGAGGTTTAGTCCTGGAAGTCACTGTCTTTGTCTTTGAACAAGAGGTGAAAGGAGTGGATGAGATGTTTAGTGATCCTGTGCATGGGTTCTTCATTCTCTCACAAGAAAATAGATTCCAACAGATGCTCTGTAGAAATGATTGACTGGGACCTTCATGAAAAGAGGTTAATTTTACTTTCACGGAGACTTTAAGATGCCCAAACACAGGGCCTTCGTCCCCAGTGATTTCTTCTTCCCCAGCTGGGCATGTCCTTTCTCTCAACCCCTGTTCAGAGAATAATGGGCTTCTTCTGGTTTCCCTACTCTCTAATCCATGCCCTGTGTAGCCCAGCAGGAATCAGGAGTTCTTGGGAGTATTTTGTCTGGAACAGACTTTAGCCCTGGTATAGGAGACTAGTGAAAAGAGAGTAGAGTAGAAATATGGTATTTTCACAGAGCATCAAGTATTTCCAAGGGACCGTGGCCTGACATATGTTATCAAGCTATCATTACAGAGCATGCCGTGTACTTCACTATTATTTTACTGAGTGTATTTTTATTGGAAATATATATTTTTATTTGAAACTGTAGCTTGCAAAGAAATCACATAAGATAACCAAGTGTGAACAATGTGATCTGGACAGAACTCCAGAAGAGATGAAGGTAAAAGGAAAAAGTATCCTGAATGGGTTTGGATTGCGTGACCAGGAAACAAGCCATCAAATCAGAAATGATGTCAAACTTGGATTAAATGCTTTGAATTTTTCTCTCCTGTCAGGTTTCAGCCTGAGCTAGTAAGGGCTGAATTCTCCTCCGCTGCCCTTAGTAAATAATTTCTCTCTGAAGCCAGGTGGTTTTTCTCTGTCTTCTGTTAGGAAGAATGAGGCAGAAATGCTGCTACGTAACAATTCAAGCAGTTCAAAAATCTGTCATTCAAATCTTAGCTCCAGCACTTAATTTGGTGTGTGAATTTGGGCAAGGTAGTCACTCCCTTCCAGCCTCAGACTGAGGATACAATGAGATTGTGCATAAAATATCCTTTTCTGTTTCAGATGCTAAGCCCCCACAGAGTCACATAATTTAATGGTCTAAAAGTCTGACTGAGATATAGGGAGGAATTCAGCAGCTTAATGAGATGCACACTCCATCCCTTATGACTCATACCCTTGGCCTGAAGCTGTGTCTTGAACTATTTGACTGGCTAGCCCCAAATGCAATGGATAGAGATAAAAATTGCTACTCTGACCTTTCTGCAAGCTGCCATAACCTGGGCAGCTGAAGTACCTAACCTGGGCACCTAACCACCCTCCTTGCTTCTACTCTTAACCCTAAACAATCCATTTTCCATACACAGAAAAATCTGCTTTTAAAAATACAAATTGGAGTGTGTGTGTGGATACTTCAAACCCTCTCCTGGCTTCTTGCTGCAATCAGAACAAAGAACCAAATCCTTCTCAGAAGCTACAGAGGCCTACGTAATCCAGTCCCTTTCTGACTTTCCCACTTTTCCTCCCACCTATCAGAAGTCTAACTTCATGAACATCCAATTTACCCCGCTTTCTGATCTTGACCTTGGTGATAACCTCCCCACAGAATGTATTTCTTCCATATCTCCATTTTACAAACATTTATTATTTAGATTTCAACTCAACTGTTACCTCATGAGGCAGCCCATCATCCCCACATACCACCACCAGGCCCTAATAATATCATCAATCTTTTTTTTTAATTCCTTTCTATCACATACCATTATCATGTTATTTGTTATGTCCCCCAATTAGATGTCACCCTGTAAGGTTGGAAAGTCCATCTGTTGCCCCAGCACTACCCCATGCACACAAAGTGGCTGATAACAAACAGTATTTTATCTATTTAGGAAAGAAGCAGAAAGAAAAAAACATGGGAAGGGATAAAGAAGTAAGCAAAAGCCCTGGATTTTGACTGACTTAGAAAAGGGAAGGAAGGAGCAAAGGTTTTTCCAAGACTTGATTTTATTTCCAAAAGAAAAAGCTAAGTGAGACAAGGAACCTAAGGGTTAGAATTCCGGGGTGACAATAGGACCCAGATGAAAGCTGAAAGTGGAGGCATAAGTTCGCCAAGAAGACACAAAAAGCACTGGATGGTTCTCCATCAAAAAGACACCAGGGGGAAGAAAGAAAGAAAAAAAAAAAAAGACCAGAAATTGTGTCCTCATGCTCTTCAGCAGCCTGGGAGATAATCTTGAGATAACAGGCTATTTTCACCTTGCTGATTACCAGCCTCCTCTCCTTTCTGTAGGTTAAGTTACAGCAGCTGCAAGCCTCCTGCACAGACCAAGAAATGAAACTGGTGAGGGTAAAACAAGGCCTTCAATGTTACTTCTCCCCAACAAAGGGACGCTTGATCTGTGGCCAATCTAATACATTCCACATATGACTGACCTATATAACCAGGTTCCTGTCTGGGGGCCACTGTGGGAACAGGAAGTGGTAAGAAAACATGAATTACAAACACCCCTACCATGTCACCTTCCTTTGTGTTGTACAGTTCACCTCTCTGTATCATTTTCTCTCAACTGGCCCCACATCTCATTTGTACCGTGAAACATGGTTTGTAAAGCACCCCCAAAATGAAATGAGTTTATATGCTCTGCAAAAGGCAATTAGAACAATTAGAAAACTCAATTTCGAGTCCGTGATGCAAGATGAGACATGTAAATCCCTGTTCTTACAGCAACTTGCTGAGAAAAAAATTTAAGATCCAATTTTGGTTTCCCAGGTCATGGAAGACTATACATTTGTAGTCCAGCTCTGTGAAGACCAAGCTCTCTGCATAAAGGTACAGCTTCCTTGGAGAGAGACAGAAAAATGCTTGTTAAGGGGCAGGATGAAATGGAAGCAGACTGTTCAAAAAATGCTATTTAGGAGAATTTTAGCTTTTTCACAGCGGCACTGCAAAGAGACATTAAAGTGAACAGCAGACCACTGCCAATATCACTTTATTGTCCCTGGACTCTCCAGTCACCCCACCCTATGATGAGCACTTCCAGCCGTTCCCAGTGCCCGTGACAAGGTACAGTCAGAGATCAGGAACAGCCGTGCGGGGTCTGTGACAGCAGCAGAAGTAAAGGTGGAAACACCAGACATTTGTGTTGCAGTGTAATGAGTACTTGTTTGTAAGAAAATGGATGCACCTTGAGAACATCATGTTAAACGAGAGAAATCAGACTTAAATATCACAAGCTTGACTTTCTCCTACATGAGAAACTCAAAATATACATAAAGAGCAAAATAAAAGATAGTAGGAAGTAGGGAGGTAGATTGTTCAAATGGGACGGGGACCAAGAGAGGGAGGGAGAGGGAGGGGAAGGGAGAGAAAGGGGTGGAAACAGGCATTAAGATGTGTCCTGCACATGAACCAACTCCACACAAGGCATATAAACATTAGGTACTACAAACACGTACAAATAAAAAAAATGGATAATATATGTTTAGAAAAACATACTATGTAAAAAGTAACTGTGGCTTCTCTTCTTTCTTTGAAGAAGTACCAGGAAACCCTGAAGAGACTAGAAGAAGAGGTAGAGACACGATTCCTTCAGAAAGAAGTGTGAGCTTTGGCTAACAAAAGAACATCGTGGTTTAATGGTGACAGCACTGCAAGCTCAGGCAGAGCGAGCATTCCCAGAAGTTCCTACCTGGAACACATTTCCTGTCTGTTAGTGATTTGGCTGAGCCCTGCTGGACCACACAAACTGTAGAATTCCGTGTTTTGTTTTGTTTTCCTCATTGAGTTTATTGGTACACTGTAGGTATACAGTACACTTACAATCATTATTGGGATCGTGTACCTTTACATGGCAGGTCATGGTTCTCATTTTTACCCCATATCCCTGCCTCCCTTCACCCCCTACTCCCCTCCCCATTTACAAACATTTTATTTCCTCCTATTTTTTTTCATTTTCTCCTATTTTTTTTCTGTCCCTTTTCCCCTACCCTTCCCACCTTCCCTACACCTTTAGCCCTTTTCTTCCTATTCCACATTATCAATTATCTCATTGGGATCATACGTACTATTCTAGTTTTTCACACCAGAGAAAATATTCAGTATTTATACATGCATGACTTATTTATTTCACTTAGGAGTATATCCTCAATATGTATCCATTTTCCTATGAATGAATCTAATTTATCATTCTTTATGGCTGAGTAGTATTCCATTTTATAGAAAAACCACATCTTCTTTATTCAGTTTCCAACTGATGGGCAAATGGGCTGTTTCCAAGTTTTAGCTATTACAAACTGTTCCGCTATAAAAATAGGTGTGTACATTGATTCTTTTAAGATACCCAGCAGAGGGATGGCTGAGTCAAATGGAACCTCTAGTCCAAGCTCTTTGAGGTATCTCCATATTGATTTCCACAGTGGTTGCACCAGTCCGCACTCCCACCAACAATGAAGGGTTCCTTTCTCCAAACAACCCCGCCAACATTTGTTATTGTTTGATTTCTTGATAGCAGCCATTCTTTGTGGGGTGAGGTAGAATCTCAGTGTTGTTTTCATCTGCATCTCTCGAATGACCAGTGATGTGGAACATTTTTTCATATATTTACTTGCTGCTTTTACTTCTTTGTCTGAGACATGTCTGTTCGTTTTGGATGCCCATTTTTGAATTGGGTCTTTATATTTGGGGGAGCTGATTGTTTTGAGTTCTTTATATATTCTAGATAATAGTCCTTTGTCTGAGGAGCAGCTGGTAAAAATTTTTTCCCACATTGTAGATTGTCTGTTAGTTCTGTTGATGGTTTCTTTTGCAGTACAGAAGCTTTTTAATAAGGTGAGATCCCAGTTGTTGATTCTTTCTGCTAGTTCCCATGCTACTGAGGATTTGTTCATAAAGTCTTTTCCTATGCCAATGTCTTTCAGAGTTCTGCCTAACTTACCTTCCAGCAAGTTTAATGTTTCTGTTTTAATATTTAGATCTTTAATCCACTTGGATTTTAATTTAGTGCATGGTGAAAGATAAGGGTCCAGTTTTAATCTGTGGCAGGTTGAGATCCAATTTTTCCAAAACCATTTTTTAAAGAGGCTATCTTTCCTCCACTGAGGATGGTCAGCTCCTTTGTCAAAGATGAGGTAGCTGAGTACATCTGGAGTTGTTTTTGTGTCTTCCAGTCTGTTCCACTGATCATCAGGTCTGTTTCTTTGCCAGTACCATAGTGTTTTTATCACAGCAGCTTTGTAGTATAGTTTCAAATTGGGAATTGTTATACTCACTGCCATGTCTGTTGCCTAGGATGGCTTTTGCTATTCTAGGTCTCTTCTGGTTCCAGATAAATTTTTGGATTATTTTATCTAGTTCTGTGAAATATAGTGTTGGCATTTCAATTGGCATTGCCTTGAATCTGTATAGCAGTTTTGGTAGTATGGCCATTTTCGCTATGTTGATTCTTCCTACCCAGGAGCAGGGGATATCTTTCCATTTTCTTATATCCTCTTTCATCTATTTTTTCAGAGCGCTGTAGTTTTTAGTGTAGAGGTCTGTTACTTCTTTTGTTAGATTGATTCCTAGATACTTCATTTTTTTGGATGCTATTGTGAAGGGAATTTTTTTCCTAATTTCTCTCTCAGTGAGTCTGTTATTTGTGTACAAGAAGGCTATTGATTTTTCAATGTTGACCTTGTGTCCAGCTACTCTGCTGAAAGTGTCAATTAAGTCTAGAAGTCTTTTGGTGGAGTATTTTGGGTCTTCAATGTAGAGCATCATATCATCAGCAAATAATGATAGTTTAACTTCTTCCTTTCCTATCTTTATTTCTTTAATTTCTTTCTCTTTTCTAATTTCTATGGCTAATGTTTCTAGGATTATATCGAAAAGGAGTGGTGATAGTGGACATCCTTGACTTGTTCCTGATTTTAATGTGAAGGTTTTCAGTTTTGGCCATTTAATATGATGTTGGCTCTTGGTTTTTCATAGATAGCCTTTATTAAGTTGAGATATAGACCATCTATTCCAACTTTTTGCAGAGTTTTTATCATGAATGGGTGTTGAATTTTGTCAAATGCTTTTTCTATATCTATCGAGAGGATCAAATGGTTTTTGTCCTTGACTTTGTTAATATAGTATATTACATTTAGAATTCCAGTCTTAAAAAGAGTACAGAAATACATCATCCTCAATAATTGTAGCACATTATTATTTGGGCTTGTGCTGGGTGCAGAAACATGTATTTCAAAAGTGTTAGCGGGCAGGCCCCTTAACAGGATAGTCCTGTATATCAAGAAAGGTCCTGAAAGTAATATCATCACCTACTTCCTCCAAATATGTGGAAATCTCCCATACAAGAAAGTGATGCGACTCATCTCTAGACACCCTACAGATACCATACTATGAAACTCAAAACTATATACTGCACTGAACTCTGAATATGACAACTGGAAACGATAAAGTAAAAGCCCCTTAATCCTTAAATTTGTTAAGAGTATAAATGGCACAAAACCAAAATCCTCACCTTCATTTCTTGACCCTTTTTTAAAGGTAAAACTTAGTAAAAATATATTACTGTATATTAAATATTACTGTTTATTAAATATTTATTAAATTAAATCAAAGCTGTATGCAGCCTCTAAACATGCCAAACTATGAGCTAGAAGCAGGGTCTTCAGACCTGGAGTTCCTTTCTCCTAAAAGACACCTCCAACTCTCTAGGATCCTTGCTGAGCACTAAGTAAGCTTGACTATTAATTAAGCAAAAATCCTAGTACCGGGTTGTGTTAAAATCTCCACGCACTCCAATAGGTGGCTACTAACTACATGTGACTACTGAGTACTTAGAGGGGCTAGTATGACAGAAGAGTTTTTATTTTATTAATTTAATTTAAATAGCTACACCGACTCAGCTTCTACAGCACTACAGAATGTACCTTTAGATGATAAAGCTGTCTTTCAATTGCTATCCTGGGGTATCAATACTTGAATACTATTTTATATCCCTTTCTTGGTTCTTTTACCATTAGATCAAAAGTCTTGTGCTTGGGCCCTAGGAGGAGAAACCATGAAAGCCAAAATAATGGGGTAAGTGCACCATACCCTCTTCATTGCCTCTTACTGTCACTGGCTTTCAAAAAATTTAAATCACCAAATACACACCCAATTTTCCCATGTGCATTTTCCAAGAACTGCTATCCCAAAGCATGCTGCCCCTAAAACAACAAACAAGGTGTTCAGGAACAATCAGCAACCCCCACCTTCAACTTAAGGCCACAAAAAACGACAGATTCTCCAAAAACTAACCTAAGACCTAAGAGGAATCAGAATGGAAGCAAGGAGGGGGTGCCCTGTACAGCAGAGGCTGGTACATGGCCCACAGTCATCTCTCCCACCCCTGAACTCATGGTGCTCTTTCCCGTTGATCCCAGTATAGTGCCAGATCGTTACCAACACAGGACCCTAGACACCTGTTACCATTTCATCAGAGGCGGCCTGGGAGTTGCAGCATACAAAGTATGATCCAAAATTTTGATTAATGTTAGAAAGATTTTTAAATATATTATATAAAAGACAGATTATATTAATCTTCCTTACCATAATCCATCATTCTTGACACTTTTTGGAACAGCTCTGGAAGTGTCCTCTTCTGTGAGTGCTTTCAGTTGTGCCATTGGCTACAGAGAAGTCTTGTGTCAATTCTAAATGTTTATCTTTCACGATCTTTTATTTGGGGAAAGACTTAGAAGTCACATGGTGCCAAATACAGTGAATAAGATAGATGAGGATGCACAGTAATGTTTTTACGAGCTTGCTTGCCCATTGGATGACATACAACAGCAACATTCACTGTATTTTTTATCATGCCTGGTAAAGACTCAAAAGAGGACTTACAGAACTACTTCAGAAAGAAGCAAAAGTGATGCAATTTTGAGGGGAACTAATAGCAATATGTCCTTTATTATAACACTTATTTTTAAAATTTTTTAAGTACTCACCATATTTTTCTTTTCTTTTTTATTGCTTTTTTTGAGACAGGGTCTCACTATGTACTTCAGGCTGGACTTGAACTCACTGTCTAGTCTAGGCTGCCCTCAAACTCAGAGCAATCTTCCTGCCTCAGCCTCCATGAGGGCTATGATTACAAGCATGGACCACTATACCTGACTTCACCGTGTTTTTCAATCACATCTTAAACATTAATTGCTCCTTTGTGGTACAACTTCATGCCTGTCCATATTTAACATCATGCAGTTCAAGATCCCACAAAAATGTCAGAAAGAGGCAGAATTTCCCAATGTAGAGCACCAGGCCTGGTATCTTATAACAGTAAGGCTTATGACACAGGCTTAAATGATAAACTTTAGAAGCTGGCATGGTAGTGTACATCTGTAATCCAAACACTCTGGAAGACTGAAGCAGAGGAATCCTGAGTCCAAGCACAGCATTGGAAAATCAGCAACTTAGACAGACTCTTTCAAACAGAGAGATAAACTTTTGTTGAAGTCTAATTTTATAATTTATACTGACCACAGATTTTATGCAGTCAAAATAAGTTGTCTTAATAATATTTTTAAAAATCCTCTTGTCCTTAAAAGAATATACAAATCATTGAACATTGTCCTGGTATCATCCAGGTCTTTGGGTTCTGTCAGAAAATGTCGATGATAACTGTAGCTCACATTGTCCTAAACAATTCATTATAGTCCCTAAGCTTGTATGTTCCACTCAGCAAACAAGGCTCCTAAAATCAACTATACTCAGCTTTCTAGAATCGAGTCAAGCATGCTCCACCATTTATACCCCATGGCTTACCAAACTATTCCTTCTAACCAGCTATCAGAGAAAAGCCAGAATTTTCTTTAGTAAGCACATCAGTATCTCTTGATGGTCTGATGATTGTTTCAGATATTCTTCTCTTTGGTGGGACAAAATATCCAAATCTGACAAATAAAGGAGGAAAGGTTTATTTTGGCTCAAAGTCTATAGAGGTTTCTGTCCATAGTCAACTTCCTCTAAAGCAGGGCAGTGTGAAATAGGGGCATGGCAGAGGAGAAATGGTCCATGGCAGGATAGACAGAAACCAGCAAGCAGCAGACCTTCCTTTCCCTTTTTATTCCATCCAGGTTACAAGCCTATTGGTTGGTACTGCCTACACGCAGGGTGGGCCTTCCCATTAGCCACACCCAGAACTATGCCAAAACAGTTAATAGGCTAATCCAAGTATCACACACCTCTATCACATCATATAAGCAAACACACCACCTCCCAAACATACCTATGAACCCACGAGGCTTTTGGGGGACATCTAGATATAAGCTGTAACAATGGCCTACTAATGCTACTAAGCAAGTTCACAGAAAGGCTGCCTCAGTAATTGACGATCTGGCAATTCACAAAACCTCACTTGAGCTATAGAACTGAGTTTGTAATCCATAAATTTTTTAATTCTAATTCTAATTCTAATTCTAATTCTGTGAGCTTCATTTCTACAACTGTAAAATCTGATCATTTCTCTCCTTTTTGATCTCACAAGGAAGTTAAAACCACAAACAAATAAATGATAACATATTTTGGAAGAGAAATTCCATGAAATTTTCACCTTTACATTGTCATAGTTTTCAAAACTTCTCTCTGTGCCTTAGTTTCTTCATATTAGTAAGTAAAATGGCAATAAAAATAACAATAGTAATAAACACGTCAGATTTCCATCTTTGAAAATTATGTGCACTTATCCATATCAAAAGAACTTGTATTTTCTAAATATAATGTTTCATGAATACCTCACTACATATTATTTGACAGTGATATTAGCTTCCAGAAATTGCCTATTTATCAATATTTTTTCTTATTCTCCCAGTGTATTTCTGTCCCCACAACAGCAACATGGTTGGGTAAAAGGTAAGCAAATTATCTTTATGTAAACATCCTGGAAATCTAGGGGCACTCTCAGCCATCCTGGCAGAAAGCAAAATGTAGATAATAAATACGTTGTATACACACACACACACACACACAATTCAAGTCAGTAAACCAGCGTCAACTACATTTCTCAGTTCTAATGTTATGACTTCATCATTCAAAGGCAACTTAATCTCAGCTTTCCAGTGTTAGAAGCCAACAACTTAGTAAAAAACAGAAATCTGATCACCTAAAACTAGATGTGGTGAATCTTGTATTTGTTCCCTTTCCATTTTGACAATTTGAAATGGCATGGTGTATGTGATTTCCCAGCAGTAACATTTCATTAGAAATGGATTAAAGTGCTCCCAGATGCAAGTTTACTACTTCCTGAGAGCAGATAGAAGAGAGACAGAGAGAGAGAGAGAGATTGCAAAGCAAGCACTTAATCATATCCAGCATGTCATAACTACTCAAAAAATGCTTGTTAAACCGAGAAGGAACTCACAATTCAAACACTTGTGTGGATATTATTCCTGAGGGAATCACTGAAATAGCAGAGTAAAACTGGTATTCATGAAGCCCCTACACTTTCAAGAAAAGGTCAAATCGTGTTTGATATGATCTGTTTAAGAATGCATAAAGAAACATATTCAAAGTAGTATGAAATATGATTTCACAGGTTCCATCAAAAGAGTTAACATAAAATTAATGGTGCTGAAAGGTCAGCTCCAATTGTGTGGAAAATTTGCTTAAGAACAACACCTTCACACTAGATAAGTGAGGTATTACACATTCCAATATCCCTATATACAAAATTTCTGTAAGAACTAGCAGAATTTTCCTCAGAAATCTAGGCTGTCTATATAACCCCGAGCCCAGCATGGAATCACCTAGGTAGGATATGGACTGCCTGTCCTGAAGAGAGCTGGTATCTCGAAGGGATCCTGAGCAGAGACATCCTGTGAGTCTAGATCATCATATCTAATGCTAAATATCTTTCCTCTTGTTCTTTCCCTACACCTTATAGGGCACTGGTATAGTAAGGCAGTAACTCAAGACAGGAAATTAGGTTATCCTAGGATTTCTCTGGGAATGTAAGCCCAGAACCTTCCCATAAGCACTGTATCCAGTCTTGAGGAGAGAGGTAAGCAAAGGTTTGTTAAGGTCTTTGATTCTAACTCTGACTAAGCTGCTGTACTAAAATGAATTTTGGCCCTAGTCACAAAGATAACTGTAGAAGAAAACTTGAGAAAGCTGGCAGGGAAAGGATTGTTTCTAGCAGGTTAGTGGAGGTGGGTAGGGTATTTGTCCTGACACAGAGGGCAGCCTGGCATAGCTGGGAAAGGATAATGTAGAAAAAGGAAATGGCAGAGAGGTTTGCTTGTGCAAATTATTTTAAAATAAGAAGGACTAAGTAATTAAATTAAAGAAATCAAGATTTCAAGAGTGAATTTTATAGAAATTTATCAGGAAATTTTAAAGATAATAAAAAAGAAAAATACCATGATAGCGGATATAAATTTTTATATCATAGATAACAGATATCTCCACAAGATTAGTAGATTCAATTCTGATCAAACTCCCAAAAAGGTTTTTCATAAAATTGAATAAAATGATCGTAAAATGTACTAGATATGGAAGAGTAAAGAGTCAAGAATAACCTAAATAATTTTAAAGACAAACAGGAAGTGTGGGACATGCCTTTCTAGATAGTAGGTCTTACTGTGCAGTTACGGTAAGCATAGAAGTACAAAACTGGCAAAGAAATTCATAAATTGAGCAGTTAGATGGTCAGTTTTGTTCATGAGCAATACTCAGAAACAGTGCACACAGAGCCCTTTGGCACTTTGGCATGCGACATGGATCGCATGTGAGAAGAGAACGTGGCTTGTTCAATAAGGAAGGAAGAGGAGAAGGAGGAGTGTTTACTCAACAAGCAAAGCACAGAGGAAAAACAGCAGCCCATGTTAGCAGAAGACTGGACCACTACATTCAGTATAAAAACAGCATGCACTAAAGACTTATATGTCAATACAAACAAAAACATCCATAAAATTATTTTATCTTATGCTGCATAGTGAATACCCCCCACCAAATAAGAAATGCGGTGGTTTAAACAGCAAACATTATCTCATGGAGTCTATGAGCCACTCTTCTGTGGTCTGCTTAGCCAAGCAGGTCTGTCTCAGGGTCTGTCTCAAGGCTGTTGCAGTCATTTGAAGGCTGGTCTTTGGCTGGAAGTTCTAGCTATGAAGTAATTTACTCTCATGTCCTGCAGGTTTTTCCTAGTGCTCAGCAGGCGATCTGTTCCTGCAAAACTGGGCCCCTGCCAAAGGCTGCTTCATGTGCACAGCATTATCATGCTGCTTCCCTCTGAGAGTCGGGGGGAGGCCACAGCATCTTTGTGAAGTAGTCTTCGAGGGCACTGTGATTTCCACCGTTTTCTGTTCCATAGAAACGAAGCATTAGTTCCCATCCCTACCACATTGAAGGAAGATTTCTTAAAGAAAAGATTAACAGAGAAGGTGTGGATATAGTTTTAAACTACCACAGAATTTTAATTTTTTTAAAAAAGGTGTCTTTCCAGCCTTAGGGTAGGAAATTATTTTTTGAATATGACACGGGAAGCAAATGTTAACATTAAGAACTTTTGTTCCTTAATACCTTACAGCAAGTAAAAATTATAGTTGGGGAAACATAAAACATTACACATAATGGAAAAGGGTTGATATCACTAATATAAAAAGAACCACAAATCAGTAAGAGAAGCCCACACTAGTAGACGAATTAGTGAGAGGAAACACACAAAATTAATAAGTCATGAACAGGTGTTCAGCAACATTTTTCTTCAGAAAAATGCAAATCGAGACCGATAGAGATGTCACACTTTGCACATACTTGATTGGCGGAATTTTAAAAACATGATAATATGAAGTGTTGGAGAGGATGTGGGTCTCCAAAAAATACACACCTTGCTGGTGGGGGTATAATTTGATGCAACACCTTCAGAAAACAACTTGCTAAAAAAAAGGGAATATTATTTTAGAATAATGATACATTCACAAAGATACTAAAACACAGCAATACAGTCAACCAGCATGTGGGGATGGGGCTGCCTTTATACTGCAATCAGGAAAGACAACCATATAATAATGAGAGACATCAGGGTTTCAAGCAGGATCCAGACATGAATAATATTAACCCATGAATAATATAGCACATGAATAATTCCTGACTCTTTTATGCTGTTCCACATTTCCTGACCTCTAGTTAACAGCTTCCTGGCTCTCTCTCTCTCTCCTTTCAGGATTCTTCACTGTCTCTTTTTCATCATCCTATTTGTGGTCAGACTCCTGGGATATATGTTTTTGCATATAACTTTCATAAATCCAGATCTCCTTGTCAATATACTGCCAAAGATACTGAGCAGAAGCAACTTGTGGAAGCTGAGATGTTTCCTCTTTCCATCGCTCACGCTTGAGACAGAGGACCTGCTGCCTCATTGATTCCAACAAGCAATCGGGGCCAACAAAAGCAAGTTAGACCAAAGCTGTGGGTAGGAGATGGTGGAACTTGCAGAGCGGAGAGATTTCCCTCAGTTTCTCCTTCGTGCTTTGCCTTTGAGCTGAACCTTCCTCGTCTGCATCATTTCTCTGAGATTAACCTTGCCCAGTAAATAGCCCTGTCACTGGCTTTCTGTGTCTGTGTGGATAAGCTGAAGAGTGCCCGCCAGCAGACAAACTTGACCATTGGAGGAATTAAACAGCTGTTGGGCAGAATCAGAGTTGCATGGTGATTCTAGTGAATCTCAAACACCTGCAGAGATTGAATCCTTAAATGCAGTTTGCTCCCAGTTTATAGTGGAACTCTGAAGGCAATGATGGCAAACCTTCAGAGATGAGTGCCCAAACCACAACCCAAGCTCACTTATTCAATCACAGAGTGCCAAAGCTGCAATCAAACCTGGATATCGAGGGTTTGGTTTAGAAAAAAATTCATTCATTAACATATTTTATCTTAAAAGAAAAACAAATAACACGTAGGAATGCCACCACTGGCTTAAGGCATAAGGGATCTTTATATATATATATATATATATATATATACATATATATATATATACACACATATATATATGCATAATTTTATATATATGTAGAAAGAGACATGTAAATATATTTTTCCTCATGGAATAAAAAAAATGAATAGAATAGGTTTGAGGCTTTGGGCAAGACTGGGTCCAGAGGCCTCAGTCTTCTATGTGTCATCTGCTTTGCTCCTCTCTCTTTCTGTCAGATTGTGCTTTTAGTAGCAGGATGGCTGAAAAAGAAAAAGCCCAAATTCTCTAATACCAGATTCCTAGCCTTAGCAGAATAAGTCTTCCAATAGCTCTATCAATAAGGTCCAGAGAAGAGCACAAGCCCGCCTACCTGCAATCAGTTACCTACACTTTACCCACAGTCAATGTGGCCTAAAGCACAAGAGTTCTAATTTGTCAAGCAGTGAAGTGTCCTTGTGACGAGGTAAAGGGAGAAGACAGAGATAAGGGAGTCAGTCCCACCTCAGTTATGTAGAGCATGCTGCCCACAAGAAAAGAGGCTCCATTCCTGTACAAAGGTAAGGGGATGCTCAACAGGGAAATACAGATGTCAACTTCATCATTAAACTCTAGCATTTAAACAAACTCATCTCTGTAGGGCGCTTCAGGTCTTCCACCGATGAAATTTTGCCTTCTGGAGATCATAGATTGGCATACTTCAGAACTGCTGCAAGGAGTTTAGCATGAGAGCTATGTAATTAATCCACTCTCTGGAGGTGTAGTGAACAAGGGTTCTAAATAAAAAGTCTCTGACTGGTATAAACTCCTTCAGTAATTCACGGCCTCCCCTCTTCTCCTGACAATTAAAATCACTGAGCAGCCAGATGCCCTATAAACAGGTTGTATCCCAACTCCCTCTGGAGTTCTCCTCCTCTCGATGGTCAGGAGTGTGGATAGCTCTGGCCAGGAATGATCTTGAGACACCTTGATCCACTGCGATTGCTTCTCAAGGCCACACGATGTCACTGTTGAAAAGTGATCTACACTTGACACACTTGGCAACTGAAAGAGGTGTTGTTCATAATTATCCTAGAATGAGAGAAGTCAGGCAGGATTCTTTCCAGAGAAACCTACATGTAATTGAAGACCCTGCCCATCCTGCATGGGTCCAGTTCTCCGGGGTGAGAGCAGCCCAGGGCACCCCTCTTAGGATTCTATCACCACACTAGTGTCTCACCTCTTCCTCTGCTCGAATGACCAACTCTGCTCCAAGGTCCAGTTTCTAAAACCAAGACTGTCTCCAGTCAGGGGAGCGGCACAAGTCTGTAATGCTACAGAGCGGGAGACTTGAGTCGGGAGGATCACAAGTTTGATGCCAGCCTGGACAACTGAATGAGACTGCCTCAAATTTTTAAAGGGGGAGCGGGGGTAGCAACATAGCTCATCGAAAAGGCCCTGAGTTCAATTCTCGGTAGTGCAAAAAAATCAATTCCAGGCACAGAACTGCCTTACCTTGTCTCCCTCGGGGGCTTTTAGTGGAAGGAGTCAGCTTGCTCTCCGGAGCTCTTCCCTCACTAAGGATCCAGAATCTTCCCTCCTGACAACAACCCACAAAACATAAGGGCCCAAGGAAAACCTCCAGGGAAAGCTGTAAGGTGCATACCTTTCAGCGGCACTTTGTACACACTTCAGGGACTTCTGCCAATGGAGAAGAGAAAATTTAGTAAAAGGGAGTTGCCATTAATTTCTATGGTAGAACTCGGGTTCTATTTGCTGTTATCGACAGGTCTGTTTAGGTAACGTCTCCTCTCTCTCTCTCTCTCTCTCTCTCTCTCTGTATGTATGTATTTCAAAACAGTTTTTGCTCAAAGTGATGAGTTCATAATGCTCACAAATAGAGAAGGGGAAAGAGGACAAGAGCCTTTGCTGGCCCCTAGTACTGTGGGGTGTTGTGGATGTAGGACAGGAGAGACACAGATCCACAGATCTGTCCCTCATGCAGGGACAAGCGACAGACCCATCACCTGTGTTCATGGTGAGTCCTGTCACACACACACACACACACACACACACACTCACACACACTCACACACGAAAACAGGAGAGAGTAATTCCCAAGATGATCTCCAGCAGATCCATGGGTTACGCTAGATTGGAAGAGAAAATGTCATGCCGTTTGCTAACTGAGTCAAGAAAGCCATTTTTTTTTTTCCTGAAAGACTAAAAGTGTCTTCTATCCTAGATGAACATTTTAAACAGAAGAAACCAAATAACAGTATCCAAAAAATGAGCAACTGAATCTGTTCAAGTGCGTGGAACCGTTCAATTCTAACTCCGGGCTTGAGAACAAATCAGAACCTCTTTGCCCGCCACTGTCAGAGTGGTAGGCAGACTCCTGCGCTCACAGTGCACGGTTACTCGTGATCCTCCTGCCCCAAAGGAGGACCCAGCACCCTGCGGTGGCCTGGGCAGTTTCCCACGCAGGTCTCCTTGCACCGAGTATGGGCAGAATCCAAGGACCCGGTGGGGTGCCGCGGGCGAGCTCACTGGTGGCCCTGCACCTTCTGAGCTCCACCTGACTCCTCTTCACCGTCGAGGGAGAGAGTGGGAAACTCCGGCTCACTCGCAAACTCAAAACTTGAAAGCATAAAAGAAAAAATACTTTCTTTCACACATTGTGGTTTTAGAATCATTGAAGAAAACTTTTTTTTTTCCTTGTACGTTTGATTATCACTACCCACCCCCCTTCAGGCTAAGTAGAACAAAGCAGGAAAAAAGTTTAAAAGTTGTAGTGGACTCAAAGCCTTAATACCAGTTTAAAACATACACAGTCGCCCTTTTTTGTGACCTAAGTTAAACGCTGACTGCACTGTTCGGTTCACACCCAGGATACAAAGTAGCTGAGCGTGAGAACAGAAAGAGAGGGTGTCACCTCAAGGCAAAGAAAATTAGCCAAAAGAAAACTGGCCTCAAAAGGTGGAGAAAGCAAGCAAAGTATTTTTCACCACATAACATTACTACTGCAGAAGGAGATTCTGTGGTGTTTTGGATGGTTTTATGAAAAGAAGAGAGAGAGGAAAGGAGGGAGGAAGAGGGGGCGAGGAGAGAAAGGGGAAGGGGAAGGGCGATAGGGAGGAAAGGAAAAAGTAAGAAAATGAAAGCAGAGGGAAAGGAGGAAGGGAAGAAGAAAGAGATCCATTGCCTATGTGAACTGACAACGAACTGCTGTTTTACGTCTTTATTTCTGCTGAGCTTCCGTTAAAATAGCATCCCCGAATTTGTAAAATTCAGGAGCAGAGCTCTTTTACAGGTAAAGTTCAGGGTTAAAATCGCTAGTTCTGAAAAGTCTTTCCGATAAGTCGCGAACTCTAGGGAGTGCAGGTGAGGGCGGCGGCTGGGCCTTGCAGCCCGCCTCCTCTGGGTCGGCCTGGGCCTGGATAACACCAAGGATGCGGGTGTCCTGTGGGACAGTAGGGGGCGCTGTGCCCTGAGAGAGAATCCCAGAAGCCTCTCCGTACCTGCTACACCTCTTCTCGGGGATCCAGCTTTTTTTTTTTTTTTTTTTTTAAGCAAAGCACATTAATAAATCTTTAATTATACAGAGCGCGAAAGGAGGCGGTCAGGGCCAGAGCGGAAATGCTCTTCATAATAATAAAACAAACAAACAAAAAACACGTTAGCTGCACCTGGGAGACACGGAAGCAGCAGGACAGGGCACTGTGTGGCACGGAGGGCACTGCATCCAGCTCAGCGGAAATGGACAAGGGACTTCCTGAGGACCAGAACAGCCAGTATTCCATCTTGGACCGTATTTAGGTTAGGGGACCCCAACAGTAACAGTGCAGGGGAACTGGGCTGCACAGCAAGAGGTGAGCTGCATTCCTGGCCGCTGTCACTCCGTGTGAGCTCTACCGCGCGTCAGGTCGGCTGAGGCCTCGGATTCTCAAGGGAGCTCAAGCCCTACAGCGAGCTCCCTGTGCACAGGGTCGTCTGGGTTGCACGCTCCTGTGAATCATCCCCAGACCACCCCCCCGCCCGGGAGCGACCTGTCTCCCGCGACGGTGACTCCTGCTTGCCCACAAGGTTGTGGACTGCTGTTCTACGTGGTGCTGCGGTCTGTGCTCCTTACAAGCCCCTCCTCCCGGGAGTCGAGCGCACACAGTTACTACAAGTTGCTCTTTGCTCCATGCTGTGGTTTCAGTGTGTGTGTCTGTCCAAAGCTCACGCTGAGACCTGGCTAAAGACAAGTGACTTTCTGAAAAGGGCTTCTGCCCTTCTGCTCTTCTGCTACATGAGGGCAGGCAACTTGCACCATCCTGGAAACAGCAAGCAGCTCTCACCAGACACCGGGCCTGCGGGTAACTAACTTATCTGGAACTTCCCGAGCTCCAGAATTGTGAGGAACAAATTTCTGTTGTTCATTAATTGTCCAGTCTAAGGTATTTTGATATAGCAGCAAGAAGAGAGAAGCTCACAAGGGAATCTTGGGAAGGAAGGTGTTGTATGCCAAGTTTAATAAGCGGAGGGTCAGAAATAAAGAAATGATCATCACTTCATAAAAGAGAGAATAACTAGAAAATACTTGCTGAAGTCCCAGGTAAAGAACCTAACAGCAGAGTAAGGGGAGGAGGAGTTAACTGTCAACAAAACAGTCTTAACTAGTGGCGAAGTGTGCAGTAGCCCCTGCTGGTATCTAGTTTATGGAGAAATCTTCCACATCTTTCTTTTCTTTCCTCTTTATTTGTTCAAACTGCAAAAGGCTCTCTCTCCGTTTCCCACTGCATAGGAGGCGAGCCCTGCCGAAGGGGACAGGCCAGTCCCACCAGACTTTAATTGTGAGGTTGTAGGGACAGTGTAATTAATTTTTCTTCAGAAATTAGAATAATTTCCCTTAGATTAAATCATTTGATTCCATGCTCTGCCATAAAAATATTTTAATGCAAATTAATCAAAATTGTATCATTTTTACTGTCTCCTTTCATCCAGAGTACATAGATATGAAGTTGTTATTGGACTTCTAGCCTTTTGTTTGATTCAACTTCATTCTAACTATCTGATAATTTTGGGGATCTTAAGGCTGCACTTACCATGGCCTCCGGCCCAGTTGCTTCCTGTCACACTTAAGTTCAATAAACTCCCTCCGAATGACCATCAACCCGTTTTTCAACCCTAAGAAACCCTTTCAGTAGGAAACTGTAGATTTATTAATGTCTACTGTTGGAGGAGCCAGGCCAGTTATGGGGAGGAATACAGGGTGTGTCAGCTCAACAGTGGGTGGTGTAAACACACTTTCTGTCACATTTACAGCTCGCCAGGGTTGGCTGGGGGGTACAGCCGGAAGGAAGAGTGCTGGCCTAGGCAAGAGGCCCTGTTCAAGTCCCAGAACTCAAAACAAAACAAAGCAAAAAAACAAAACAAAACAAAAAAACACTCAAGAAAGGAAATGTTAGCACATTTTGTTGAGACTCCCTCAAATTTCGTCAGTTAAGCTTCCTATTTTTTAAGGGCGGTGAAATGTTTACCCTTCACATTACAGGACTATTCAAAGGAGACACACTCCAGAAGAGTAGTGTGGCAGGTGCTGAGTGCTACTATTAGAGCTCCTTCCAACACGAGCCAGATCTACCTGGGAAAGGCTCCATGTTCTTCTCTTTGCCCCGCACTATAAAGGCTGAAGCTGGGGTCCACAGACTGTCTCTGTATTGCTCCAGTTCGACTTTAAAAGGATCAGGAAAAACTCCATCTCACTTGCCCTCTCTGCAGAAGATAAGCTATATGCTTTTGTGAAATTCGCTTCTGCTCTACAGCCAGATTTTATTTTTCATCCTTTCCTCTGATTCAGCCAAAATACCATGGGCAATAAAGGTCGGCCTCAGTCACAGGCCTTGGCATTTCTTGAGTCCAAACCCATAATCTCTATTGTCCGAGATTCAGGGAAGTGATCTGTGGGTCTGATACAGTGCTGCCTTGGGACTCTTCTTGCAAATCAGTCAGCCCTTGTGCTGAAGCACAAGGTCCTCTAGAGCCCAGCAGTATGTAGCACTCCTACAAGAACTAATTTTATCACTAGGGTGCTGTGCAGTGACTCAGGGAAGATGGAATCAATAGATGAGCCGCCTGCCGGTTATGCAACCAGAGACTGTCGTACCCGCTTCCTCCACAGGGTGGTGCTAGCCTCCAAAAAATGCTCGCCTCCACTCCACAGAATTGAAAATAATTTCGCCTTCTCCTTCATGGCAGAGCTGTGCACAATGGTTAAGACATCAGTCGTCTAGAGGGACATTGCTTTGGCACATAAGCACCAAGAATAGGTAAATTTGTCCTCATCCTCACCCCACTTCCTAAAGGGAATGAAAGGAACCAAATTGCGATCTGTGCAACTCACTGATTCAATCTTCCCCAACCCTGGGGCGAAAGAGTGACTCACCTCCTGGCGTAGGGCCTTGTTCTGTCGGGAGGGTGCTGGGCTCGGGGGAAGGGCCAGCCGATGCCATCCCGCGGGCGGGAGCCGCGGGCAGGAGCAGCAGACCGTTCACGGGAGAAGCAGGTTCATGCTTTCCAGCCCAGTGGGAAGAAAAGCTTGCCAAGTCTGCTTGGGGCTTCTAACCCCAAATATACGTTCTCTCCCCGTCATGGGACCAAAATTCACCAGCTAATTTTTTTTTTCATGAGCCCTAAATCTTTGCTTTACATCACCTAAGAGCACAAGAGAGTCTCATTACGCGTGCTCAACGGTGCTCAGGCAACGTAGCAAGTGGAAGCAATTACCCGATCCATAGAACACATTTTTAAAATGCAGCACCTGTCAGCACCAAAAGCAAGTCCGCGCCGACCTGACGCTGATGATGCCGATTACCACCACCATGATCCAGGCCCCAGCGGTCCCCGGGCTCTTGATAGCACCCGGACTTCGTGAGTTAGCACAGAACACTGCTTAGTAAGCACTATAATGACCCTCCGGGGCCGGCCAGGGGACCCTGGCCCTTTTACGTATTTTAAAACCTCCACTTTAGAACACTATTAACGCAAAGAATAGTATTCTTACAACTGCTATCTTCAAATACATTATCTTAACTAAGTAAGAAGGCAAGGCCTGGGACTAGTTCCTGCTGGAATGAATGAGCAGTTAGATGGGTTCCTTCACCCTGGGAATATCAAAGAGCAGAACCCCAAGATGATGGCGTATGGGATAATTAAATGTCAGCAGAAGACAAAGACTTTGAGAGTCATAAGTTCTGGGACAAATGAATGTGACAGGAGGGTACAGTAAGCAAGAATGAGTCTGGAAAATTCATTCTATTTGTCACAGTTCAGTCACAGCAAAGTACTGGCTTCAACGTCCACACTCACAGATGGGTTTGTGTGTGGCTCATACAAAGTCTTGCTTTGTTTTTTAGCTGTGAATTTGTTGCAAATATTTATAATTCTGAAGATGACACCTGAAAGTCGAGATTTAAAATCGCTGTTGGGTGAAGGGAGGGCAGGGAAAAAATGAGAACCAAGACCTATCATGTAAAGGTACAAGATCCCAGTGATGAATGTAACTGTACTGTATACCTAAAACGTACCAATAAACTCAATAGAAAGAAAAAAGAAAATTACTCCTTAATTTAAAAAAATGAAACGTTTCATCACTATTGGACAGAATTCTTTTGTGACAATAGCTGCTTAAAACTGAGCATACATAATAGAACACAGTCATTTCTTCCCTGCAGTCCTCACCACCCTTACTGTGCCACACTGGGTCTACTTTATCCTTTATGCCACCTCCCTGCCCCAGGGTCCTGACTGACGTTGGTTCTAGCAAGAGCATCCCTGGAAGGAAAACGGAGGAGCCAGTGGTGTGAGAAGAGTGCAAAGACAGAAAACCCTTGGAAAGGAGCAAGGTCAACTCTCACAGAGCTAGAAAAAATGCTCAGAGAAATTTCAACATAGCACAGCACCCCGGGGGCTAAGTAGGAAGCACAGAGTTCCAAGCAGTGTGTGAGAAAAGACAAGAGGAAAACTATGTGTCGAAAGGTCTTGCTGAGCCACACTGTGATGTACGAGGAGGCAAACTCAGGCCTTACTAACAAGTCCTGTGGACCTCAGATTGGCTGTCTCCTGGAGCAGCAGAGGTAGCTCCTGGGCGAGCAGAAAAAGCTGAAGCGGTGAGGCAGGGGCTCGCAGAGGGACCAAACCATGTTCTACAATGTTCATGTGCCTTCAACACTGAGGTAATTACCCAGAATGCACCCAGCTGATTGGTGCCCCGCCTCCATTTATAGAGGTGGACAAGAACTGATGTGAAGAGGTCAAGGCTCTTGACAGCTCAGTTAGAAAAGAGGCCTTACATACCGTAGGGCCCTGGGGGGAAGCAGCAGAGGGAGGCAGGAGCAGGAAATGGGCACACATGGCCCAGAACCTCTGATGCAGTTTCTGCATGAAAGGATTTTGTCCGTCAACCTCGCCCTGTACTTGTTGGATACCAAATAGACAAATGCAGAATGCAAGAAAACACGAGAAATTCAGGAACCTTTATGGAGTATTTGGCCTGGTGCCTCCATTTTATCAACAAGAAAGTTGACGCTGAAAGACTGGATGTCATTTGTCCAAAATGCAGTGATGCCTGCTGCCGTCCCTGTGAGGAGCAGAGAGCCTGTACACAGCTCCAAACCCTGGCCCTCTCGGCCTCACTGTGTTGATTTAAGCAGTGGTGCAATTGCCTTCATCACATCTCGGGGTTCTCAGGCAGGGATCAGCGAGCTCGTTTTGTAAAGGATCAGACAGTAAACGTTTTGGCTTTGCAACTCCCACTTCTGTGTCACAACTACTCACTGCTGCCACTGTAGCACTAAACGGCTCTGGACAGTACATAAACAAATGGGCACAGCTGCGTTCCAGTAAAACTCTATTTATGAACCCTAAAACGTCAATTTCATATCAATTCTCGTGTGTCATGAAATCTTTTTTTAAGTTTTTCAACCTTTTGAAAACGTAACAGCTATTCTTAGCTTGTGGCTGTACAGAAACAGGCAGCAGGCTGAGCTCTGCCCATGAGCCAGAGTTTACTGACCCTAACCTCAGACTACAGAATTTGTCTTCACACTTTCTCTGGAATCTCAGAGTGAACCTGATGACAGCTCACCACTCTGGGTCTTGGTTTCTTCAGTGATAACATGAGATAACTAGACTCAGAAATCTCTTGAGGTCCTGTGACCTGGAAGTTTTCGCCAAGATACTCAAACACAAAGATTGAGCTGTAAAGGAGAATTTGTAAACTCTCTTTCAAAACTCTTAAGACATACTTCTCAGAATACTGAAGCTGGAAGATCAAGGGTTCGAGACCAGCCTGGAATACATAGAATATATAGTGAGACTCTGTGGAGTGAAGGGAAAGGAAGAGAAAAGTAGGAAGAGGAAAAGGGGAGGGGAGGGAGGGGAGGGGAAGGGCAGGGCACGGAGAAGACTATCTTCAATATTTCCAAGAACCAAAGTAATTCAGGAACTACACTGTGAAGAATATTAGACACACAGAATATTAATTTTTTTTTAATCCCCAGGTATGGTTCTTGGTACACATCTGTTATCTCAACCCTAGAAAGGCTGAGACAGGAGGGTTATGGGTTTGAAGCCAGCCTGAGTGAAAAAAAGTAATGGAGTGACAAGTTTAAGAAGTAGGGTTAAATAAAATTTTCTGTTTCTCAGCTCTAATACGAATTAAGCCTATAAAGAGTAGGTCACAAATCCAGACTTTCAGAAATGTGGGTTCAGGTGATTACTGTCAGGGGTGAAAGCAGGAAACCACAGAGGAGACAGCGAAATTTAAGATAGGAAAACGAGAAGAGTCATTAGCAAGTTACTGCTGCGAGCAATTGGAGCTCAGGTGTGCTGGGACCCTGCAGACAACTATGACACAGCTCCAGAATTGTTCTGCAGAGCGGGGAAGACCTGGGCATAACCATCTAGTGAAGTCTCCCAGGAGCCAAGGCTGTCCTGAGAGAATGCGCCACAACTCCAGGTAGTGCCTGAAGGAAGCCCAGAGGCTCCTAGAGAGCTGACAAAACCTTCCTTCCGGAAAAGAAATTAGTGTGCCAGAAACAAGAGGACATCAAGAAATTGTGTGTCAGCATGTTAGCTACACAGGATGATGGGGTGCAGGGGAGAGGGAAACCAACATTTTCTAAATTCATTGGGTCCCTGAACACTTTCTTTCATGAATCATCCCAACTTACTCCCAACTAAAACTCCTTTCTCATGAGGCATCTGTCCTCAGGGAGTTGCTGTTGAAAGGTAAACAGAATAATGCTGTTGAATGGATAATCTTGGTAGAATTAGAAAAACTCTTCATTTTCTGAAATCAGTTTAACAAAGCATTCACTAAGTACCAGTAAACCCCTGGTGTCTCAGGGGCAGAAACTAGGCCGCTACATCTCACACGGTGTCAGGCTTGAGGTCAACTGCAACATGAAAAGCAAGTCTAAGAAGAATTTGGCCCCGAAAGAGGTTGCTATGAGAAGTGGTACATGGTGGAGGAGGGACAGAATATTCAAACTATAGGTGGAACCATGACAGCTCACCACCGTCGGCCATCCAGTCCTGTCTCCAGAGCCCCTGACCATCTGCACACCTGCCCAGGTGTGTCACACTGGGGAAGGCATGGCCACACCATCACCAACACTGCAAGCCATCCAAACACAAGCCCAAAAGATAGCTCTGAGCCCTCTGACACCAATAGCCCCTGAAATTTGAAATCTGCATCCATTAAGAAACATATAAAAAAGAGATTCACAAACAGAAAACTTAAATGTACACAGGACTACAGTTTCTGTGAGATCTGAAGTTTTTGACTGCCAGGCCAACATAGAAAATCAGCAAACTGTTAAAGGAATAGCATAGCAAATGCTAAGCAGAACCTAATCTGGAATCCATCACACATATTCTCATTTTGAACTTTGATCAACAAAAATAACCACTTCTTCTCTATTTTCATTTAGATTTCACCTCAAGATCCATATTTCCCAGGAAAGCTCAACTAAATTCATCCAAAATTAGCTCTAGGAAGTGCCTTAAAGACCTCAAAACAAGCAATTCTCTTGGAGCCTTCCATAGCAGAGCACATCTTGGCTGCACCAGTGAAGTGGGTTGCAAAAGTGTGGCACACAACAAAAGAAAGTCCCTGTCCAGGATCCATTGAGTGAGAGATACTCCGTATGTGGTCCATCTTCTCTAGGAAAGAGTTTTTCATTCTCAATGCTAGATAAGGCCATCCCATTTCAAGATACTTCTGCTTAACAGTAACTGGGACAATTGTTTAACTGTGTATATTAGTTATTTTTTCATAACTGGAATAAAATACCTGACATCTACAACTTAAAAGAAGAGGTCTCTACTTTGGCTTACGGTTTTAGCATGTTAGTCCAAGTCTGGCTGGCTCCAAGACAGAAATAATATAGAAGGTCGTGTTGAAGGAAAGCTGATGACCTCATGGCAGCTAGGAAGGAGAGAGACAGAAACTAAGCAGAGAAAAGAGGGGAAATTCTCAACAGTCTGTCTCAGCATTGCTAAAAAGCTCAAGGTCAAAGGCTCCTCTGAGTCTCAAGGCAAACTCTTAACTGTGAGCCCCTATAAAAATTTTAAAAAACAAGTGATGTAATCTCAATCTATATCTATATCTATATCTATATATATGGTAAATACTTCCATCCAAAAGGAAGGAATAGGGAAATAGAAATGAATCAGACCAAGACCAAAGCAAGACTGAAATCCAGCAGGGCAGACATTAAGCCCTGCAGCTCCATGTCCAGCACCTGGGGCAGGTGATCTCCAAAAGGCTTGGGCAGCCTTATGCCATGACCTGGTTTGCCTCTCTCTCTGGCTGCCTCTGCTCACTGCCTTCATCTTTCCTCACCTGGGGTTTTCCATATCTACCATTTCCTATCTTGTCTAACATTTTTGCCTGGTCTCCTAGGCCTTTTTTGAAATCTGGGTGGAAGCCTCCATGATCCTATAGCTCTTGAATTCTGTATGCCTAAAAAATTAACACCAAGAGAATGGCTCCATGCTCTACTCCCAGCCTGAGAAATAGCCAGGTTGCTTGGACCATGGCTGCAATGGCTTTTGAGTCCCTGGACGGCTGAACTCTGGAAAACACTTCACTAGCTGGCCCTCAATGAGTAGGGAAATCTGCCTGGCTCTCTTTTTAAAGCAAATTATCTTATAGTTTACCTTTTTACAGTACCATGAGTCTGCAGTGGGTGGGGTCTGACCATTTTCTGAGGATGCCTTTAAGAGGTATTTTCTGTTGTCCTGATGCAAAGTACCCGGCCTTTTTGTTTGTTTGTTTGTTTGTTTGTTTTTCTTGAGACAAAGTCTCACTGTGTACTTAAGGGTGACCTTGGGTCTTGGACTCACTATGTAGCCCAGGCTGGCCTCAAACTCATGGCAATCCTCTTGCTTAAGCCTCCTGAGTGATAGATTACAGATGTGTGCTACCATGTCCAGCTGCTTGGCTTCTTTTTAACTTTATAGCAACCACAATCTCTTTTGCCCCAGCTTTCCAGGAGTTTCTTTCTGGTCAAAACGTGAAAATTTTACACATTTAGGCTGTACTCCTTATTTATCTATTTATCTATCTTTTGTAGTACTGGATATTGAGCCCAAGGTCTTCACACTGAGCTACATTCTCTGCCCCACCCCATTTTTGCGACAGGATCTGTCCGCCTCAGCCTCCCAGATTGGCTACATCCTCCCATACCTGGCTACAACTTGAATATTAGGCTACTTTGATGTCTCCTTCACCAGATTAATTAGTTCACCACTTTTAATTTTAGCTTCATACAAAGTCCTAGGCCATTCTTTGCCAAAATGAGGTACATATAGCCTCGATGCCAGTTTGAAATAAAGTCATGTTCTATCTGAAACCTCATAAGCCTGGCTTTTCTGTCCACATTCCTATCTCAGTCTTCTGAACTCTAAATAGGGCTGCCCATTAAGGTCAGCTCATGGCTTTCTAGGGCTTTTATATTTTTTGTTTATTTATTTTTCCAGGACCATAACAAGCCTTTATTATTGGGAGGGTCTGCCAGGCTGTCTCCAAACAAAGGAGAGAAAGCAAGATGGCAGAACAGGGAGCTTCTTTTATAGGAGTAGGGTGGGGTTGAGTAATGTAGTGTCTAGGGATTGGGGGAACTGTGACATCACTAGGACAGAGGGGCTTGTGTCATCGCTAATTAGGGTCATCTTAAGGCCAGGGAAATCTAGCATTCTAGGCTTTTGTTTTATGGTTATTGGGTGAAGGTCTCTTCTTCTGGAGCTGCTTCAAGATGACAAAGGAGTGCAGGTTGGGGCTAAACCTGTATCTGGTGGGGGCGGCAGTAGGTGAGGTGTCTTCTTCCCTCTGCCACAGTGGCCAATACCCCACCATGATGAGTTCTGTGACTGTCTGTTTGGTAAATTCCCTCAGGCATCCCTGCAAGAAATTTTGAAAACAATGAAACAGACAGGACTCTATTGTGATTATCAAGCCTGTGAGCCCAACAAGGGAAGTAGCCAAGGCATATAATTTGGGGAAGCAGGAATAGCTCTGGTCTATTCCCCCAGAATTCCATCATCTCTTTCACTCTTTGATGCACTGCTGTAATTCTTTAACCTTTGCTTTAACAATTGTCGGGCTTTTTTTAGATGGCATCTCCAAGCCTTTCCAAACTCCTCCTGCAGACCAGGTTCAAAGGCTTCTAAATCACATGATCAGGTGTAATCGCAGCAACAACCCAACTTCTGGTACCAATTTTCTGTATTAGTTACTTGCAGGTCACTGGAACAAATACCGAACCCCAGAAGTTTCTTTTAGCTCACAGTTTTAGCAGGTTCAGTCTATGTTTGGCTGGCTCAAGTCAGAAACCACAGGGCAGAAGGGCATGGCAGAAGAAAGCTGCTTAACTCATGGTGGCCAAGAAGCAGAGAGAGGAAGAAGGGGGGAACTAGAGATGAGAATATATCTTTCCAGGTCACTCCTCCAGTGATCTGCTCTTCTGACCAAGTCCATCTCCTAATAGCATATTTAGCTATGAACTCATCAGATTAATCCACTGAAAAGTACAGTGCCTCGAAGCTTTAATCACCCTCCAGAAGCCCCACTTCTGAACACATGAGACTTCTGGGGGACATTTCAAGTCCAAACTATATTTGAAACTATATATTGAGAAACATAATGATACTCAAAGGCACAGTATTATTAAGAACTCACTGAATATTTTGTACACAGGGGAATCGATACGCATTGTTCTAATTAGCCTAAGCACATGCTGGAGGGGTGATTAGTATTGCATGGCAGTTAGGTCACCAGCTCTAAGGTCAAACTTCTCGTTTACCCTGGCTTCACCACTGATTCTGTGATGTAGGTCAAGTCACTTAAGCCCTCTGAAATTCTGTTGTCTTATATATATATATAATTAGGGAATAATTACATAAAAATACGCATAAACTGTCTGCCATGGTGTCTGGAGCATAATAGTTTTAAAACAACAGCTATTTGTGATAGGCCAAAAACATGCTCCCCAACATTTACTCATCTGTCTTCTCACCTCTGGAAGCTACTAAGGTGGCTTGTACGGCACAAGCATCTTTGCACTTGTGACTAAGGTAAAGATTTTGAGATGGGGAATCTCTGGATTGTGGGAGTGGGCCCCAAGGGCAATTGTACATATCCACATGACAGGAACGCAGAGGGAGAATCACACACAGAGGAAGAGGCCGTGTGAAGATGGGTGCAGGCAAAAGGGTGAATGTGCTGACCCCAAAGACTGGAGTGAGTTATCGTAAGCCAGGGTTCATTAGCAGTCACCAGCTAGAAGCAGCAAGAAAAAGATTTGCCCCTAGAATATCTGAAGGAGACGTAGTTCTACCAATGCCTTGATTCCAGCCCAGTGATGATGGTTTTGGACTTCTTCCCACTAGTATTGTAAGAGAATAAATTTCTGTTGTTTTAAGCCTCCAACTTGAAGTTCATTTGCTATGGCACCCACAGGAAACTGGATTTACAGTATAATATTCTTCTATGTTGGTGTTGAGTATCTATCGCTGTGTGACACAGCTTAGTAGTTTAAACAACAACTGGGTCAGAAATCTAGGTATAGCTTAGCTAGATGTCTCTGCCCCAGTGTGCCTCACAAGGCAGCCATCAAGATGTTGACCGGGCCTGTGTCTTATACTTAAGGTTTAACGAGAAAGATTCTAAGCAAAAGTCCGTTTCCCACAAGCTGCTGCACTGAGGGTCACAGATTCTCGCTGAATATTGTCAGAGGCTACCCACAGACTGTAACCGTCCCCTGTGACTCTACAAAAGACTTCTTACAATGTGACAGCTGGTATGGATGGAGAAGGAGAGAGACAGACAGACAGAGAGACAGTCAGAGAAAGACAGAGAGACAGAGAGAGATACAGAGACAGCGAGAGATGAGAAATCTAAATAAGTGCTCAGGCAGAAGTCAGCATTTTTTTTCATCTACTCTCAGAAGTGTTATCCCATCACTTTGCTACATTTCCTTTCTCAGAAGTCAGACATAAGCCAGATGTAGTGGCGCATGCCTGTAATCCCAGCACTCAGGAGGCTGAGGCAGGAGGATCACTGTGAGTTTGAGACCAGCCTGGGACACATAGTTCCAGGTCAGTCTCAACTACAAAGTGAGACCCTGTCTCAAAAACCAAAATTTTTTTTAAAAATTAAAAAAAAAAAGAAGTCAGTCATTAGGCTGAAGACCAATTACTACCTTGATAATTATCTACACAATCTTTTTCGGGTTCTAGATCTTTATCATCTGCCAATCTTTTAAGAATAAATTAATCGACTCCACGTTGGTCTGGTTACTGCATAACATAGCTGCTTAAAAAATTCCCAGTCTTTGAATCTGCAAATAGTTAAAGCTCAGACTTTAAGGTAAAAAGAACTGTTCAACCATAGTTACATAATTTTACATATGTTTTCATGTGTTTCTGTGCATCTCTTCCAACACTGAAAAATACGTCTGCTATGTAGCTGCCTAGGAATGGTTTCTTCTGTCAGTGTGAGATGAGATGCATTTCCTAGATTTCCCTGCATTTGATCCAGGCAGAACAACTTCCAGCCCAGAACATCTCTTCTCGATCTCAGGGTTACTCATTTTTCACTGTCACACATGTCCCCAGAATCTCTGGTTAGCCTTCACAATGGTCTGTTTGTCTCTCCGTCATTTTGCTGTTTGACCATCATACCATTCAGATCAAATTCCATAAATCCTTTGAGCTGACAATATCCTTTAAATTTAAGTTCTTTAGAATTTGTCTAATTAAGGCTTCTAAAAGAGAAGCTAAGAGAGTTTCTGTCTGACAGTCTCTGATAGGTTCGATGTTTGTTATGGTCAGTGTTATGATTAGAACCCACTGTATCAACCTCTAGTGGGAATAGCAGGTTCATGTGTACACACATTATGCCAATATTCTAGGTAGTTTTAAATATAAAATATGAACTCAAGAAGTTCATGTAAATAGCATCATCATCCATGCTAGAATAAAAAACATATCTAAAAAGAAACGTTAAAAAAAAGAGAAAGAAATGTAAATTTGTTCTAAAAATCTGATGAGAAGTGATGTTAACATGTGAACTTGGCCCTGCATGAAATATCAGTTCTTTCTTTGGCTTCAAGTCCTACTTGTCAGTTAAAGATTACTGAGCAGACAGAAATCACAAGATAATTCAAAAAGGAAAAGATTAATACAAAGAATTACTATTT
This sequence comes from Fukomys damarensis, assembly GCF_012274545.1. Taxonomy (NCBI): domain Eukaryota; kingdom Metazoa; phylum Chordata; class Mammalia; order Rodentia; family Bathyergidae; genus Fukomys; species Fukomys damarensis. The sequence goes on along the minus strand of NW_022900929.1, from coordinate 38,030,230 downwards.
ACAGAAGATGGACTACTAAGACAGGACAAAAGAGAAAACAAAGATTGCCCTAGGGCTAGGTAAAAGAACCTCAGGGAACAACATCTTCCTTTGGAAAGGGGATACCACCTGCCCAACCAACATACAGACCTCATTAGAAGGCCAGTGGTTTCAAGCTTACCGGACAACAGAGAAGTCACAACTGGTCTACAGTAGGGAACCATCCCTTGAATGTCAGTTAAACTCCTTCAGAAGCTGCAGTGAGGCTGCTGATTCACTGGGTGGGGGTAGGAACCATGGAACTACTGGAATACTATCCATAAGGATGCTGCTAAAAATACTTGGAGGCTTGCTGTCTAGGACACAGCCTGTAGCTGGTACCACTGAAACTTGCCTCCATTCAGTGACCCCCAGCAAGCCCCATAGGAAAGAAGGAAAAGTACAGCTGAACCAGGAAGTGAAATCCCTTCCCCCCGCACTGTTCCTCTATTATCCTGTACTGATGATTAACAAAGTTAATGTGCCAGAAAATCAAGAAGAAATATTTAGACAGCCCAGAATTTAGCCATGTGGCATGAGAATCAGAGGCAAAAGAAAACAAGCAGAATGTTTTGAAAAATTTCTTTGACTGAAAGAAACCACAAGTAAATTTGGAGCCAACCAATGCAGGTATGATTCCTGCAGAGATTAGTGTCATCGGGAAGAAACCAAGTACTTTGTACAAGGATAATAAGAAAGATGCCTTGGAGGAATCTCAGAAATCAGCAACACAGGCTCAAGAGTGCAAAAGTTTAAACCTTTCATTTGAGAAGAGCCCCTGGGACCCCTGCTTGAGAAGGGCTGCCTAGAGAATTATTTCCTCAGGGTTCATTGCACTGTGCTCAGCCATCCTGGCACACAGAGGCTGCCACAGCTTTGGTACAAGAGTACCTGATTACTCTCACTGACAGCAGACCATGGCATTGTCCGTGTGATGGTTTTGCCAGCAATTAGAATGCAGGAATTGTGGGGTCAGAGAGACTTCCGTTCAGATTTCAGAGGAAGGCTTGGTATCCCAGGCTAGGAGCCACGGAGAGGGCAGTGTGTAAAACAGTGAGAATGAAGATGAAAGTGCAGTGAAAACCCCAGGGAGTCAGGCATGCCAGGAACCAAGAACATCTTCCAAGCAGGCCATGAACAAAGCCAGCCGCCGCCACCCCAAAAAAGAGGCCATATGGGCTGCAAGCATAGGGGTGGGCCGCCCAAACACTGGAGCTCACATCTCACCAATATGTGCCCTAGGTGCTGAATGTGAAGCTACAGGACTTAATATTTGCACTGCTGGGTTTGAGTCTTGCGCTGGTCCTATTCTTTTTGATCCCCTTACTCAGATTACATAACATTTTCATGTTTATAGCTAAGAGTTTGCCTTGAGTCTCAGAAGAGACTTTGACTTGGACTTCTGAAAAGTACTGGAAATGTTGAGACATGAGGGAGGGATTATCATGGTTTGGGCTGCACAGAGGATAGTTATATCATTTTAGGCAGAATGATTAACATGTTTATTTGGAGAGTAAGTATACTTTGAAGGAGACATGTTTGGGTATCATGTTAACAATGAGTGGAATGTAGTATTGAAGCTTAATTGTGTCAACTTGACTGACTTGGGAGCCACCTAGAGAATTAGTAAAACACATTCCTAGGTATGTCACAGGTACTGCATATGGTTCCTGGACCCTTATTATCCAGAACTGTTTCTCTGCTCTGCTTTCAGCTGCCATGGATTATGCAGGTCTACTCCATCACACTCTTCCACTGTGATGTTCCTGCTTGAAATCAGCCTGCTATAGCTTGAACTCTCTGAAACCATAAGTCAAATAAAGCTCTCCTTCTTTAATTTGAGTGTCAGGTAGGTTTTCCCAGCAACAGGAAAGCTGACTAATACAGGGAAGATCCATTTCCTTTTCCTGCTTCTAGAGGTGAGCTACATTCCCTGGCTCAGAACCTCTTCTGCCCTCTTTAATGGCAACAGTGAGTCATCTTTTCTCTGACCTCTGCTATTGTTCCCGTTTTTTCTAGCTTTGTCCTTCTTGCCTCCTTCTGACAAGGATCCCTGTGATTACATAGGATCAAGTAAGATAATTCAGGATAATCTTCACACCTCAACACTATCTGTTTATATCTGCAAAGCCCCTTTTGCCATGTAATGTAATATAGACTCTAGAGATTGAAACATGGATATCCATGCGAAGCTACTATTCTTTCTACCACATAATCCTTCCTAAAATTAAAGTCTGTAGAATATTATCTGGTTTTGCTTTACGTATGCTCATTTAAAAAGAGGTCTCAAACCCCACCAGATCTGACGTCAGTTTTCAAGATACCATTGGGAGTAAACAGTTCCTCTACAGATCCTCTATTCTTGAAAATATTCTTTAATCAACATTCACCCTCCTTCTAATTCTTTTTCACTGAACAATAAAATAGAAGATACTTTAACTTATGCTAGACCTAATAACAAACTTCCCCCAGAACCATTAATCACTCTGCCAACCTCTCTACATTTATCTTAATTATTTTCCAAGAGTTAGAGGGATGTCACAATTAATGGAGAGAGGTGAACATCGATTGAGCACGTGCACACACACACATGCACACACATACACAAGCCTTTCCTAAGAAGTCTAAAATTGCTTAGTTTCCATGTCCAAACTTTCTTTACTCTCCTTCTCCCCTTCAGAATGTGGCTATAGGGGAAGTGGAATGCATAATGAATTCTAGATCATTTAAAAACAGATAAAGACACTTTTTCAGCTACAGAGCAGAGAGTAGAGCAGAATCAGGAAACAATGAAATGCCACCTCATACCAATTAGAATGGTGAAATCCTAGCCACTAGTGACACAAAATGCTGGTGAGGACATGAGGCAATAGGAACTTCTATTCACTGCAGGTGGAAACACTCATTTGCACTAATACTGCGATTACTGATCATTGTTATTTATTTGCAGCCACCTTTCATATAACCTCAAAACCTTCATATATATAATATTTACAAGTATCTCTTGAACTTTTTTCTTTTTTTCCCCCAGTCAGTTCTGGCTAAGTTATTAGACTGCTGGGGGGAAAGAAGTATCCAATAACTAAATGGAGACTCCTTGGAAAACAGTTTAATGACCGTCTATTTCTGTCTGAAAGAGACATATTTGCAAGCGAATCTCTCATCTTAAGAGGCGTATCAAATATCTTCTCATAGCACTTGTTGCCTTTAAGAGTTTTGGCAAGCATTTGAGCAAAAGTCACTGTAAGACACAGTTAATAGAGGTGTAAATTAGTTACATTAGTTAAGTGTAAAAGGTACCTGTCCCTGGACCCAGCTAGGGACCTATCCTACAGAAATACCAATCCAAGGACACAGAGAAATCACTGCTACTCCCTCTGCTTCGAACATAATCTCTCCAGACTCCTGATTGTTTCTATCTCTCACCTCCTCAGGCTCTTTGTAGACCTCATCTTCTCAGAAAGTTTTGGTGTAAACATTTTATTTAAAACTGCAATGTCCCTGTTCCTTTGGCCTGCTTTCCTTTCCTTCATGGCATGTATTCTCACTTGAAATTCCACAGAACTATACTACTCAGGGTGGCCTGATTCACCCCAGTAGTACATAACTGCTTCTGTTGTTTGGGGATGCTTGCTGTACCCCCTCGTGATAAAATAATTCACAGCATAGTAAGTGCTCAATAAATGTATGTTAAATGAGTAAGTGAACTTCAACGTTGCTTGCTAATGTTTTAAAAAGTAAAGGAAAACAAAACATTTTAATGCTAGTTAAATAAATAATGGTAACTCTATTACTAAAAACATGTAAGACACCATTTTAAATGCATGTATTTAACTACACCAACTGACAAAAACACCCATATATCTAACTGGCCTAAGGAAAAATAATACCAAACAACAGGTGCAGGTACCTAGAGGAACACACCACCTATTAACAATAATGAACTCTGAAGAATGCAATCGGAAAGGAGAAGGAAGCAGGAAGAAGTTGTGGAGGAGTGGCTCTACTCGTGCTACTGCCTTCTCCAAGATGCTGAGTTTCACTTACACTGGGGAATCCCAGGAACTTCTCACCATCTTTACTTGAACCCAGTACCATACTTTGACTCAAGCTAATGGAGCTCCGTTTCCTGGCCCCGACACAGTGCCTGTTGTTTAGATGGCCCGCTCTGACTGTCACTAGACTTGTGCTCCTTCCATGGGACAAGGCATTCTCAAGGTCATGCCAACCTGGTGCCCATATCCCCCATCTAGATAACCTCAGAACAGCCTGCTCCGTGGCCTCGACCTCATTTCCAGGGCCTTCCTGGTCTTTTGTCCAAGATGGACCTTCTGAGCGAGACCAGAGCTAACAGGGCTCCCTGCTTTAGGCCTGAGTGGCAGCCAAAGGCAGCTGTCAGTATTTAACAGACAAAGCTCAGATGTGAGGCTGCAGATTCCATGCAATAATTCTTGGTACCAAGCGAAGCCAAGGCTGGAAAGACGAGGAGGTGACCTCAGGCAAGGGGGTTGTCCATCTGTCCTTGGCCCCGGGTCTGACAAGTGTTAGGGATGGGCCTGCCTGAGCCTGACCGCACTAGCCCTCTTTACTGAGGCCCAAGCACTGCCAAGGCTGGAAATTCTTTCCGCCACGTGTTGCCCCACTGAACTTCCTTCATCCTCATGGGGCTTTACTGAAACAGAAAGCATTTGCTTTCTGCTTTGGGAAGCTACAGCCCAGTGACCAAGACACAAACAAAAAATATCATCTGGTATCAGACGATACCAAGACCAAAGACTTCTGTCAGTGTGAAAGCCATTTGGGAGCAAGAACCTAGGCAGCTCTGGGGCTGGTGTGTTTAACCACGCCTGTCTCTGACTGCCACCCTTCACCCCTATCCAAAATGAAAGCCCCTCCGTCACAGTCTTGCTCCCATACACACTCCAATTTGGTTCTATATCTCTCCTCCTACACCCTCTGTTTTCCTTCCATTATTGACAAACCCATCCCTCTTTCTTGGGTTACTCAAACTATCCTTGATTTTCTACCTTTTCCTACACACTACTTCTTTTACCTGATTAATCCATCCTCTAGTCCTCAGTCACCCAGTCTAAGTGCGCACATAATGAGGGGGCAGACACACATCACGTTTTTCTTGCTCTCCATTGTTGCCATAAGATTACTGCCTTTGTAGTAAAAAGATTACATCTTTGTGTTAAAACACGTCCATTGAGCATTCCATGCTCCCATGACATTGATGGTTGACTTTCTGGTCCCTATTTATTCAGACTGGGGCTCCTGGCTCATTCTTACTATCTTCCCTTCCTCTCTAGTCCTGTTATTATTCTAGTTCTAGGTGAAGTTCATGGCCATTTGGACACCCTATGTGACATCACACTTCCTGAGCTCTCTATTTTATTTCACAATTTTACTCCTCTTCCAAGTCTTGTTCTTTGCATTTTTAAAAAACAATTGTACCTCTGAAACCTAACTTATAACAATCATTCTGAAGTTGCATCTTCCCACTTTTCCTTGTTGTTTATTCTCTCTGTCCCTACTGTTATGCCCGCCTATCTCTCCAAATTCTTAATCTCACTTTTTCCCAACTACATCTGGCCCTGAATGCTGACTGGATTTCCAGTCATCTTCCAAAGAGCATCAGAAACAAAAACCTGATTGTGTCACTCTCCTACTAAAAATGTTTCAAAGGCTCCTGATTTTTAGAAATTTCAAATTCTTTAAACAGTATTTTCTTACAAATTGATTGAACAGTCATGCCCCAGACCAATGTGTACCCTGTATCCAAGCTTGAATGGCCTGATTTCAATTTCAATGGTCTGTCCACCTAACATGCCTTTCCTTTCTCTCTGCTCTTGGCTAACTTAGACTTGAAGACAGTTTAATTTTTTAATTAAGCTTTTAATTTTAAGATAACTGTAGATTTGCATTGTTATTAGAAATAATGTAGACAGTTCACATGTATCCTTTACACAGTGTCTGCCAGAGGTAACATCTTATAATCATAGAGTATGCTACGGTATGATGTCATCTAGCATTAAAACCAAGACATTAATGTTGCTGCAGTCAAGGTAGAGAAAAATTTTACCATTGCAAGGATCCCTTTTGTTGCACTGTTATAGACTCACTCACTTCCCTTTCACCCCTGTAACCTTCTTAACCCTGGAAAACCACTAACCCACTCTGCTTTTCTATAATTTTTTCATTTCGAGAATGTCATATAAATGACAGTATACAGTATATATAGTTTGTAACCCTTTGAGTTAATTTTTTTATCAGCATCTTTGGAGAATCGTCTAGGTTGTTGTTTGTATCAATAGTTCACTCTTTTATTGCTGAGTAGTATTTCATGGAAGAGATGGGTCATAGTTTGTTCAACTATTAACCCAGTACAGTAACCTGCATTGTTTAAAGTTGTAGGGTTTTTTTCTATTATGAATGAAATAGCCATAAATGGCCATGTAAAGATTTTTGTGTGGACATCAGCTTCCATTTCTTTGGGATTAATGTCCACTAGTGAACTTGCTGGATCATACAGTTGCCACATGTTTACTTTTCAAAGAAATGTGCAAGCTCCTTTCTAGATGTCTGTGCCATTTCACGTTTCCACCAGTCTTGCCCCTTCCACCTGCATAAGGACGCAGGTAGAAGCTGCCATCTATGAGGAAGAGGAGCTTCACCAGACACCAGGTCTACCAATGCCTTGAATTTAGACTTCTCAAGCATCAGAGTTATTCTCAAAATACATGGTTAACATTTAAAATTTTGAAAATTTATTACAGTAATAGACATATTACCATTAATTACTCAAAATACTACCACTTCTTTCAAACACACTTATCCCACTTTTCTTGATACTTTCTGAAGCAGATCTGGACATCCTCTTTCATGAGGGTCTTCAGTGCTCGGTCACGTCTGCGTCCGTGTACTGAATTGATTCAAAACATTTACTTTTCAGTCTCTCTGATTTTGGGGAAGAGCCAGAAGTTGCACAGTGCCACATCTAGTGAACCACATGGATGAGGACACACAGAACTATTTTTACAAGCCTGCTTTTCACTGGATGGCATTAGCAGCCGCGTTCGCTATATTTTTAATCACATCTTACAAAGACCCTCATGAAAGAGAACTTCCAAAATTGCTTCAGAAAGTGACAAGAATAATAGGATAAGTGTGTTAGAAGTGAGAGGGAGTATTTTGAGGGGGACTAATGGCAAGTGTCACTTAACTTAATAAATTTTTAAAATTTACATATTTACCATATACCATGGTTCTATCTAATAAATTGCTATTGCTTAGAAACCACTCAGTTTATGATATTTTGCTATAGATAAAAGGTGTTAATTCATTATAATTTTGCAAGGGTGGAATCTAGTTTTCTCTCTGGTGTTTTTTTGTTTTTTTGTTTGTTTGTTTGTTTGTTTGTTTGTTTTATGGATGTAAAAGTAGAACCCTCCTCATCACCCTTCCTTCCCATGATGTTTGGTAGAAATAAAACAGGTATTGTATAAATGCTTTTTATCTTGTAAGACTACCTATTTATTGCTCTTTTTATAAGGAAAGTCAACTTTTGCTGATTTTTTTTTATGGGGAGACCCACAGTAGTCTCCAAGTTGCTGGTTTCTACAGCTCTTGTGAGAAGCATAAAGATAACACAGAAACTATGGGGTTCTCAGGTCCCTAGACTCATCTGCCTTCTTCTTTCCATCTTTCAGAATCTTGTTTACATTTGCTTTACACATAATGTCCAAAATTTTTAATATACTTATCAAGAGAAATAGGGAAAAGTACTACTCCACTGTCTTGATCATAGTATATAATGTTTAAAATATGTATGTACTGTTTTCCAGAGAGAACAAATGATTTTTGAAAGTCTTACTTCAATCATAAGTTGCTCCAGAATGCTTTTCCTGATCGATCAATGCCAGGTTAGATTTCCTTCCTCTGTGTGCTCCCAGATCACCAATACTCATCTCATTACAAAACTGTCATACTGTTTTGTAAATGCCTTTCTACTCATCTGTTTGAACTAAATTGCCAGTTTGGTGGGAGTGAGGACAATGCCTTATTTGGTACCAAACCGCAGAACCTACCATATGTCTGACATATGATCAGCATTCAATAAAGATGTTTTGAAAAGCTATCATTTTCCTAATTAAAAATTTCAGGCACATGTTCACACATGATTTGTTAATGTAGGGTGTGGGGTAAGACCTGTTAACCTCTAGAAATGAAGCTTCCCCCAACTGTTCCAGTGTTCACCTCATGCCCTGGAACTGCCTATCAGCCTGCATTTTCACCTAACAGAATGGAAGATGATGTGAGAAGGATGTCGCATGTCTATCTGCACTTCCTCCAGAATCTTTTCTGATCAGTTTGACATATTTTCTGTAGTATTGTGCACATCGAAACCACCTTCAACATATGCTGTCATGTTGGATTGCTAAGTGTATCATCGTCCCCACAGAATTTCACACCTATAAGTTCCATGTAAGTGGGATTCATGTTCTTTGTCTGTAACACATGGCATAGTGTCTCAGTTATACAAGGCACTCATTATTCGTTGTTGTTAAATAAAAATAAAAATGGTAATTTGAACTGTTTTAAGAGGACCCAGCATTAAACTACAAATTAAGAAAACTGAGTTTTTCCAACTGAACTCCTGACTCAGTCTACATAGTACTAACTGGATCAAGTCACTTAGACTGTCACTCTTTACTTTTTTCATTGGTAAAATGACCATTGTAGACACTTTAATATACTTGAGATTTGTGGTGATTATGAGCAAGGTGTCACCATCAGTATTGTTTTAGCCTATGTGTTTGTCAAACAGAGCTCAAACCACCAGGTTGAGAGGTAGCTGGCTGAGCAGGTAACTTCAAAAGCCCAGAAATAGGTTGCTTGCACCATATTAATTTAGCCTCTTTCAGGGCTCATGAACCAGCAAGTGCCCCCATATCTTGGGCATGTGGCTCAGGTGGTGCTAAGGCTCCATTTAGGAATCCTTTGCAAAAGCATATACGTGTACAAACTTGCTTTTGCTCACAGATGAACTTCTTCATGAAATGTTTTAAATGTAAATATTTTGGAAGAGAATTTTAGCATTTTCAGAGCCAGTTTTTACTGAACAAAGAAAAATTCAAGATAACTGTAGTTGAATATATGAATTGCATGAAGTGTGTCCTTTGAAAGAGCAAGGAGGAAAGCGGTAATAATCCATGGGACCTTAGGACCCTGTAACAGAGATGAGAAAATGTATGGGGCTAGGCCTAGGGCACCAAACAATTCAGGGGACCTGGAAAGGAGCAGCAGCTCACCCAGTACAAAGCATAGCCCTACCAGATATCAAGGGCTTCTCCCATAAGATCATAGAATGGACTTCCTTGACACAAACAAGAAAAAAAATTAGAAAAAGTCATCCAGAATAAAGACTCTGAGCTTATACTCAATGGAAACCAAAAGTAAAGCTTGGTTTTCCAGAGAAATAGTTATAATTCAATACAAAATAATTTTAGCAGTTTCTGTAGGAGGCAAGGAGAAAAGTGAAGCAGGTGAATCAGACTAGCTTGGGTGTATAAAAGGACCAGTGGGAGTAGTGATGATTTGGGATAAAGACAAATGGAAAGTTATTTGGCTCTCTCTTTTTGACATAACTTTCATTCTTGACCTCAAGTGCCAAAAAGGTCAATTAACACTGCCTTTATAGGTATAGAGTGTGCACACGTCCACTCACACACACACACACACACACACACACACACACACACACACATGTGCCCATACACACAGACACACACATACAGTGTTTGCCTGCTGTTCATTCACTATTTCAAGAAGTGTAATCCAAGCAATCAGCATTTTAAAGTAGAATACATTACTAATTCAGCTCTCTCAGAGCTGGGAAGCTAGAGGAGAAACACATAGGACAACTGATGCATTTGTAAACAGGAGGCTTTTGTAAAAACCAGCAAAGAGGAGGCTTTTTTGAAAGCAAAGTTGCAATTGTGTGATATTTTTGTTAAAATATCTCAGATAATGATTTTCTTTTTCCCTTACCACCACATAAAAGCTCATAGGATTGACTCCATTGCCTTCTGGGGTTTGTAAAAGCTCATTACTGATTTGCCCTTGAACAGAAGAAAATGTTTATAACCTCTGCAAACTGTCTACTTTCAACCTCCATGTCAAGGAAGAATTACTTTATATTCATGAGGGCCAGCTCTTTCTAGTTCCTGTGACGTAACTTGTACACTGCATGTGAAAGGCCACTCGGACACAGGCTTTGTGTGAGAAAAAGCTTTGTTCATGTCCAGGTGTGAACAGAGACTAAAACTTGGGGCAGATTTTAGAAGCTAGCTGTGAAGAACCAAATTTATTTCATCTGTGTGTGGAGGGGTTGACAGCAAGAGAAAGAAATCAGCAGCTAGATGGGAGAAAAACTAAGTTTATACAGAGCTTGAAAAGGGGGCTACAATCTGGAGTGGAATGTTCATAATTGAGGGTCCAAGGATGCTCAGCACAGGTGTGCAGCTAATATTGGACTCTTTGGTGCTGGGAGATTCTATACTCCATCTTAAATTTTCTTTATGGCCATCTGTCCTGTTTACTGATAGCAGTCTGTTGTTTGCAGAGAATGGCAGTTCTCTGTGCAGTTCTCAGTCAGAGCAGGCAAGATAATAACTTTCAGAGAACTTAAAATCAAAATTACTAGTGGTGCCCTACAATGAATATAGCTGAAATTTCTGCATCTGTCCTGATCTCTGTCCAAAACTCTAGATGCATTACCTTAGATTTCCTCTTTGTTCTCTCCCAACTGAATAATCATCAAATTATGTCTCTTTTTTTTTTCCTTGAATCCTGTCCCCATTAACCCCAGTTTGAACACTATCAATTACACCTGTATTATTATCACAGCCTCTAAATTTTCTACCAGTCTCCAGGTTTTCTGCTCTCAAGATTATTCTCCATGTTGAAGTCACAGCAATCAATTTAAAACACCCATCCTTTTCTTAAATCTTTTAATAACCTGCTCCCCAAATAAAGTCAAATCCCTTTATAAGAATAAAGAGTTTGTGCTTATATGACTCTCATTAACTACTTTGTATCTTTCACCCCTCCACCCATACCCCCTCCAAACCAGACACATTGAGCTACCTGCAGCTTCCTAAAGCTCCTCTTTCTCAGTGTGTTCATGACTGGACCACTGCTCATCGGCTACTCATCCTTCAGGTATGGCTGTAGATGACACCTCATCGAGGAACCCACAGGGGTCTGAAAAGTGGGCGGCACACAAACCATGCTTCTCAAGGGAGCCTTAGTGAGCAAAGGTGAGGCAGGTTCAAGGTGGGACAAAACTATAGTCAACTAATAAGATGACAAGTAGAGTCACTTAGGTAATATTGACCCAATGGGAAATCACAAGATAGGCATGAGGTGGGACAAAACTATGGTCAACCAGTAATATTACAAGTAGAGTCTCTTAGGTAATACTGATTAAATGGGGATCAAACGGTGAAACAATTCACATAGCAAACATGCATGGAACCAACAAAGATTTCTGGGAAGGGGATGGGTTGGGGACCTTTCCTAGAAGGGATAGGTTAAAGTCTTGGTCCCTCACCCAGGTGATTAATACCTATTTAGAATATCAATTACTGCTGTTCATCCCTAGGGGAAGTATGTAGGTGTAGTCTCTTTTCTTCAAGCCTGACCTTTAGTGAATGTGTCCTCACACAATTGTGTTCTGTGTTGACCCCCTCAAAGATCTGGCCCTACCTAACTACCTTTACTATATTTAACTAACTTGGCTGTCTCCACTACCAGGAGGTCATGGTATGAGTAGGTCATATTGCCTCTACATTCCCACACCTGGTACATATACTAAACATCAAAGCTGCATGGCAGATATTGTCTGAATGAACTAATAAACATGGAGGCCCATGAAATGGGGTCTTACTTTCATCTTCCTACTTGCCTTTGCATCCTTCAGGGTCAGAAGGCTTGACCCTAATCTCTACACTTATGCCTGAATTGTGCTTAAAATCTTTCCATGTCTCACTGTTTTTAAAATAAATACTAAAACCCTAAAAACCTGCTTCCTTTTGGCCTCTGCTTCATTACCACTTCAGTAGCCAGCCTGTAAAACAGTCCCTAATGACCCAGCTTCGTGGGATTCATGTCCTTATGTACTCCCTTCCCCATTGCATCAGTCTGTGTGACCAGCATATGGTAGATGTGATGGCATCACTTCTGGGGTCGGATTATGGAAGCCGTTGCATTGTCTGCTTCTCCCTTTACTGAGGATTGTTTACTCTAGAGAAAGTCATCTGCCCTGTTGTGATCAGCCCAGTGGAGGGACTCAAGTGGCAAAAAAGCAAGATCTCTATATCCAGAGAAGAACCAGAGCCTCTGGCCCATGGTCAAAGATGAGAGGCTCACTGAAGGTAGGTCTCCAACCTCAGTCAGTCCCTGAGATAATCACAGCCCCCTTCAACATTTTGGTTGCAATCCTACAAAAGACTCACCATCTAAGTCATTCCTGGTTACTTGACCCACAGAAAGTATGAGATGATAGATGTTTGTCGTTTTAAGTCATTAAATTCTAGAGTCATTTCTCACACAGGCACAGATAACTAGTACAACACTCCAGGCCCACCATAACTCACAGACCCCTGGTAAACTTCTAAATTCCAGAACCATGCCAGGCTTCTGTTTGACTGAGGTCTTTTGCACAGGCCACTTCTTTGCCTTTCTTCACCAGGATAACAACTATTGTGTCAGGAGTTGCAAGATAATAGATTTAATCTTACTTTATAGGACTATTTCATAATATTCACCAAAAAAAATCAAATGCAGACTAATGCAAGAGATCTAACTACCCACTAGAGATACAAAGTTCTATTTCCAACAGCAACATCCCACACAAGTCCAGTTGAAGGCCTAAAGTCCCAGGCAATGTCCTCCATGAGTCCAGCTGGAGGCCTAGAGCCCAAGGCAATGTCTCCTGTTTGTCGATATGAAGGATCTGCACCAGAAGACCCAAAGGCCAGTGGTGGAAGCCAGAAAACCTGTGCTGTTGGGGTGAAATATCTGTGCTACCTGGCTGAGGGATCTAAGCAGGAGCCAGGAAGTTATACTCACAGTGAAGATCAGAGTTCCCTTGATGAGAACAGCAGCCATTCCCAGCAACAGTAAGGACCCGAGCTCCGATGAGAACAGCCAGGTTTGCATCAGGAAAACCAACAGCAGCAAGCTTCTCCTAGAAAATCAACAGCCAACAATCTTCTGCTCCAATCCTCTTTTTTGCTATTGACAACAATTCTCAGGTGTGTCTTCCACGCCCAAACCATGATGATTCAGTTCAGCTGGGTGTTCCAAGGTGACCGATAGTTAATCCACAACAACTTTACATACCAACCAGAATAGCTTTTCCTCAGGGGCTTTCCCTGTTCCAACCCCAAACAGATTAGACTTTCTCTCTTATGCTATGAAAGCAGCATGCACTCTTCTTTCTTAGCCTTGGTCACATCTATTTCATCATTCAGTAGCTAGTTAGGGAACTGTGTGCCAGATGCTCAACTAGGCTTAGAGGCAAATTTTCCTGCCTCCAGGAAGTTCATAATCTAGAGTAATTTTTCATTTAGTTATTCCCACTTAATCATTTACTTAATCACCAATACTGGATCATTTATAATCATGCATTAAGTTCTTTCGTTTCCACTGTTATGAAATCACACAGGAAGTATAACTTGATGCTCCCCAGGAAAATCCCAGTGTCTATCCACACATTCAGAGCCTTGTGGAAACAGAACCCATGAGAGTGATTGTCAGAGGACTGCTAGAAGACCACAGCACAATAAAACTCAGTCTATGTTCTCACTTCCCTAGCAGATAGCTTTGTCACACCTTACATATGCTTATCTTCTATCCCTTTCCTTCTTCTCTCATGAAGGACACCGCATTAGTCAACTTTCCATAACTATATTTAGTTATTTCCACAACTTTTCTCATAAATTGAGATAAGTCAATTTAAATTTTAAAAAGAAGAAAGGTTTATTTTGGCTCATAGTTTTGGAAGTTTTCAGCCCACAGCCTATTGACCCCATTGCTATGGACCTGAAGTGGTGTAGTACATCATAGTACTTCATAGCCAGCCGGGAACAAAGGCAGGTTGGGGAGCGAGTCAGAGACACAGAGACAGAGAAAGACAGAGATGGAGAGAAAGAGAGGAAAAGGGAGGGGAAGGGGTGGGAGAAGGACAAGGAGAGGCAGAGGAAGAAGAGGAGGAAGAGGAGGAGGAGGAGGAGACAAAGGTCCCACAATCACCTTCAAGTCCACACTCCCAAAGGCATAAGATTTCCCAGTAAGCTCACATTAGTCAGCTTTCCCATTACTGGCACAATACCTAAGGTTTAATTTGGTTTACAGTTTCAAGAAAATTACAGTCATAGTCAGCAGGAACATCATGGTAGAAGGGTATAGTGGAGGAAAGATACCCACAGAAACAAAAACAAGGTAACAGTCCCAGAGAGGGAAGGATGAGGGACCAGACATACACCTCAAGGCCATGCTTCCAAGACCCACGAAGACACATCAGGAAGTGTGTTCTACCAACCCTGTAGTTGGATCCCAAAGCCACCCAAGTTGACACTGTACCCCAAATGCCACAAGGCCCTAATTTTTAAAGGCTCTATCACTTCCCCACAGCACCACAGGCCAGAGACCAAGCCTTTAACACATGGCTGAGATCTAGCATAGCAAGACCCTGAGTGGTATGCATTAAAAGCTATAATAGTAGAAATGGGCTGTGTGAGACCTATCTTTGTCACAATGGCTGTAAGATTTGGGGTAAATCCTTACCATTTTGTATCCTCTCTTTCATTATTTGTAAAAATGAATGAGTCAGATAAAGCAATCACTCACACCTTTCTAGAGCATGTAGCTTCTACTTGAGATTCTTCAAAGTGAAAGCTTTAGAATCTACCTTTCTAATTGCATCTGTATAGAGCATTTAACTTTTGCTTAAATGTTTTTCTATTTGTTGCATTACTAGATTCACAATAAACTAGTGATGATATAATTTATCCTATATTACAGTGAAGGAAATATATTCCTAGAAATGTATGAAAGTTTGTGATATGAGGCATTTCCCCATTAGTCACATAATGTCCTTTGTCAAATATTGTATTTATACTTTAAAAAGGCAGCATATTTCTCTCCAAGTGTTTTTGTTTATTAATGCTGCTGTAACAAAATACCCAACTCTAGAAAATTTATGAAAAGATACATTTCTCACAGTTTGGGAGGATGAAAGTCCAAGATTAAGACAATGGAAAGTTCAGTGTTTGCTGAGGACCCAGTCCATGCTCCCAAGATTGTGCTTTGTTTCTCTGGCCTCCAGAGGATACGAACCTTGTGGCCATGCATGAAAGAAGAGACAGCAGCGGGAAAATCATTTTACAGGGCCTGCTAATTCCACACACTAATTCTACTCTGTCCTCATGGCTTAATCACCTCCTAGAGTCCTACCTACTTAATATTTTCATATTGGCAATTAAATTTTGATATACAAATTGGGAGGGGCATATTCAGATCTCAGCACCAGGTATGACCGTTTGGTGTAGACAGTGAGTACCAGAGTCCTAAAATATCCCTGTCTTCAAAAACAGGTTGGTGGGCACAGTGTGACTGAGATGTAATAAGAGTCAACATACATAGGTCACTGAATGAGCAAGAGAGAGAACACATTAGCTCCACCATGCTGCTTTAGGGATTAATTTATGCTTGCATTTTTAGCTTAGAAGAACAAAATTCCCTTAAAATGTCAAGATGATACACTCTGAGTTACTCCCAGAGGCTGTTGCTCCTTAGCCTCCTTTCCTAGCTCTACCACCCCAGCCACCCCTGGGGCTATGTTCTTAGACCTTCTCTACTTACAGTCCCCTCATCTTCCCAGCTAAGCCCATTTACTCCCTCTGGTGACAATCCATATAAATATCTACGTCAAGCTCTGACTTCTCCAAGCCCTGCATCTGTGTCACCAGACAGCTACCAGGCAGCTACCCCAGGATGCCCAGTGGATGTTTCATACCTAAAAGCCACCAGAGAGGCCCTCTGGATCCCATGCTCTAAAGGGACTATGCCAGGAGTCCCCAGCCTCCAGGCCATGAATGGGGACCAGTGTGTGGCCTGTTAGGAACCAGGCTGCACAGCAGAAGGTGGGTGCCAGGCAAGTGAGCTAGGCTTCATCTCTGTCTACAGCTGCTCCACAAAGCTAACCTTACCCCCTGAGCTCGGCCTCCTGCCAATTCAGTGGCAGCATTGGATTTCATAGGAGCATAAACTCTCCTGTGAAGTGTGCATGTGAAAGATGGTGCAATTTTTTGAATCATCCTACAATCACCCCTCCTCCCCAGCTCGAGTACAAGGAAAATTTGCCTTCTACGAAACTGGTGGTGACAAAAAGGCCCAGGGCCACTGCTCTGTAGCTCATCCATGGCCATGATCCTCCCAGCAAGATGAGGGGAGAATCCATGTCCCTTCTTCTAACTGTGCTCCAAGTACCCAGAATCTGCACCCCGACGTTACAGTTTTCTTTCCCAGGTTTTTTGGGGTTTTTTGTTTTGTTTTTGTTTTTGTTTTTGCCAGGTTGGCAATTTAGTTTGTACACATCTCATGGTGTGAGGGTGACACTTTTGAGTATGGAAAGACCCTTTCAGCTGAAGTGTCTACCAACAGTAGGTGATGGTAGAAGGGTAAAGGGACAGGGAGGAACAGACCTGGGTGTTTTCATGTAGCCACATTCTGGCATGAAACTCAGAGGAGTTCAAGGGTTGCATATGCAGGTACATATATGCAGGTACATGGGAGAACATAACGTTATATTTAACTGTACATTAATTTGATTTATAACTTTTCAACATCTAGACATGTGAGATTGGAGCTTCCAAGCCTCCAAAATGTAAACTGAGAGCTCAGGCATCACAGACAAAACATATCCACTGCCAAACCAATTTTTGACCCTTTAGCTCTGGGTGCTTGAAAAGCAAAACCTGAAATTGAAGGGACACATAAGTAGCTAACTTGATGGTGATTCAAGAGAGCAGGAAGGCAAGAGTGGAGAAGACAAGACAGGCAAAAAGAAAAGCCAAGGTTAAAATGTATAGAGAGCTTCCACTGACCTGCCCAAGCTCCCAAGGTTCAACAGTGCCTCAAGACTGACTACCCAAGAAGTGTACAGAATTGGGAGCATTTATCCTTTGGCTTCTCCCCCCTTTGATTATTGGCTGTACTTAATGCCCTTGAACTTTCCATGTTTGGACATGGCAAGCCCCAGGGGCCAAGGTACCTCACAGGAGGTGCAAAGTGAATTGAACCCATGCTATAGAAGTCTACTCCAGCCAATGGTCAAAACTAGGAGGGAAACCAAGAACATATGAATCAGACACCAGATGTACTTGCTGAGCCCCCTACTTCCCTTCATCCTTCTCAGCCCTTTGGCTCTCCTTTATTTTAACTCCTTTATTTTATTTTTATTAAGAATGCCACTATCCAGTGAGTCTAACAAGGACTGAATGCTGGACACACTTTCATTTCCCTCATTCTTCTCATCCCATCAGTCACATTCTTAATGATTCTGCCTCTAAAATGTCTCTCAGCTGGGGCTCTTCCTCTTCGTTTTTCTCCTTGTGACTTAGCTTTAAGCCCCAGCACAGTTTCAAGAGCTTCATAGCTGTTATGGTTTGTGTTTAGATGCCCCCCGACCACAGATGAGGTGGGGCTTTCATTTTCAGAGCTAGTTGAATCTGGAATATGTGATGCTAGGTTAAGGGCCTGTGATTACTAAACCACTACATGTGAGTGATTTGTTTGGCATGGCCCTAATCCTGGTAGTCTGAATAAAATAAAAGGGGCAGAAAGATGAAGTAAAACTCCCTTGTTGCCTTTGTTACCTTGTGTGTGCCATGTTGTTTCTCCTCTGTGATGCCTGTTTGCCATCTCAGCCTCAGAGCCAGCCAAATATAGACTACAACCTCTATGAACTGTAAGACAAATAACCCCCTTATCCTCTAACTTTGGGCATCAGATAATTTGTCTCAGCAAGGAGGGAAAAGTAACTAACACAATAGCAGGTCTGCTAGAATTCTGTCCTGCAGGCAGTGTTGGCTGACTTTATAGAGTCTCCCTTTGACCCATCTGCCCCAACCCCAGGCTCACATATAGGCTGCTATCTCCCCTGTAGTTATCATGTAGCTCTTCTGTTTAGAAACATTTGCTACCCCGCCACTACTGAATCAAGCCAGAACCCCACACTCAGTTTACACCATTCCTCTGTTTTTCCAAGCTTCCCTCACCACAAGCTCCTCTCCCAGAGCCTATCTCCTTCACACACACACACACACACACACACACCCTACGTTCCAGCCCTGTCCAACTTCCCAATATTTCCAAGCCAGCCATATCCATTTACGTCTCCACACTGTGGCTCATGCTGTTTCTCAGTCTAGAAATCATTTGGGCAACAGCTCCCACACCACAGATCTGATAAATCCTGCCCCAACCAAAATGCCGCCTTCTCTGACTCCTCCTGGATGATTCAGTTCTCCTGTTTCCACCCAGAGCACTTATACCATGTTACAATCATGTGCTCGCATGGCTCTCTCATCTTTGGAAGTTCTTCTGGTCAGGACTAAAGTTTGTGCACCTTTGTATGACCTCCATGCCAACCAAGCACAGTGGTTAACACAGAACAAAGCGATGTGATCATCAGATGATTGCAAAAGTGGTAAGGGCTGAGTAAAATTAGGCCTAGGAGAGCATGGACTTTCTGATGTCCCTCTCATTTAAGAGGCGCTTAAATTCAGACTGGTACACAGTGCTCAACAGAGTCTAATGCCCATAGAGCTCTAGAGGTGAATTAGGTCAAAAACTGGCTAAGTCACTGGTATTTCTTGTTGAAATACCAGGGAGGTGCTGATGTGGTCTGTTTTTTGTTTGTTGTTATTATTGTTGTTTTGTTTTGTTTTGCTTTTGATACCAGAGATTGAACTCAGGACTTTGCGCTTATGAGACAGGAGTGGCACCAATGAGCTACATCCCCAGCTCAGCTAATGTTTTTGTTTTGTTTTGTTTTGTTTTGTTTTTGAGACAAGGTCTCACTATGTAGTTCAAACTGCTGTGAAACTCACTATGTGGCCCAGGCTGGTCTCGAACTTGCAGCGATCCTCCTGCCTCAGCCTCCCGAGTGCTGGGATTACAGGCATGCACCACCACTCCTGTCTCCAGCTAATGTTTTTAACAGATGAACAACAGGCAAAAGCACAGAATGAACTGGAGTGGGCAAGGCTAATCCTATAAAAATTACCTAGTGCAGACTATATTTAGGAAAAAGGGAAAAAAAGAGTAAAACGCTTAGAATCATCTCTAAATTTAATCCTCATGATAATATATGCCCTTTACACTTGTTTAAACCCTTGCTCAACAGAACATATTACAATTCATAACTGTAATGTAAAATTAGCTAATTTCTCTCTGGGTTCAAATAAATAAGCATAAACTCATACAAAAAGATCTGGGCAGCATTTGGAACTACAGTCACAGAACTAAGGGTTAACAGAGCAATTCTCCCAACTGAATTGATCCAAGTACCAAAGGTGAGGAAGAACACACGTGACAGTACAGAAAATTCCCACCACTCACAGAGAGGCATAACGTGCAGACCAGCAAGTAGAGAACCAAGGTGTCTAGGGTAGAAGTGAAGATCAGGTCATGAAATGGGGAAGAAGGGAACCGTCACAACACAGTGTCCCAGACCTACACAGAAGTAAACGTTTTCCTGACAGTAGTAAATTAAAATGATTGTCAAAATCAAATGAAATTAGCTATGTACATGTAAATATCATCACATTTCTATTTGTTCTGTAAAATGTTAATCACACTTTATCAATTTGAAGATAAAAAATTAACTATTATTTGGTTATGAAATTTTGTTTTATTTTTCATAATAGTTAAAAAAAGAAAAATGAAGAAGTAATGAAATTCTACGGAAAAAGCTACCTCAACTACATCCAAGTGATCTGCTTGTTTCTTAGTAAAATTGTTCTATGACGTACAGCACCTGAAAAGTTATTCTATCCAATTTATCTCTTTCCCGTGACTAGAACACGGCACTGCTGTGAAGATAAAGAGAAGCACAGTGGATTCCATACTCAGCAAAACTGCATTTTGCTTTTTTGCAGGGAGTACTGGGGATCAAACTCAGGACCTTGAGCTTGTGAGGCAGGCGATGGCACCACTGAGCTAAATCCCCAGCCCTCATTCTGCTTTTTGATAGAACTAGTGGTGTGAGATATGGAAGATGAAAATGTCCGTGATGCTTGGCTCTTCCACTCTCCTGGGTATCTGACATTCATTTCTCATCAGTTTCTAGTGGCTTTGTTGCCCTAAATGGACAACTTCCAGAGCATCTCACAGAAGTCTGGTTGGTTATTTGGCTGTATGTTGTAAGCAGCACGACTTCTCATATTACTGCATAGCGAGTCATCTTTACAGCACTAGAAATTAAGTCAGATCACAGAGCAGGTAAAGCAGCAGTCCACACGTGCATCTGCACCACAGACAGGACTCAGTGCACTCTCCTTGAATCAGTCAAACAGAAATTAAATGGAACAAAATGGGATGATTTGACAAAAGATAGGCATGGACAGTCCTCCCATCTGCTTGAGCAGGTAGGGGCAAAACAGTGATTCCCTGAAGAAAAATACATACAAGACAGCTGTAAGATAACAATTCTGAGCATAAGGGTTGTTAAATATAGAAGTGGATGACTAGGAGAGAATCATCCTAGGTAAGTTCCAGAAATAGAAGTGGTGCCCACTGGGCTGCAATTGTGAAGTTTTTTTTATCTTGCCAAAGAGGCATAAAGGGAAGGCAACATTGATTCAAGTTTCTATCTGCCTGTTGATCAGGCCTTATGCGGTCACATCCTCAACTCTACTCACTCCTGGAGGCCCTAATAAGTAGAGATGCTTCTCGTTTAAATTATCATTTCCCTTTTGTTCTGATAACTCAGCAACTCTTTTTGGAAGAGGGTGTGCAGAGGTACATGGCCCCTTATGAGTTAAGCAGTCAGGGGAGTGCCCATTGCCTTTGTGCTTGAGATGAGGACCCCAAGGAGCCATCTGCCACACCTTGGCAATCACAGGGGCTGGGATGAAACTCAGTTCCCCAGGGCTCTCGGAAGTCACCACTGCAGCCCTTCAGGCTCCAAAGCCTCACAGGTACCTGGCCCTGGGCCCAGGATGCCAGTGTGGGACCTTCTCAGGGAACCACCAGTGGGGAGCTCCTCTCCAGTTCTGCTTGATTGTTTTTTGCTCCCAGGCATGCTGCTTGGAAAGTTATGTGAGTTCTCCAACTTCCTTAGTTATAGCACAACACACCAATCCTAGAACTGAGGCGGGGTGGGTAATATGTCACTGCACACATCTGGGCTCAGGACCACTTCTAGGAAAAAAGAACAAAGGTGTCCTTGCTATCTGTACACTTCTCCTTTCTTTCCCAAACCAAAATAAAATGAAACCAAAACAAACCCCAGGACTGGTCCTGGGCCTTGGGTGCCCACCTGGTTCCAACTCACTGTCCGCTCTGGGCTCAGCTAGATCAGCGGGGCTGGACAGCAGCTGCCAGGTGCTGAGAAACTGCAGGCGCCTTGCTGAGCCCAGCCCTCTCTGTGGCTCCAGGACTGGGCTCCCCAGAAAAGAGGCTGTGTGGGAAGCAGCTGTGCTCCACACGCTGTGCAAGCCCCGCACTCCCCACCACTCTCCTCCACCTCCAGGTCCTCTGCACTACACCAGGCTGAGATGGGAAGGCCCCTACTAGTGAGTGGGTGTGCCAGAGCCTGACGAGAGCTGAGCCCAGGCTGCTATTAGTGCTCCCATGGCTGTCTGGACCAGACACGGCATGGCAAACGCAACTGCCAGAGTGTCGGTGACACAAATAGGTAACCAGCTAGATTGTGGGCTGTGTCTAAATCTCCAGCTGAAGTTTGGAATTTGAGAACATATACTTAGTTTCTCCTGGAATTCCATATCACAAGGCAAAAATAAGAGGGTCTTTTGTGTGTATATGAAATCTCCTGACTTTAAATTTCTTGACACCTTAATTTTAAAACTTTGCAATTCTGTGAGAGCCAAACAAAATATATCCCTGCCCACTTCTGTAGCCTCCTTTCTGGAAAGCAGTGCCTAACTAGATATGATCCAGCTGAGAGTGACATGGAAAGTAGCTTAGTATCTAAATCTCCATGAGAGGTTTTTCAACTAGCCAAACTCTAACCCAGAGTATTCCAACCTCACTTGGCTCTTGGAAACCACTGCATGACAATGTTGCTATAATGGGTAATGGCAACTGCTAGAAAGGAAGTGCTTATGTTGATTTGGGTTCTAGTTTTGCAAAGTGTTGGTGTACATTTCATTTTCTAGGACAGAGAGAGGAAAAGAGGGAGGGAAGGAGCCATATCTCAATTAATTAAGCCACTTGCCCAAGCTGGCAAGGGATAAATGTGGACGTGGATCCAAGGTCTTTCAGCATGGGACTCTTAGATCCCTGAATCCCTATCCACACATCTCGAGCATTAACAGTCCTGGCACCTGTTCCCTTCGTCCAGGCCCTGGCCTGGCCTTGCTGCATTGGTGGCTTTCCCACCCTGACATGACTTTTGACTTTTAGAACACTACAACTCTGGTTGCAGAAATTTGGAAGAATAGGTACCAAACCTGCAGAAAAGACATTTGCTTCTCCAAATGAAATGAATGATCATCTGAGGGGAAAAGGAGGGGGATGGCTCCTCCTTTCCTTGGGGATTGGATGGGGGAACTAGTCTGGCTCTGCATAGCAAGATTTTGGACTTGAAAGAAGAGTTCAAGGAAACTACTACTGAATGAGGCAGACAGCACAGCCAAGGGCTAGAGGCCAGGGAGGAGCCTGGGAAATGGACCCGGACACTTGAGATAAGCATCGTGAGGTTTTAACTTTGATTTTTCTTCTTTGGAAACTCCTCTGCTATCCTCAACTTGTGAGTAAAGTAAAATACTTGCACTGTGCCTCACATTGTGTTTTTGCATTTGAAAGAATTATGAGAGGGACAAGTGGTCACACCCCGAGTGAAGTGATTCAAGGAAAGTGGGAAACAATGATGCTCAAAGTCTTCTGGTCGACCCTCCTAGTCACTCTCCTCCCTGCTGTTCCTCCTCTCTGCCCTTCCAGGTTGGGCTATGTGGACCACATCCAGCTGCACTGGAAAGAAGGAAGCAGGAGTCTGGTTTGAGGGTATCATTCCCCCAGTTCTACCACCATAGGACTGCTGTGCATTGGCTGCATTGCTTGGACAAAAGCTGCATCTGCTCCCTGCAGCAGTGTCCATCTCCACGTGCTGGTGTCGTCCCTGGGCCAGCACTATAACAGAAGGAAGGAACATTCTGCACTCCGGGCCGGAAGTGTTATGCCCTACTGACTGTGTTGTAGATTGGGCTTTTATTAAACACTCGTCACCTTGCTCAGCTGAGTGCTTATCTGTTTACTGCTGAGACTTTGAATGCACAACAACTCTATCACTTTGTTGTTACTAACTGTGCTAAGGAGTACTTTCCGTGGGGAGAACACACATCTTCAGGTTCCACTACAGTGACTACCTTCTCTCTTTGAAAATAACACCTAGCCAAAGAATAATCAATCTTGAAACCTAGAGACCAAAAATACTGGCCCTGATCAGTCCAACCTTGCTTTACCTGCCATCACTGTTGTCTTACTCAGTGGTTACTCTGCACAGCAGGTAGGGCAAAGATAGGTTGACTGGGGGCTGGCATTTTTTATCTCTAGTTTTCCAGGCTGATTATTTCTAGCTAGGTCTTATTTTCAGGAAAACATGGTATTGGTTTCACACACACACACACACACGCACCACCACCACCACCACCACCAACAACAACAACAACACCCTAATGAAGATAAAATGCAATTCTATCACCCTAGAATTTCTTTAACGATCCTTTCAGGACCAACTCCCTTAACCCCAAAAGATAACTAGAAACAACCATTCTTTAAAAATGGAAATAGGAAAGATATATCTCAATGATATATGCATACTGATAGTCATAGCAGCACAACTCATACAAGCTAATCTTGGAAGCAGCCTCTAGGCCCACCTACAGATGAGTGGATAAAGAAAATGTGGTACATATGAACAACAGATACTACTCAGCCATGCAGAAGGATGAATTTGAGTCATTTATGGGAAAATGGATGCATCTTGAGGCCATAATAATAAATGAAATAAATCAGACACAGAAGGCTACAAATTGCATAGTTTCTCCTATATGAGAAATTCAAACTATAAATAATTTAAAGAGCAAGTAAAAGATAGATGATAGGGAACAAGGAGTTAGACTTTGTGTAGGTGGGAAGGAGATCTGGGATTGGAGGGAGATGGAAGGTTAGGGAGGGGAAGGGCATTAATAATTAAGATGTGATGTGTATGTACCAGTCCCCCAAGATGGATGTAATTATCATGTATCACAAATATATGCTAATAAAAAAGAAAATCCAAGAAAATGGGAAAGGGAAGACAAGAACAGCTTTTGCCTAAAACTGACATGCAGCAGGCAGAAAATATTTGTGGAGTTAATAGAAAAATCTCCATATAATGCCAGAAAAACTGGAAGGGGACGTTGGTAATGACTAGGCTACCTGGGATCTTTGGGAACAGAAAGCTCACACTTATTATCCACTGGGCATAATAGATTAGGGTAAACCTGAAGTCTGAAGGTCAATATTCTTGGATAATGCACAGATCATTATGCTGATTACCACAAGACTTCATTTTGAACATAGGTAACTGCCCTAGAAAAAGTTACCTGACACAGGTCTGCCACTACCATTACCACTGGTCAGTAGCCTCACTTGCCCTGAACCCTCCAAGGAATGAAGTCCCTGGTCCTGGTGGGATCTGGAAAGGTCAACTCCAACTGCATATCCTTTCTTGAGAGACTCTGGAGAAATTCATTAGCTCACAGATGGCACAGAGACCATGAGGGAATAAAAGTCATGGTGACTAAGCAGAACCCATAGGATAGGCAGTAGAAAAAGTAACGATGTGGTAGAGAAAAAGAAACGTGAAATGGCCGACTCATCACCATGGTTACCACTAATATGGCGGAGCCCTGGATGCCCCTTCCTGAGGGGCTGGGGCGCAGAATCACTGTAGAGTGAACCCTACTAGGTGGATCATTAGAGCTATAGTTACCCTCTCATCCTGAACATTGCTCTTATTCTCTGTGAGGTCTGGATGGATGGGGATAATTTTTTTCTTTTTGTAAAATAAACTCCCAATAATTGAGGAAACTTCAGTGTATCTTTATTCTTCACCAACTGAAAAAGTTTATTAAACTGCAAAGGAGGTTTGTAAAACAAAGATCATAAGACACAGACCCAGGAGCCATTAACTGTGCGTGGGAGAAACTAGTTTTATTTCCCTAATGTCTTCAGTAAGTCTGGGTGAGGAGGAAATTTTAATGAAGAGGTTGCTGAGTCATTAGTTGGCTGTAGTTTCTGGCCATGACCCTTCTGCCAATGAAGAACTCTTGGCAGCTGGTAAAGATTGAGGTGGGTCACAGTGAGGACCAGGGTTTGTGTGTAAGGCTACAGAGCATGGGCAGTAGCCCTGTGAGTTTTAAAAAGAACAGCACAAACATTGAAAAGAAGTAACACAATTCAGAAACCAGGTTTGGAATGGCACTATAAAGGTTTTCAGTGAAGAAAAGAAGGTGTTAACCCACCAAATGCTGATGAACACTGTGCCACCGGACACAAGAGAACCCCCTTCTCCCCAAAAAAGCCATGAGTCCTGCTCTTGGAGAGCTCCGACAATTCTGCACTGATTTTACCATCAGCAACCACTACACAGTAGATAATTCTTGTGTGTTTAAGAGTTAGATATTCCACTAGACGTTTACATGTAGTATACAAGTGTGCAGTAGGAGGAGAAATTGGTGTAGTCATTATTGTAGAAGATGGCCATCTTGATTTTTGCTGCCCCTTCCTCCCTTGAGAGAACATCCCTCTGACAGACATCACTGGCTTCCTTGTCAGTAGCCATCTCCTTTCCCCTTCTGGCTAGCAGAAGCCTAGTTTTGTCAATGGCAGCAACATATCAGGGCTGATTTTCTAAAGTGAAGTCTGTCCTCTTCCCCCTGTAACTTTTCAGTTTCCCAAAGTTCCATTCAGATAGGACCCGAATCTGGCCAATGAGATATCAGGACATGTCTTTCAGGAGAAATTCTCCTCTTCCTACATAAAAAGAGACTTAAAAAGAAAAGCCCTTTTGTCTGTTCTCCTTCAGGACATTAAAGCTTGATATTGAGAGCTGTAATAGGCATCAAAAGCCAGTGTGCTGAGAAAGACCCCTGAATTAGAAGGCTGGAAAGAACCTGAACCCTGGATGACATTTTCGATCTTCTGAACAAGAACAGCAGCTCCCTACCTCTGGTCTCCTTATTAAGTCAATAATAAGTTCAAACCTTATTAATAGATAGTAATGCCATCTACAACTGATAACACATTTTCATAGCTTTTCAGAGATATTGATATTTTCCTTCTATAGCTTTACTGTCCTATCCATCAGTCACTGAACACCTGTGGCTACTGAGCGATTAAAATGTGTTTGCTGCAAACTGAGATGTTCTGTAGATAGAAAACAGAAGCCCAGCCTGGTGTAGTGGCCCACACCTGTTACACCAGCTGATCGGAGGCTGAAGTAAATCTCAAACTCAAGGCTAGCCTAGGCAACCAGCAAGACCCCATCTGAAAACAATGAAATACACACACACACACACACACACACACACACACACACACACACACACCTGGTTTCAAAGACAATAAAAAATGTAAAACAATTCATCATTTGTTCCTACTGAAATAATGATATTTTGAATATATTAGGTTAAATAATGTTTTGCAACTTTTTTGCTTTTTATTTTTTAGATAGGGTCTCACTATGTAGTTGAGACTGACCTGGAACTCACTATGTAGCCCAGGCTGGTCTCAAACTCACAGCAATCCTCATGGCTCAGCCTCTTAAGTGTTGGGATTACAGGCATGTGCCACTATACCCGGCCTTCTTTTTGCTTTTATAACACAGCTGCTAAGAAGTTTAAATAAGTATGTGGCTCACATTATATTTGTATTGAATAGTGCTACCTAGAACATAAAGACAGAGAGCCTCAAGAGTGTTGAGTTACATGGCAAAAGCAGAGGCTAGGAAGAAAAAGATTACTAAGTGGTGGTGCATTGCTCCATGAGATGGTATCATTGGTGTTTCTCTCTACTTCTAGCATAACTCTTATTTCCATCCATTTGGAAAACAAAACCAGAGCTCCTTCTTCATAACGTACATAACAGATTAATGTTTTGGGCCTTTTTTGTCACCGTACCAACATTTACATTTTTCCTCTCAGTAGTTGAGAGGACATTTGTCAACCCTTTGTCAATGCTGCATCTGATGCTCCATTAAACTCATAGCTCAGAGTCAGGTCAAAGGAAAAACCGGAGGTTCTAGGCACTTTCATCTCCCCAGTTCTCTGTTCTCCTGTTTCTCTCCCCTTTCCTGAAGATCGCTGGTGTCCCACCCTAGGCCTGACCTCACAACAAGTTGCAAGTTTATTTCATCAAAATTTTTATCTGCAGCTGATTTCAGTTAATTATACAAAGTGAAAACAAACTGGGAATGCCCTGAGGTACTAACATTTCCTCAGGGATGTTTGCATTTTGCTTTTTTAGAACATATCTCCATTTGACCCAGATGGTTTGCCCATTCCTGGTGTCAGAGCTCAGGTGAATCTAGGCAGTAGAGAGGATGGTGTAGAGCAGCAGGGTATTCCACCAACAGAAATGAGACCAAGTAAGCAGCCCTATTGCATCTACTCCCAATGCTCTTCCTATTAATAATAATAAAAAAAGAGTGCACCCACGTACTTCTCTTCCCAACACACAAACTGTGACAGAAGAATAAATTCTGCTTCCCTTTTATATCATTTTAATCAATTAACCATCTCTAACCCTGACCAACACGCACATAAAAAGAAGTCAATTGAATATTCATCAAATGTGGGGGTAAAGAGTGAAAGCAGGTGAAAACTAGATTCCAGGCTTGAGCCTGAAAAGACAAACTGAACAGCTTTCTAAGAACAAGGAGACAAAAAATGAAAGGGGAAGTTTCCAAAGAACTGAAGAGTATGTACTTTTAGATCACAAGCTGCTTTTATCAACAACATGAAATTAAGTGGTCTCTTTCAGCATCATATGAACACAGCTCATCAGAAAAATGTGCAAAACATATTGATCTGGCAAAATCCCAAATTCTGGGACAAAGCCTAATCAATCAAAAAGGCATTAGGGTTTTCTTACAGTAAGTCAAAAAAAAGCAGTCATTTTTTTCAAGGTTCCATAACATCCTTCAGCTCCAAAAGAAGGTCTCATGAGTGTTTCTTTTTTTTAACTAAGGCACATTTTAGATATACATATTGATAACATTCATCATAGGGAATTTGTACCTGTACAAATATCTGATTCTTCTTTTTTTCCCATTCCCCTCACCTCCCTTCAGCCCATCTTCCCTCCTTACTTACAAAAGTTTTGTTTCCATTTTTCCTCTTTTCTCTTGTTTCCCCCTTCGTTCCTTTCCCCCTCCCCACTCTCTGGTTCCCCTTCCCCTTTGCACCTTTTCTTCCTACTTCATAGCATCTACTGTACAATTTGGTCCTTATTTACCCTTTCAGTTTCTCACACCAAAGAAACCATGCAATATTTAGACATGTGTCTGATGTATTTCACCTACAGTATGGGGTCAAGGTGCATCCTTTCCTTAGAAATGTCTCTCATATTTTTCTTTAAATATTGCCTGAGAAGCTCTTCCCATCATGCCACTTTCTTCACTCTTCTCCATATCATTTTCCTTTCTATTATCTATTTTCCTCCTTTTCTTATGTAAATCCTGCAATCTCATCTACACTTCTTCACCCTTCTACAGAATACCTCCAATATGCCTCATATGTGAAAACCAAAATAACCTATAGCTGCTCAGCTTACTAACTATATTAACACTACTTTACTATCCCCATCTGTTAATCAATGTAACTTTATTATTACAGGAAGCTTGTCCATGAAAATAAGTTACAAATAGCTTTACATTTCAGCAAATTTCTTGAAGACTAACTCTTCGATAGGAAGCATCCATGACAGTACACAACCTACAACTCTTTGAAGTCCTCTTGAAAATCCTCATCATAGCGTGTCTACCAATCCTAACCTGTTCTATTCTTGCCAATCAGTTGAGAGTCCTTTTGCTCAATCCAGATAGAAATCATGCATTGGCAAAGTGCAGCTCAGCTGGCAGCCTTAATGCCACTGGTTGATAATAGTTAATACTGGATGCTGACTGTAGATCCTGCAAGGTGCTTGGTTGACTTTGCCAGATTCTGCTTTCTGGATTTCTTGAGGGCTAACAACCTCTAGTGTTATTGCTGTTCCTTTTACAGCAACTTTTATGTCCACACACTCAGGAATCCTGAGTAGATTTACAGGACTTCAAAGCTCAAACTACCGGAGCACTGGGGCTTTTGTTTAACAAGACCTGAATGGCAGCAAGGAGGGAACCCTGGGAGACTAACACAAGAAGTGAGTGGGGATGGAGGGATTGCGCCTTACATAGCAGCTGCCGGCCTATGACTGGTCCAGGTGTGGGCCTCTGATTGGTTCAAATTCAGGCCTGCTTTGGGGTCCAAGTGTAGCCCTACATCTCGCCTAAATTGAAGCAGGCCATCCAAGACAGCCCCTCTGATGACAAGGGCGCTATTTGACAAAATTGCCCTTGCCACAAAAAATGGTGGAGGTGAAACCCAGGAACCTTCAGGGACTCCTCTCTGATATCTGCCGCATTGAGATGGTTCCTGTGACTTCCCTCAGGGTCCAGGAGGAGTCATGGCTACAGCAGGGCAGCACCTTCCATCGGAGCAGCTAGAAAGCAGCTGCGGAGCAGCTAGAAAGCAGCTGCAGAGCAGCCTGGGGGAGGAGGGTAGACACTGAGGCCGGAGGCCAGTTGTCCCAATACATTAGATGGGTGGGTGGGGGATCAAAGGGGACGGAGGCCAGGTCCCAATACATTAGATGGGTGGGTGGGGGATCAAAGGGGAGTGAGGGAGGGACATGACCAGGATGAAGTGGCTGATTTGGAACCACAGCCACTGGTGAAACCACACCCACTCTGGACAGCGGGTGAAAAGCGAGGAGTCGGGTGATTCTCCCCTTCTCTCTGTCAGGGTCATTTTTTAATGAGGCATCTGCATTGAAAGACGTACCTTCATTTAAGTGAGTCTTCAAAATCTCAGTAAACACCCTAAATTTCCCTTTGTTCTCAGTATCTTTTAAAACTGTGTCTAGATTGGGGCAGGGGATTTAGCTCTGTGGCACCACACCTGCCTTGCAAGCGCAAGGTCCCGAGTTAGATACCCGGTACAAAAAAAAAAAAAAAAAAAAAAACTG
>NW_022900929.1:37976281-37999478 GCF_012274545.1 Fukomys damarensis | reverse complement strand
AAAAAAAAAAAAAAAAAAAAAAACCTGTATCTTAAGAATGAGCTTCATCATCACACATTGTTTGGCCAGGGCCTAAGGCCATAGAGTAAGGACAAGATAGCAACCCATAATTTCCTTCTGATGGTCTATTTATATGCAAGTTTTTTGGTAGAGGAAAAGGGAGTGAAAGGTGTTGGAGGATGGTAGGTAAAAGGAAATATACAGATGGAGGCTACCTTTTAATGACCTATTCCTACAATCAATGATCTCATTTGGCCTTTATAACAGTGCTGTGTGGTAAACAGGAATTACATCAGGATCCCGTTCGTTATAAAGATGGAGAAGCTAGAGTCACAGACGTTGAGATTGAGATTTGGACTATATACTAGCTAGAAGAAAATTGCGAGAGAGGGCTAACATTGCAACTAGTGGGCCACATATAGCCCCAGGCTTATTTGTGTAAATACTATTGTACTGGAATGCAGCCAGGCCCATTTGTTCACATAATTGCCTATAGCTGCTTTTGCACTACAGGAATACTGTTAAGCAGTTCTGACAGAGACCATATGGCCCACAAATCCTAAAATATCCAGTCCAGGACCCTTTGAATAGAAGGCTTGTGAATCTGTGTTCTAAAGCAACACATCATATAGTTAACTCTCCAATAAACAGGATAAATGTGTCGTTCTAAAGGCCTTAAAGATATGAGTCAGACAAGTCATAAGGAAAAGGAATATTTGAAAATATGACACGATAAAGTGCCAAGTTCCAAAGGGTTTTTTAATCACAGGAAAAAGTCTTCCCAGGTAGTTGGCAGCCTGGATGTGGAGTACACCGACTCCAAATTGGTAAGGATGGGAAGGTTGGTAAAGGATGATGGCCCAGCCAGTACCACAGGCATCTGTGCAGCAGCAAATAGAACCAAAACCACTTGAAGTGAAAATATTGTCAGTGTGTTGTGGTTTATCTCTAGGTGTGCACCCAAAGCCTCATGAGCTCGTAGGTGGGGCTTTGGTGGGGTGACTGATCGTGGGTGTTCTGTATTCATTGCTGGGCTAGTCCACTAATAGGTTCATACCTGGGTGTGATGCTGGGAGGTGAATCCTGGTAGGCAGAGGTGGATCACTGCGGATGTGGCCTAGAAGGTCCATCTCCCTCCTCTTCCGGGGAGTCCTCTCTTCTTCCTGCTGACATGTCATGAGCTGGTTCTGCTCTGCCAGGCCCCTCTGCCATGCTGCCCTGCCTTGGAACCAGCCATCTATGGACTGAAACCTCTACAAACAGAGCCACAATAAACCTTTCCTCCTTAAAACTGTAGGTGTCAGGTATTGCATCTCAGCAGTGAGAAAGTAAGACACGATGAACTCGAACTTTCACATTTTCAGCAAGAGAAAAAGAATAAGAGCATGCCTTGAGGTTGCTGACTCTGCAACAGCTAAGAAAAGAAGCCAGTCTGACATGGGTGGGCATGAGTTACGGTATCAGGAAACACACCAACGGCTCTGCGGATAAGAGTCAGCTTTCCTGGAACTCACAGAATGAGTTATGCCTACGTTTTCACTTTTCCTTTGCAGCCTGAACCGTAGCCTTCCTGCTGCTGTCCCTGCTGGCAGGGTTCTTCCTCTACAGTATGCTCTCTAAACTAAATGCTCCTTTTAGAACAAAGGTTAGGTCTCATTGGTACCTTGCTCAAAACCCATCAATGACTTCACCTTTCACCAGACAGAGATTGTCCTTGAAGCTATTTATAAAACTGTAGATCCAATGTCTCTGACTTCTACACAGCCTTTCCAAGGACCCAGAAGGGACCCTGAAAAAACATTCATATGGGCGTTTTTTAAAAATGTGCAAACATGAGATATTTTAATAGCAATTGTTCATTCTGTATTTCCCCTTGGTCACACTTCTTGAGTCACGTGGGATTAGACTACACATTGGGAGTTTGAGGCCAGTAAAAAATTTGAGTTGGAGAAGCACTTGATGGAGGTTGGTGGGATATATGATTGAAGTTCACAATTCAAAGTTTTGCTGGTGGACAAATGGGTTCTAGGAATAAATTTACCTTCCTCTGGTAACATTACATAGTGACATTAAATTCAAAGCCAGAGGCTGTAAGATAGGAACCTGTCTACATCATACCAGAAACCTGTAGCTAGTAGAGGGAAAAAAGAGTTTGAAATTTACAGGGCCAGAAGTTAACCAATTCTTACAAATCTGATGGCTCATATTAAAAACAAGAAATATGAGAAAAATTTTCCCAATTTTTAAGTGTTGCCACCTGCCTAGGAAGTTCAAGGTCCCAAGTTCAAATCCCCAGTAACAAAAAAAAAAAATCACAGTGATCCTGTTCACAAAACTACAGATAAAGCAATGTGAAATTAAAGATTTTTTTCTATATCATCAATAAGGTAAAGATAAATTTTAATTAAACAAGTTAAATTCAGATCTTTTTCTTCTTTCTATAGAAAATGGTGTTATCAAATAATATGAAAAGGTGAACTAATAAAAGTATGAGCATAATATAAAGATATCAATTCATTAATAAAATTATATTTGATACTTTCTTATGTTGAGTATTTAGGTTTCAATTTAATTGTGTGTTCCTTCACTAAAGGAAGACCCTAGAATTACAAATCTTGAAACATTACAAATACTGGACCCACCTGGAATCTCAGTTTGTAGGATACCCTCACAGTTGGCTATTAAAGCTTGGGAGATGGGTACCTCTTGCTCTCAGACTCGCCTGCTGCAATACCAGGTCACTCACTCTGCACAGATCACTTAGCCACTTGCTGTCCTACATCACCAGCAGCACATTCCTGACACAGAACTTTTGCATAGATTGTTTCCTTTGTACAATGCCTCCTCTACTCCTCCTCTTCTCTTCTCTTTTCTCTCCTTTCTTTCTTTCTTCTTTTTCTTTCTTTCTTTCTTCAGGTCTTTGCTAAAATAGTTCCTTAACAGAGCACTTTCTCTGATTATCTATGTAAGATAAAACCAGGCTCCAGTTCCTATTACTTTCCAACACTTTTTCTTATCCTATTTTTCTTAACAATATTAATAACTTCAAATAGTCATTTGCATGTGACCAACCTCCCAAGCAGAATGTGAGCTTCAGCAAAGTAGATACTGGATTACTGCTGGATGAACAGGACTTGGAGAAGTTCTTGGCTCATAGTTTAGTTTGTATTTGAAAATTATTTGTTGAGTAAATGAATAAATGAACAAAAGACTAAATGTGAATGGAATTAGTAACACCTAATTTAAAAGGAATTAGTAGTAAATACAGATTGTGTATTCTATGTGTGTATGTACATATAAAACATAATAATAGTAATTTATGTATACTGTAAATATAGTTTATATATATATATATACACAGTTTGATAAATTATGTTTGACTCATTTAAGAGCAACATTTTTGTTCTTTCCAACTGAAACTTATAATTTCAAATAAAAAGCCAAAGTATAGAACCTCTCCAAGTATGACTGAAAGTAAATAATTAAACTGTGTGGGAACATAGTTACAAGTCTTTCTTAGAGAGTAAACCAGGTAAGAAGTATTTTTACTAAATAGGTCTGCTTCTATTGGTTGGTAACATCCTTTTTACAATATCTTAATTTTCTAGCACAAACTTCCTTTTCAAATTTTTTTATTTTAAACTTTATTACATGTTTAAAGAACACAGTGATTACATTCATCATGGGGAGTTGGTATAGGTACACAACACATGTTAATTTTTTTTACATCCTCTTCCCCTATTTCTCTCCCCCTTCCCTCTAGCTCCTGGTCCCCTTCCCATTTGCAAAAGATGTACCACCCCATTTCTTAGAAGTAATGGCAAATGCCTATAGAAACCTCTAATAGACATTTCCTTTTGAATTGGTTAAATTTGAATTATATGTTCACACCAGATTCCATGACTTAGTTCACTCTCCTGGAAACCAAGTGAATTCTGCCCTAAAGGAGCCATAGCAAAGAGTTGGGAATGCAGAGGTAAACAAATGCTCATGTGAAATAAAACCAGTGAGTACAGTCATCTCTCATTATCCATGGGAGACTGATTCCAAGACCCCTCACCAATACCAAAGCCCATGCATGCACATGACCCTTACGTAAAGTGGCATAGTACTTACATATAACCTACACACACCCTCCCATATACTTTAAATCATCTGTAGAGTGTAAATGCTGTGTTAATAATTGTTACACTATATTGTGTGGTGAATAACGACGAGAAAAATTCGGAACATCCTGAATACAAACACAGCTTTCTTCTGAATATTTTCCATTCATGATTGATTGACTCAGTGTGGAACTTGTGGATAAAGAGGTCCAACAGTAGTCTTTTCAGATAGCACATTAACAGTATCTGCCATATTCCACTCTTTTGACACTCCACACACTTTCTTCCTATACATGCAGTCTGAATAAATGTAGTCATTTTCCCACATAAGAAAAAAAAATACAAGTTACCTCTACTTACTACAGCCAGGTCCAGATTTAGGCTTTCTACACGATATTTAATTCTTCATTTGGTCCAGAGGTAATCTCTCACAGACCTGGAAGTTTTTTCTAAAAAAAAAGGTTATCTGTTTCCCATATAACTAACACACAATAATTGGAAGATATTAAATAAATAGCTGATATTTACTAGCATACACTCTATCCTTCTGGAAAAGAAGAGTGCAAATTACCTACCATCTCAATGGAGAAAGTCTTTGATTAGTTAACATGATAATTATGAAAATCTCCCTATTTTTCTCCCTTAGCACTGATTCTTCTCTCTAGTAAGATACTCTTTAATCATAAGAACTGCCATTGGAGTTCAGCAAGGCTTGGGGTATCTTTAACAATAAAATTATTCCCCAAAACTTAGTAGACATATTGTATTTGCTTCTGGTCAATTCCTTGCATTAGTAACCACAGCTAAAGATCTGTCTAGACAGAGTCTTTGAGGCTAAGAGTGCTCATCGCCCTGCTGCTAGATCCTGTGCTCTTCCAAATCCTCAGGTATTTAACTCACACAATTATGTCTTTGTTCTGAGAAGTGTTTGTTTTATCAGTCTTAAGGGTGCCATTTTTCCCTCTTTGCTTGTTTCAACTTGGGGTACCAAAGAACTTTTCTCTAGCCCTGCAAAACTACAAAGTATGGAATTTCATTCATCTAGAGTATAGTCACAGAGAAAAAACATCTTTCTATGCAAAGTTATACTTTTTTTCTCTCTGATTAGCTATCTAACTTACATTTGCATCTTAGTACTTTTTTGCTAACAGTCATTGAACTAGGCAACACACATAGACATCATGAATTTTTCTTTCCATTTCCTATGTCACCAGAATGCTTGTCAGTGTACGGTCTACATTCCAAGGTAGATCAGGTGACTGACTGCTCAATTGTTTTGTTAGACCTAAAGTTTTCATCATCTAAGAGATTCGTGTCCTCATTCTCCACCCTGAGCTGCTTCTTAGAGTGTATTGTTGTAGCCTTCCCCTTCCAGGACACAAATTTTCTATCAGTCAGATACGCTTTTAGCTATAAATCATTAAAGTTCAATTTACCATATGCTATGCTTTGGATGTAGCTTGAGTCTCCCCCCACCCAAAGTCTATTGTGATTGAAGGCTAGGTCCCCAGGTGCCAAGACTGTGAAGTAGGGTGAAACTTTAACAGGCTGGGCACAGTGGGGGTCCTTGGGTGATTTAGGACACACCTGGGAAATCAGTTCTCCTGCTGTCCCTTGAGTTCACCTGAGGTTTTGATAAAGGGAGCCAGGCCTTTCTTGTCCTCTTTGCTCCTGGCTCCAGATACGGCCGTTGCTTTCCCTCCCTTGGCACTACTGCATGGGTATTCACGCCATGAGGTGATGCATCTGTGGACGGCCCTCGCCATAGAACCTGCAAGATGCCATCTATTCTGAGAACAGATCTAGTTCTAAAACTGGAGCTCAAAAACCCTCATCTTCATCTTCAAAATACTGTCAGGTATTTTGTTGTAATTTTTTTTAAATGACTCATGCACCATAGTTCCAACAAACAAAAATATTTTTCTCAAACAAGGAATCTAGATGTGAGAGGTGGCAGTGGTTTACGGCATCAGGCTCTAAATCAGCATCTCTGTGATTCTTTTGGCCTCTTTTTCATGGTCACAAGATGGTTATAGCATATCCTCACGCTGAATTCAAAGGCAGGAAGCAGGTGGCAAGTGTCATGCGGGGTATTTCTCCTCACTTCTCTACGCCATGAAGAAGCATGATCTTTCTCAAAGCCCCCAAACAGAATTTTCCTTAAATCCCAGGTGCTAATATTGGCTCACAAGCCTATCTGCCTGTCAACTCACAGCTGGTCCTTCCTTCCCATCAGAGAATCAAAGGTTTTATGATGAACACTATATTGGTCTTGTTAATGAAGAACATCTCTGGGTAATTAATCCACAGTGTCTACCACGGTACTCTTCCCAACAAAGGTGGCAGAAACCCAAGTGGAAATTTTAAAAAAGTAAAATAGAAATAAAACCCCTTTGTAAGCCTTTTCTCATGAACTACCAATTGCCCAATGCACTACAAACTGCACCAAAGCTCCATAAACACATTCTATTTATTTTTTATTTCTACAGAACAAATTACCACAAACTTAGCTACTTAAAACAATGCTCACTTACTATCATAGTCTGTAGGCCAGTAACCCAAGTGACCAGCTTTCCTGCATAGGGTCTCAAAAGGCTCAGACCACAGCTGGCCTCCGACGAAGCTCATTCAGTTGTTGGCCAAGCTCTTCAGACAGTTGTACCATTGAGGCCCCTGTTTCCTCCCTGGCTGTCATTTGGAGGTTGCTCAGAGCTCCAAAAAAGCTGACCTCTGCTCCTTCCATTGGATTCTTTCCTCTTCAAACCAGAAATGTTATGTCAAATCCTTCTTTAGCCACAAATTTTTGACTTTCTTTGCTAGGATAGGATAAGAGAAAACTTTCATAAATAGCAATGTGCTTAGATTAAGCCCACCCTGATAATCGCCCTGTATTACAGTCTACAGATGAATAGCACAATTACAGCTTCAATGTCACATTGCCATGTAAAGGAATATAAGCACTGGAGTGAGACCAGAAGACTCAGGCTGTGGGTCCACCTTGGAATGCTGCCTATCACATGAGATAACACAGACAGCTAAAGTTCTAAAAACAAACATTTATCATTACTGCATTTGGGCAGTAGGAATAATCAGATTATTTTTATCTAATCCTAAAACTGTTAAATGTGTCTCCCAAGAAAGTGTCTTTTTTATAAAATGATAAACTGAAGAAAAAATAAATGTTTCTGTAAAGTGGGAAACATTTTAAAATCAAGAGTTGTAGCCAGGTGTGGTAAACATACCTGTAACCCTAGCACCTGGGAGGCTGAGGCGGGAGGATCATCATGAGTTCAAGGCCAGTTTGAACTACACAGTAAGACCTTGTCTCAAAAAAAAAAAAAAAAAAAAAAAAAAAAAAAAAAAAAAAAAAAAAAAAAAGTTAGAGAATAAAATTTTAAACACACATTATAAAGGAGTTGGTGACTATGCATGAGATAAATCAATTCTCAGCAAAAGTAATAAACTGGTATTGTCCAGTAATGAGGAGCAAAAGCACTGTGAAATGAAAGATAATTTCCAGTAGCTTTAAATGCTATGTTTAATAATCACATATAAATCACCATTTTGGGAGGAAAGTGATACATAAGTTTCATGAACAGAAAATCAAGTACTTCCCTGACTCCAGATTATCAACCTGGGGTCACAGGCACAGTCTGGTCACATTTCATAACCCAGGTACTGAGTTTGGTACATGAATATCATACATGTGCTACCAAGTATTTATGGGCTGACTGCTGAAACAAGTCTAGCACACAGGCTGCGATTGTATCTCATAAGACAATTATGGCACAGGGACCATGCCCCTGTTTTTTCAGAGACAGGCTACAGAGCTGAGGTTTTGGGACCAAAGAGAAACGGAGATGCTGGTGGGAGACATAAGAATATGGGTGAAAGGGCCAAAGAGTGAAGAAGAGCTGAAATCAACCTTGCTGTCCACACATCTCAAACAGTCCCTAATATTTCCCACTTCCCCAATTGCTGCAGAGGTTGCCCTTTCTCCAAAATCCTGGTGATCTAGTTAGAGTTAAACTTGCATTTTGACCTTTGGGAACCCCCTTTCTCAGCTGCCTCTTGAATTATTAAATTTAACTAGATTTCACTTTTGATCAATAAGCAGTTTATTTTCTAAATAATTCCCTAAAATGTCATTGTCATCTTCTACCTTGTTTCTTTCTAATCCCACCTCAACATCTGTACACACACTCAAACTCTCCCCCGTCTTCACCCCAGCTGGCTTTGCTCCTGCATATTTCATAAGATGCAGGAAATTTCTTGACTTATATTTTACAGCTTTGAAAATTCCATAACTAAGGAACTGCAGACAAGCTAAAAATCCATATAACTCTTTTCTTGCTTGTGTCTCCTAGGTTATCTTGCTAGAGAATTCCCATGGGTATTAATAAGGTAAGTCTGTTTGCTTCAATCCTCTGGAAAATACAGCTACTTTACAGTTTGTTGTAAGCCAGGGAAAAAGTTAGTGTAACTACATTGACTGTAAGAGAGAATAATGAACTAAAAGGAAATAAGTGGGGACAATTGGCATTTAGGGCCTAAGCAAGATATTTGTAAAGTGTGGCAACCAGTCAATTACCTGAGGCAAAGGCAACTGAAGCCTGAGACTGAAAACCTATAGGAAGTGCTATGGTTTGGATGTGATGCCTCTCCCAAAAGCTTATGTGCCGGAAGCTTTGTCCCCAGAGTGGCAGTGCTAAGGTAATAGAACAGCTAAGAGCCAGGCCCTATTGCAAGGTATAGGTCATGGAACCTTCACTCTCATAAATGGATTAATGTACCTCTCAGAAGTGGGTCAGATGTGGTAGGAGTGAATTAGTTCCCTGGAAAATACACTGTCAAAAGGAGCAAATCTGGCCCCTCCGTAGTCTCTTGCTTCCTAGCTCATCAAATGACCTCTGTCTCTCTCAGGAGCTCTCATCATCGTGCCATTTTCCATGCCATAATCTAACCAGAAGGTCTTTACCAAGCCTCAACAGATGAAACTGCCCAATCTCAGACTTCTGCCTTCCAAAACTGCATGCTACACATACTTCTTTTAAGTACAAATTACTTAGCCCCAGGTATCTTATTTTATCAACATAAAACAGACTGAGACAAGGGGAAAACAACACTTTGCCATGTGAGAGCTTTTTCAGATACCAAAATGCTTCCTCACAAACATAAAGTACACAAATCCAATTCCTTTCAGCCACAATGTACTGATACCTACCAATGGGTCAACTTTAATTTTGTTTTTTTGTTTTGTTTTGTTTTGTTTTAAATTCCAAGATGTAGAGATTTCAGGTCATAAGGACTTCCGTAGAAGTCCAGGCGGGTTTTGTCCAATATGTATGTGTGTACATAGGCCACAGAGTCCAGTCGCAGGAATTCTTTAGGTAAGTGTTGGCCTCTCGAGTTATTTCTTGATTTCACTTACATGTTTCCTCTTTTAACCCAGGGATTAAAAAGATGATCCAGAAAAATTATAGAGCAAGCATATATTGGAATATTAGGAGAAGGGTAGAGAGGATATAACGAGGTTTCAAAGCTTCTGAAGAAAATAGAATTCAGTAATAAACAATGTTGGATCTCCTCTAATAATGAAAGAGACATGAATAATAATGGAATAAAATAGTAGCATTGTGGATTTTTATCTTTATTTTAGAAACAAATTCCATTTTGCAAATAAATTTTCACAAGGAAAACTCAAAAGAAAGGAGAAAAAAAGTAAATATTTTTATGGAAGTAAAGACATGGAACCCAGGGCCCAATTCAAGGTCTGAATTTAATTTAGCCTCTAAGTTGGTCCTGACATATCTTCATTCAACTTCCAATGATCCTTGCAGCATAGTTTGAAAATCACAAACTGAAAACACACAACCAGCTGAAGGGTAAATTACCTGAAAATTTGGCCTTATAGAAGTTACATAATTTTTGCTCAGCAACTGGGTAGCATGAGAGACAGCTAGGAGCACTTTCCTAATGCAATCTCAGGTCCAGAATGTCCCACCATTTGCCCAAGTGATACAGATACGGAAATTTCAACCTGAGAGTGTACAGAACGTGGGCAGCACCACAAAAAGCCAATTGATATATTTAACATAAATGTAAGAAAATCCACAGTAGAAGTCCTGAGTGATTTTCCTTTTTCAAGGCAAGCAAAGATAAATCTGAGAAGGAAAAATAAAGTGTGCAAACTTCCCTCGGTTGCTTTCATTTTTACACCGCTGAATAATATTTGCATATTTATACATACATATATATTTGCAAAACAACTCCAATTATTTTTGGCAAGTGGTGAGGAATGGAGAGCATAGGAAGAGGGAGGGAAAATATCATAAAGGCAAGGTGGGAAAAGGGAAGCTGTGAATGACAGATAAAGATCTAGTGGTCTAAACAAATGATTTCAGGGAGAATTCAGCTAGTCATTTATTAATGATTATTAAATACTAACTTTGTACTAAGAATCTCATGCCACTTACTGGAGATACAAAGGTAAGAGTGCTGCCTAGTTGGCGCCTAGGAACTGATAGTCTCCTCTGCAAAATGAGGCCAGTGCTAAGAATCAACTCATGGGTTGCCATGAGCACTAAATGAGGTCATCTGTGCAACCTGCAGAGCATATCTTAACTAGTTTAATAAGTCATCTAGTTTTTGTCTCATTTTACTCTTGATATTTCAATATACATTGGAGGTAAAAAGAGATGAGAGCGTTTGGATTTGAATACTATGGCACTGTAAATTTATGTTGAGCTTCTCATGCTAATAGCAACAAAGCATTTCATTCTTTTATACCTAGAGTTAGAAAGCCTAAAGCAACAAGTTGCAATAGACACTATGAGGTAAAGTTTAAAAGTATGCAAGAATGCTTCAGAGGAGGAATAAAAACAAATAATAAGGGTCAAATGGATTTACAAATACCTGAAAAGCAGCCATTGGGTCTTTAAAAAATTATTAATTATCCTTAAGGATCATCAAGTAAGGGATTCAGCCAGCTGGATGAAGCACCATAGTCTCCAGACTTCTCCACAGTATTGGAATACATTAGACTCACAAATTAATGTATATATAAGTCACCGCTACCTGGTCAGCACCATGTACTGAATCTCACCATCAGTGAGATCCAAGGTTCACTTTTTTACTCTTTTCCAGTGAGAAAAGTGTCCCTCCATGGAAGAAATCACGTATGACATAAAG
Source organism: Fukomys damarensis (assembly GCF_012274545.1). Lineage (NCBI taxonomy): Eukaryota > Metazoa > Chordata > Mammalia > Rodentia > Bathyergidae > Fukomys > Fukomys damarensis. Next base: position 37,988,181 of record NW_022900929.1, on the reverse strand, counting down.
TACTTAATAATAATCAAATCATTGCTGCTCCAGCTGTGTTGCAGATTTGTCTTTGTCTTTAAAAACGTCTGGGAAGTTTCACATGAAGCTGTGGTTTCACTTCAAAGGAGACTAACAAGCAGAGTGGGAGATGGTATGGGACATGTCTCCCCTCTTACTTCTTCAGATTCTTCCAAAAGGAGGGGAGCACAAATGAAAAGAGAAAATAGATCTAAGTAAAACAATAATCACAGTTTCCAAAAGGCTAGTGAAAGATGGATGATTTCAGAGTCAATGTTGGCTTTAGGTGTGACTCATCATGATCTGAAGATCACAGAAACCTCCAGCCATCAGTTTCCCGAGCTGTTAAATGAAAATGTGACTAAGTGGCCAACCCACAACACAACTAACGTCCTTCCAAGGACTTAGAATGAAAGCCAGGAACATGTATTAAACAAAGATGAAGGGTTTCCTGTTGAGAAACACTAAACTAGCAGAAAAATAAACATTCACATTTGTATGTTAATTGGGTATTCCAGATTAAAGTAATTTATTAAAACCTATTGGAATGAAAAGTCTGTGATTTGGTGACAAAACAGAGAGGATTTCTCTGAGAAGAGATGGATAAGACGATAGAGGCTCACTGACTCTGGGTCACTCAGCCAAATTTAAATGCTCTCCCTTCCTCTTAGGAGGAAAATCCTTGGGGAGTTTGGTAACTGTCACCATGGGCTCAGCAAAACAGGCATCAAAACAATATTTTCCACATGCTAAGATTTTTGTTTTCTCTTCTTTTTTTTTTTTTTTTTTTTTTGCAAACAGAAATTAACCTCTTTCCTAGTCAAAATGCTTTACTATAACCATTGTTGCAGGAAGTCAGTAGAAACTCTGACTTGATCTCATTTCTCTCCCTATCACGCCCCACCACTAAAGCATTTGCACTTTCCACAGCAAAGTGTAGAAGAAAGCTGAGAAGAAACTAGTAATTCAACTCCACTGCAACTCTGTCTCACAAGGCCGTGTAACTCCCGCCCTGAAGCCCATCTTTCAGGCAGCCACACGGTCACATCTCTTCATTCTCCTTACCAGAACCCTGCAGGCTTCCATCATCAGCCTGGTGCCACCCTTGCTGGGTACCCACGTGCGGCTGCATCACACCAGTGCGGCGCCCTTGCCCTGCTGCCCTTTTCCCAACATTGCCCCTCTGAAACGATCAACAACTTGCCTACACTTGGCTTCCCAAGTCCCATCTCTGTGCTCAGCACCATGCCAAGCTCAAACTGTATCTATGAGGAAGTCACCAACTTGTTGGGAAGATGACAGAACGACTAGAAGATGAGACAGAAAAACATCCACTGAGGCATGGTAAGAATAATAACAACAAGGATTGTGAGAACTGTGATAGTAATGAAGATAGTGATGGGCTTTGACTCTGCTTCATCAAAACCTAACTCCCAGCATCTCATAATGTGACAGTATTTAAAGACAGGGTCTCAGTAACTTCTTCACTAAAAAGAAATCTACATTGACACTCAAGGTAACTTTTCACAATTATTTTTATAAAAATTGTATAGCCAGAGTAGCAATAAATCACAAAAGTCATCAGTCCCAATGTTAATGAGGTACCTCAATGAGGTAAAAGCCTTGACTTAGGAAGAATTAAAATTGTAGACTGATAAAACTATTTTCTCTGAATTTTCATGTAAGTGACTAAGACTGAGTCTTCCTAAGATTCAGGCTTCAAGACTTTTTATCATCTCACAGTTCTCTTTCAACCCCCACCTAAGTTGTCAAAAGTACAATTAGCTCCATTTTGTGAATGGACCAAGTGGACTGGCTCATAAGGAAAGCAGGTAAAACAGGATGGAGACAGTTAAACAAGCACTGGGAAGAGAGAGAGGAAGGGGCGGACAGAGGACCTGAAGATGAGCATAGATAAAGGGTCCCCCACCTAGAGCTTCATCCCACGTAGACTTCAGCAGTTCAGAGCCTTTCCAAATTCTACCCAAAAGGGTTTGTCTCCTAAGCACCACCAGATCAGTTCACATGCCCTGTCCTTTCCAAGCAAGCCCACACATTTATCCATTCAGGAACTACTGTGAAGCAAAGTACACATTCAGGCCCAGGGAATGCATACAACAGTGAACAGAAGAGACAAAAATCCTCGCCCTCCTGAGTTTGACATTCCAGTGGTGGGACAGAAATATGTTTTAAAAATGAGTAAAGATGTAATGTGTCAGATAGTATCAGGTACTATGGAGTAAAAAGTAAAACAGAAGGGCCAGGGATTTAGCTCAGTTGTTTCGCCATCTGACTCGAAAGCACATGGACCTGAGTTCGATCCCTGGGACCAAAAAAAAAAAAAAAAGTAAAACAGAGGATGTGAAATGTGTGAGGATGGGTCAAAATATTAGGGTAGCCAGAAAAATATCATGAATTTGGTTGAAGAAACTGACTCTAGGAAAGAACATTGGATCACTTTCTCACCATCTCAAACAGTATCCTGGTTAGACAAGACTGCTCAATAATATCCCTGGACTCAAATGGCCTTGTTCCTATCCTGGAATCTTTATTTACTCTATTTATTTAATCAGCAAATTACCTAAGTTTTCTGTGCCATTATTTCTCTGTTCTTGAAACAGGGATGATTTTGACAGTTTTGTGAAGAAATGAAAATACAATAAAATACTACATGCTTAAAACGCTGCCTAATATCCAAGAACTCAGAAAACACTGGATTTCATAAATGTATTTTTTACTATTTAATTTTAACATTGTTAAAATGATACAGGTACTAATAATGCCTGACTACCTGACAGGACTGTTGCACGAATCAGACGAGACAAGACAGAAAGAGCTCCTAGGGCCCAGATCCCATCAGCACCGAATGTGGGCTCTTCCCCTTGCTGCCATTGTTACTAGGTGACTTGTCAAGTTTCTTAACAACTGCACAACACCCTTCTGCTTGAAAGAAAAGCCATCAGGACAAGAGCTGAGCTTCTGAAGGCATAGAGCATGTCCACAACAATGTCAGCATAAAAGAAAGGAGGGATAGTTAGGGTTTTCTGCACCTGCCAACAAGAGCATGGTGTGGGTGGGAAGAAAGGAAGAAGAAAAATCGGAGAAAAGAGAGCGAAGTCAAGTTGTCACTGCACAGCTGGAGATTTTACAGAGTGAGGAAGCTATGGATAACCTCTAAGAATGAAATAGTGATGGAACATCTTATGAATAGGAGTGTGTGAACTGAAATTGGGAATTATTTGTTGTACCACGAGTCCCTCTCCTTTCTATCCTTGCCACCAAAATCTTTAGTAAGGAAAGACTCTGTACAAATCTTTTGTGCAAAGTGAGAAACGGTTCGATGAGGCAGAAGTGACTGTGAAAATACAAATTCTACAGGAATTTGGAGTAATCTTAGGGAAGATGTGGGACAGGAAATGGGTAGTCTGAGACAATCGTCCCTACTTTTCTGAGTCCTGGATAGCACTATTAGTAATAATGACAACCATCAATATTCAATCAGAGAAGCCGACCATGAGAGCGTGTGGGTGTGTTTGGGCGGGGGAAATGGTAGGCTTATTGTGGAGATTAACAGTGTCTGTAAGGCTGTTGTCTTTGTGTCCAGTGTCAGAGCTGGAAGTCCACAGCACAGTCCACCGGAAAAGAAGAGAAGTTATAAAGCAGGGGTGAGCAAATACAATCTGGAACACACAAGGACAGGGACAGACTGCGATCCCTATCAGTTATAGCTGCCTCTACTTGAAAAGGTGGACATCTTTGTCACAGAACCAAATACACTTGTGACCCCCAAATTAGGAGGATCACAAGGAAGGTGAAGCCAGGCTGCTGAGAAAACAGATAGTGACAGTATGCGTCAGTGTGAGTTGCAAGAATAGATACCTGACTTCTCATGTGTAAAGCACAAACTGGCTGTTGCCTTATTTTCAACTTCCAAGCCTACTGCAAATGTGCCTCTCGTGGCCCACTCACCCAGACACACTGAGGGAGGGAGTTTTTGGGACATGTCGTTCGACTTAGTCAAGTAAATATATTATAACATCATCGCGCTAATATTCCTCTGTACCATCTGAACAAAAATATTTCATACCCATTTGCAACAGAAAACTGGAGTCTGGGTGGGAATAGATGTCACTTGCCTGGAATCACAAAGATAGTAAATGACAAAGCCACGGTTCCAAATGTCCCAATTTGCCTAATTAAACATCAGTAACAACAGTTCAATAGGATGGTTGCCCCATGTGAAAGAAATGTTGCCATTTTGCCTGGGTCAAAATGGAGTCACTTATATCAACTGTAACAGCAACAATAACAGAAAGTACATAAAGTTGGGTGGATTGAAGGAGTGTACTTATACATGATTGCTTGATTAAAAACCATCACAAAAGACTGCAGAGACACAAACTTTCAAAGAGGCCACTATAACCTTATACAAGAAGTATTTCTACAAGGACATCTGCCCTGCAATTGTCTATTCAATCTCCAACTACTGTCACCCTCTTTATTAATCACTATGAGAAAGATTATTGCTCCAAAATATGATATAATACTCCTCATTTTTGTCTAAAAATAACTCCTTAGCGGACAGTCTGGTACACGCTTGTAATTCTACCTACGACAGAGGCTGAGACAGGAAGATTACAAGTGTCAGCCAACCTGAGCAGCTTAGCAAGATCTTGTGTCAAGATAAAATTGGAAAGGGGGGCAGGTTGGGGTGTATCTCAGCAGTAGAAGTCACATAGAGGTGCTGGGTTCAATAACCAGTATAGCATATAAGTAAATTCACACATACATACATACATCTTGCTTCAATCTCCCTGTGTACAGCCATAGTTTACTATAACACGTGTATTCCTATTGCAATGTGTATTATTCCAAAATAAATATCAACCATTCTTTGGAGAATCTCTCTGTTTTGTTTTGTATTTTGATTCCCACCCACAAAGGAGGCTCTAGTTTTATTAATTTTCATTACAATATCCTCTTCAAAAGTAAAATGCTTTGATCTTCACCATCATCTCTTATAAACTTGTTTTTCTGAATGCCCAGGACAATATTGTGAAAAAGGTAGTGGTATTTAGTATCTCCATCTTGCAGTTAAGGAAATTCTTATTTATGCTTTCCTATACCACACACAGCCACTGGCAGAGTCATCTCTGGAATCCAAGTCTCCTGATTTACCCCATTATCCAGACACCATTCAAATCAAAGTGCCTGACCAGAGTCAGAAAGCAAGAGAATATGATAATGACTGTGAGCAATACCTACATGTAATGGCAATTCTTTTAAAAATTTGTAGATATATTGCTACAGACCTCCACCTACCCTAGCAAAAGAATTTACACGGGTCATCTCTAACACGCGTCCCTCTGCCAGTAGCAATGAGAAAGGAAACAGTCCCCATCAACTGAGCAACTGGCCACATTCCAGCAGTAGGTTCTGAGCCTTCTCAGGTTCCCATGGTGGGAAGTGAGCACTGGGTCAACTCATTTTAGGAGGAAACAATGGTGTTACTAATCAGTTCTCATTTTACAAAAAAAAAAAAAAAAGATTTTTTTTTTTCCATTTCAAGAGAAATTTAAGTTGTTTTAAATACTTCAGCTAGAGGTCATTCCTTCTATAAACATTTCTATAAACATTTGTAGAATTTCTATCACGAATAAGCACAGTGCAAGACACTCCGTAGAAGATGTAAATTAAACACAGATTATACCCTCAAAGAATTTATAGGAAATACGCTTAGAGGCATAATTATAAATCTATACTGAATGTCAAATGCCCTAGGAGAAATTGTAGGTGTAATTCTATGGAATTTCAGATAATTAGAGATAATTACTTCCACTGAGGATAATAAAGGAAGGCATTGTAGAGCTAGAACGTGAAGATTATATCTAGAGAACAAAACTATGAAAACATAAAGCCATTTAAATTTACTACAGCATAGGGTACATAATATAGAGACATGGAAAGAATTATACTTAGGAGGGTAAATTGAAAGGAGTAGGAAATATAATTAAAAGAGTAATTTGGGACCAGATTTTGTTCTGCCTTGAGCGTAAAATGTTTTTTTAAAATTTATTTATAGGCAACTGAAGAGCTCAAAGCATTTGGAATCAACTCGGGACTCTTAGATTCTATCGTTTGTAAAGTTTGAAGAAAAGCAAATCTTAACTAATGTACAGTTAACTATTTTCAATCTTAATTATTATGGAATAAGCAAAAATTAATATTTTTAAATTAAATGTAATTTACTAGCTCTGGTAGTTATCCTGTCTGGCTGGTCCTTATTCAGAAAGCCAACAGAGAGAAATTTGGAGATCAGATCCAGTGCTCAGCTTAATTTCTTCAAGCTCCCAGGATAATACTGTTTCGTTGTTTCCAATTATTGTTTTCCATTAGCTGGTTGCCCGCCATTGGAAAAGAAATCCCTAGTCCATCTGCAAGCTCTAGGGTTGGGAAAATAATAACAGAAATATTAGTAGCTAATATTCTGACAGAGAAAATCTATTAAAGGGATGGCTGCCCCCAGAAGTATCTCAACAGGAGTCCCATGGAGCCTTTTCATTTTAATGACTAGGAAAATGAATAAACCTTGGCTACGCAGTTCATGAAACTATCCATCCCTGCACCATCCATCAGTCATAGGACAATGACCAAGCTACTGCGATTGTGTAGTATCCATGTAAAACTCAGGCCTCGTGGGAGAGAAGTCAACTTGTCATACTGGCCCTATTTCTTAAAAAGATGTCTCATCCTGAGATTGTGCAAGAACGGACAACCTTCTAATTGTCTCTTTAAATATGTACAGTATTTCTATGTGTTCCAAAGACACGTATCTTGATAGATTATCTGTATTAAACTATTCTCTTTGACCAGTTAGATATCTGGAGTTGGGCAATGAAAGCTTAAAGTCAGAGGCAGCCCACCCCATAAGACAAACCATTCCTTCCTTTCATGAGACAACCGTGAGCAAAATTTCTGAGAGGTGACACGATAAGCAGGTCTTGCTCCTCCAGACTCGTGAAGTGCACATTACCTATTCCCAGCTCCAGGTTCCAACTCCCATGGGGCAAATACCCAGTTATGCTAAGTGTTCATTTTTCTAGAAAAATAGAGATGATAGAGAGACTACTGGTTCTGATTAATACAATATAGGTGATAGTGGTGATAATCTGGCATTTTTAAACATTTTTGCACATCAGTCATGAATTTTTTACTGAAGATAATTTATATATAGCTACTGTCTTCTTTGATTCGCGTAAATGGTCATAAGCAGAGTCCAAAATACTTGCGGTCCAGAGAACTTCCCTGAAGAGGGAAGAAAGGTGTAGAAACAGAGGTAAGAACCTGCAGCCAGCCAGATGAGCAAGCAAAGATTTCAGCCCCACCACACTGTTACTCCACCAACTCACTCCGTTCAACTTTTAAACTCTGATTTCTTCTTTGCTATTATTGTTTTGATATGAGAACTATTCTCTAACGATGAATCCTCCACTACTATTTGGGTACACAGAACAACAAAAAAAAATCAAGTCTACCTCTAGCAAAACTGTAGGAAGCTCATTAAGTCAGACAGCCTCATTTGGTGTTTTTTGTTTTGGGGGGGTTTTTGTTGTTGTTGTTGTTGTTATCTTGGTGGCAGCAACACTGGTTCTGTCTCAAGCCTTCCCTAGCCCTGCAGACTTACATTCATCCACAGAGGTCCCAAAAACTCTCCAGGCAAAAAGCCAGCAGAATGGAAATGGAACAAATGATCATTTCATCCACAGCCTCAGTTCTTTGTTTCCAGAAGCATCTGGTAGCCACTTCCAGAATTCTGAGGCTGGAAATGATGGGAAATAGTAAAGAGAACCATGTGGCCCAGAAAAACTTAGTTGTGGGCCTGGATGTCTTGCCGTTATTAAATTTCCCTACTGGCCCGGCACATTGCCCTGCACAGTCTGCCAGACTTCACCCAGCCTCATGCACATTTAAAAGTCTATGGAAAAACAGGAGGGCCTTTCAGGGGGGAAATTCATTCATGTTAGGAGCCCTTAATAACACTGTCATTACTCCGCAGGGCACACCACAGAGCAGCCAGCAAGCGCTCCCTCAATGGGCACAAAATTTCCTCTGGAATTTACAGAGCAGAACCCTTAAACACATATCACCATAAGAACCAGATTACATAATGTCTCCATCACCCTCCTGACAGCTACAATTATGAGTCAATCCCTGGTTTAAATATGAAACCGGAAGCCCTGTGTTTCCCCTCTGACTCTGTGGCAGGCAAAGCCAAGCACTCCGGCCATCAGTTTGGAGATCTGAGCTGCTCCCACAGTCACTAATTTAGCCTGAGACCAAATGACGGGTAATTAAAAGCAGCGCTGCAGAGACCGACTCCAGGACCAGATGTTCTCCTTGTTTAACCAAGGCCCACAGAAGGAGCAAAAATAGCCCCCTTCTCCTTGAATTTTTTCTTTTCTTTATCCTTTTCAGCCAATTTCCAGCTTCTGATCTTTCCGTCCCACAAAATAAAATAAAAATAAAACCCCATTTCAGAAAGATGGCATGTTATTGAACACATGATTGTAAGTTGTAATGTGCTCTGCTTTGCACTGTAGAAAACATTCCAGTTCATAAGACCTTAAGTTGCCCTGGCAACCTCACATGAAGAAGAGCACCACAAGGCCCCACCTAGCTGCAAGGATTCGTTGAAGTCAACACTGGCCACACCAGCACTTCATAGCCCAAGGACTGGGTTAAACAGCAATGCTTTTTGGTTCTTAGGAGCCCAAGACTGGCTGGATGACGGTGCCCCTCCTCTTTGATTGTCCCAAACACAGGACAGAAGTCTCCACCCTGCTTCTAGGGAACCCTGACTAAGAAGGCCATAGGTCACTTGGCAAATAAAGGAGAGTTTTCTCAGCATTTTTTTTTTTTTCTGGCTCACAGACATATTAAAAGGATAGCAAAAAAGAAAGTAGATCCAGTACTGCCTGATGCTTCTAAAAACAACATAGCAATATGTAATATAGCTAGTGTGATTTTATCAAAAACATGTAAAGCAGCATTCATAAGTCCCTCAGGACCCAGATTCTGTCCTCTATGCTGTGAGCTTTCCTAACATCCATAGGACCAGAGACCCTGAAGACAATCTTGGGGATTAAGAAAGTAGAAATCCAATTCTAATTCCACAGTCCGTGACCGTAGACAAGCCACTTCACCTATCTGAAGTGATTTCCTAACCCATATTACAGAACAATAGTCCCTGTTTTCCTGATTTTAGACACCTGTCTCTACAAACTTCACCCTCACCAACAATTACCTGCTATGTGGAAGTCTAGGTTTTCCAGACAAAAGGCTCTGCCAAATCGTGACTATTTCTAAAGAGGTATAGTCCTTAAAAAAAAAAAAAAAAAAAAAAAAAGTAAGTGTAAACTTATGATTGTTCACTTGAGATTTTTTACCTTATAAAGGTAATTAGTGAAGAACATCCCATTCTTGCCTCTAGTGACAACTTTTGTGCCATTCATTATTTATTCTAATCAGCTAGAGAAAGCTCAACCATTGCCTATTAATGACCAATCCGAAATGAGGATAAAGCACGCTCTATGAAAATATATTTCAAAGTATAAATCAAATCCCAACACTCAGGAGGCTGAGGCAGGAGAATCATGAGTTAGAGGCCGGCCTAAGCAACATAGTGAGACCCTCTAAAAATAAATAAACACACCAGACGGAAATAGAAACAGCCAGTGATTTAGACAAAACTCACTACCTGCGCAAAGTGAGGGGCACTGCTCTGCCTAATTGTACAACTTTGTTCTAACCCAGAGTCACCTCACCTGTAGAATTTCATGTCAGTTATGTTCATGGGGCTAAACAGGAATGGAGTAGACTGGAAAAGTGTCGTGGGACAGCAAGACAAAATAGCCACCAGAAAGAGACATGCAAAAGAAACAAAGACCTAGACACAAACAAGGCATCATTGGAGAACCACTTTTAAACCAGATTTTATATTCTTACTGCCTGATCAGTGTGTGTGTGTGTGTGTGTGTGTGTGTGTGTGGTATAAGAGCAAGGTAGGAGGAAAGGAGCGCATGTGTTAACTTCTCAGTGGTAGCTGAATATTTCCTACAGATAGCTGGAGGCACACTTAAGGTAAAACATCCTCTACTGCTTCATATTTGTTCTGGTTGGGATGTGAAAGTGTACTGGGTTTTTCTTCTTTTTTTAATGAGAAAACTATTCATACATTCCAAGCCTCAGACAAAAAACAAGCAAATAGAAGGCTAAACCAAGTCCAGAATAACAAGCACCATGGAGACACATTTAGAGCAACATACAAGAAACAATGATGCCACCATGCACAGAGCTCTGACTGTCCTTTTCTCCGGGGGTGTCTGAAGGATGGATGATAGGCAAGGAGCGCTCTCCACCACTGTAAAGCGTGACTCCCATCTTCCAGTCCTTCCATCCGCACACTTGGACAAAATGACTCACCTGAGTGAGCTACTACTCTCCTTTGGGTTATGTCAAGAAATATCCGGAGCATGTTTGTGCTCTCAAAAAATGTTTTCCTACCCTTTCCTTCAAACTTGTGGGCTTCCTTAGGCAAGGATCCCCAGGACCCACCTTGTGTCCCCTATTTCTTGTTTAAATTTATAAGGGAAAGAGAGCAATCACCCCTGGATTTATTGCCTCATTCACTTGACAGATGACGTGTCATTAAAAAATAAGGTCAATATTTAGTTTTTTAAATGTTACAGTAAAAACGCATTTGTATTAATCTCCTCAAAATCCTCCCTTTTGTTTCTAACACACATAATCCGTTGTTTGTGTCACTTTTTAAAGCAGTTCTACAAATCCTATCTCACGTTTATCTTCAGTGGTGACGTCATGGCTGCCTCAGTGTCCTAAATCCATTTGAAACTTCGTCTTTCATGGTCATTTTGACTTTTGGGAAGAGCCAGAAGTCACACAGATACACGGTGAATGAGGACGAAGACCATGAAATGTTTTTTTGTGCCTGTGTTTCCACTGAATGGCACGCAGCAGCAGCATTCACCGCCTTGTAAAGACACGAAAGAGGACTTCCATGGCTGCTTCAAAAAGTGGCGCGAACCACGAGTTAGGTATGCTTGAAGCAAGTGGGGGAACAAGTGGTTTCTTGGTTCACGATCTCGATTTTCTCCAAGATTGTGGTCACAAACTGAACTAGATAAGAATCAAATCAAATTTCCCTGTAAGGTCAACATGGAAACTAGCCATTGAATGTGATTCGGTTCTCATCCCACTCAGTTTGCGACCAGAATTGTGCAAAGAATCAACCTGGTGAACCACGGGGTCACTATTTTGAGAGAGATGAATGGTCAACAAAGCACAACTCGATAGGATCTTTTTAAAGCTAAATGTGCTAGGGTTTCAGTCCAAGACATCTTTTACAGGGGCACATATATAAAGCGCTCACCTCCAACTAAGAATTTCACAAGCACCCAGAACTTCTAGCTTGATGGTATTCACTAAAACAGACGAAAAATCCTGAATTCAGCAGGCTACGTGGATTAGGTAAGAAAACTTTAGTGAAGGATTCGATTCTTACAATCCATGTCCCATCCTACTCCTCCAACGGCTGCAGATGACATCACTTCACAGGTCTGGCTGTGACGTCACGCCTGGCCCAGTGACACCGTGCAACCTGGCCTGCATTTTCTTGTCTGGCTCACCCCTCCCAGGGGGCAGGTGGGCACCAGAGCGCCTTTCACCGCGGAGCCCCAAGCCACGTGCGGGTCGGCCCGGGCTGCGCTCCAAAGCGGGGTCCGCCCTCCGTTGGGGGCCGCTTTTCGGACGCTCCAGGTGCCTGCGGAGAGGGAGTTCCCGTTCCAGTCTGGTCTCTAAGAAACGCGCCCCGCAGAGGGGCC
>NW_022900929.1:37927112-37975764 GCF_012274545.1 Fukomys damarensis | reverse complement strand
TCTCCTTGGCCGCCTGGGCCTCCCCCTCCCGACCCCCCACCAAAGGGTCACTTCCTGACTTTTGTGTCGCTTCAATCCAGTGCCTTGGAAAGTTTGTACCGTCTCCTTTGTGTGACTGTGTAATTGCAAGACTGATCCATAACGTTTTCCAGAATTAAAACATTCCTCAAGGTGAGGGTTAGGGACTATAACTTTACGACAAAAGATCGTTCTTTTTCTTCCCTTTCTACTTCGCTGCTGTTGTGGGAGGGAAGCAAAGAAAATGCACTTGTTCAGTGACTGTTGTCGCAGACTTTGTGTTCTTGACTGCAAGTCAGACCCACAAAAAGGTTGCGGTGATGCCTTCCCTTTTCTCCAGGAACTTGGCGGGGGGGGGGGGGCCCAAACCCACAGTCTAAAGCTGGACAGCTTCCAGATCCACATTCCTGCTGTGGGGATTAGACTGGGAAGGGCAGAATCAAAGGACACCAGACCCCGGGAGACCTAGGGAGACTCAGCCCTAATCTATTCGTTTTCCAGATAAGCAGCAGATAAAATCTGCAAGGAAATGACTTGTCCACCCTCAGAAGGAAGCTGGTTTCATGTTGGTTAAAAACTACCCTCAAAGGGCTGAGGATTTAGCTCAGTGGCTCTGGCCCCTCCTCACAAGCACAAGGTCCCGAGTTTGATCCCAGGTACCAAAAAAAAAAAAAAAAAAAAAAAAAAAAAAAAAAAAAAAAACAAAAATGTAACCATAATTTTCACAAAGAAAAGCACCAGGAAAAAATCGTGTTCACAAAGTCTGTTTTCTTTTCTGCCTGTGCATCGGAAGAGGCCTCCTTGAGAGTGGGTGGGAAAAGGGCTGAGAACCAGGTCTGACAGGAAGACTAGAAGAGAATCTCCAAGTCTCTCCAGAGAATGCTCCCTGTGTTTCCTCTACTTCCTTTCTTCTGAGAGTAGCTGACCTCTTTCCTCTAAGTAAAGCACTGCATCCTTGATGTGGTTACTCCACAGAATAAAAGCTGGCTAATCCTGCTGTGAGACTCCTTTCCTCTTGCAGGGAAAAAAACAAAATTCAGAATTTCCAAATGAAGATACAGTTACTTTGGACTGGCTACTTCTGCAGGTACAGAGAGGAAGGAGCCAGCAACCTTGCTCCATGTTGGGAGCTTGTCTAAGTACTTTCTACACATTACCTTATTTAATCCTCACAATAGCCCTGGAGCCAGATACTATTACTATTCCCATTTTATAGAAAAAGAACTTGAGCAAGGTTAAAGCTAACTTCACCAAGATCACACAGATGTTTAAGTGGCCCAATGGTTTGTCTGACTCCAGGGCCTGATCTCTTCCACAAAAGGCTTTACTGACACTTGTTAATAAGACACATGGGGTAAGCCAGGCTTGGTGGTGCAGGATTGTAATCCTAGCATTTGGGAGGCTGAGGCAGGAGAGTCACCGTGAGTTGGAGGCCAACCTGGGCTACATAATGAGTTCAAGGCCAGCCTGAACTACATAGAGAGAACCTGTCTCAAGAAAAGAAAAGGAAAACAAACCATGGTGTCACACTGCAGAATCCCTCTGCACAGAGGGAGCCCAGAAGTTCTTGGTAGACACAGATCTTCGTGCTTTAGAGAAGTGGCCTTCCCGAGCCACAAGGGTGAGGAGTTGTCACATCCTACTCACCTGAAAGAATGAAAGCTGTGGAGGACTTAAACATTTAACACTGAAACTCTCCTTTCAAAATTGCAAAATAGTATGCAATAACAGCCACTATTTATGTTAAACTGCCTTACAATTCTATTTGTCAAAGCAATGCTCTATAGACAATAGCAGTGTCTCAGATTTCTGTGTAAACAAAACTTGGGTTTGAGTTTAGATCTGCCACATCTAAGACATGAGACTTGGGAAAAAAATTAACCTCCATGAATCTCAGTTTCATCATCTATTCATGCAGAAAAAAATAAAAAAGAGTATCTACCTTGTTGGGTTCCTGTGAAAATTAAATGAGACACTCTATAAATATTCATCATAGTATTTACTTAGTCATCACTTGTACCAAGCCGTAACGACTACATTATGCTGTTGGTTAAAAATAACATGTTCTTTATAACATTATAGGTCCACCCCAATTAGCTGGAAGCTCTGTCCTATGTTTCTCCACTGGTACAGTAGTTGTCATCTCAAACCTTGCAGGTTGTCATGGCAGGAAGATCGAGAAAGCATTAGAAGGTAATTACACTGATAATGAAATGCTCAGCCTGGAAACAACCCTTTCCCTCATCATCCATCAGCCAGCACTAATATAACCCCCACCCAGTACCCCAACTACTGTAGGGCCAGGAAGTGTAATCGTGCTTTGTGTCTAGAGCACGGAGAACTGATAATGTGTGTAGTCAGCACTAACAGTGACCAACATGTTCAATAAATACTGTTGTTCTGATCTGCAGGATAGCAAATACCAGTCCTTTCGTGTGACTTCCAAATTTCAGCTAGGCCAGGAGATTTCATAGCAGCTTTAATGCGCAATCTCAGACACTGTTATGAAAAAACCCAACAATAGCTTCTGGTTGCACCACACTATTGCCCCCTGCCTCTCAGGAACCCCACCTTCTCATAAGAGAAAATAAAATAAATACATACTTAAGCAAAATATTCCCATTTGATATACTCAAGCTCAAGGTTGTAGAAGGAAAGAGAAAATAAGTAAATAGGAACAAAAGCAAGTTTTGGCCATAAAACAAATTCTGCAGGAAAGTTGCTGCTGTGACCCTGACAACCTCATTCCAACATCCAATCTGCCCAGCTGGGCCTCACAGCAATAACCCTTAACTCTCCTCAGTGTATTCCAAGTTGCTTCAAATGAACTCGTCTTTGCTTGGGCATTTTCTGAACAATTCAAACATCATCTGGATCTAATTTGATACATACTCTGCTCATTGACTGACCTATGTAAAAATTCTAATCTACTTCTCTCTTTTTTGACTTCTGTTTTGTTTTTGTTTTTGTTTTTGTACTTAGTCTCAAATGACCTTACCCTTCCTCCTTCTACAACTTCTAATGCTGGGGATTAAACTCAGGGCCTCACATATGCTGGGCAAGTACACAACCATTGAGCTACATCCTTACCCCGTTAGCCAATCCTACTCTTCTAACCTGGCTATTGTCCTATTATTGGGGGTATGGCTTGGATGTGCTGTGGTTCCAAGAGATTCATTTGTTAGAAACGGGGTACCCAAGACGACAGGGTTGAGATGGTGGAATCTTTAAGAGGTGGGGCTTAGTGGGAGTTCACAGGGGCTCCAGTCTCATGAATGGATCTCTGCTGGTCTTACGGAGTGGGTTGGGTCTTGCAGGAGTGGATTAGTCCTCAGGAGAGCAAGGTATTATAAACCATGCTGCCCTACATTCTTGGTCTGTTTGCACATGGTCATTTCTATTTCTCCTTCTCCACCATATTGTGACACTTCTGGGGGCCTGGAAAGGATGCTGGTGCCATGCCATTCAGACCTCCCATGTATCAGAATCATGAGCCAAATAAACTTTTTTACTTAGAAAGTTCCTAGTCCCCAGTGTTTTGTTGTAGCAATATAAAGCATATTAAGATGATTTGGGCATTTCAGATTGTTACTCATTTTTAATATAAATATTTCTGAAGCACTAAAATCAATTTTTGGAGACATAAAATGTCCATGTATATCTAATTGTCACTCCAAGCTAAAATAAAAATCATTCAATTATTTTGATTCTGCACCAGAAAAACAACCTGACCCTTGTGGTAGGCCTTACCTCTACTTATGGAAAGATCAAGTACAGGAACGGCCTAGCTACCTGGTATCATGAGATCTCTCTCCCACATGTGTTATGACCAACAGTGGAATCAAATTCTTCAAGGACCATACTCAGAGATTGAGATTTCCTCATTAAGAAAATGTAGCATAAAAGTGGCCTGATTTAAAACTATGATTATAGGGTTACATAACAGAGACCTATGGAAATACACACATTCATGTATATGTATGTACAAGGCAAGCTTATGACCCAGTGACTGAAACAAATGGGTACTACAATGGCAATCAATTTTTTTTAAATGCTTACAAAAAGACTGATTTTTAATTTAGTCTTTCAAAATTTTTAGAATGTGGTTATTTTGGATTATAATTATCTAAAAAATAAGTAGCAGAAAGAACACATCTGATGAGGATTTTCACTGGGAAAACTTTGCTGTCCCAGCTGCCCTTGGAGAAGATCCTGGCCATGAAGGCCTGAGCCAGCCCCAGCTGCCTGGCTGTGGAGGCCACATTTGGATTCCCCAGGGTTTTCATGTAGATACTTCCTCTGCCTCAAACAGGGAACCACCCAGGCAGCTAAGCAAACAGTGCAAGGTCCTGCATCACCACCAGCCCTGACAGGGAGGCCTCCTGAAGGCTGAGACCTCCTTGAGAGAGAGGGACAGAACTTGCAGAGGGGTTTCAGAGCAAAATAATTTCAGAGCAAGAAACCATTTAAAAGAAACAGGAAATGAGTCCTTCAAACCCAAACCATGTGGAAAGACAAGCCACATCATTTAAACAAAACACCAATCCTGCGAAACTATGTGAATGCCTTGTTACTCCCACATTCCTGCAGAATCACTGCAGTCCAACCAGGAGTAATCTATTTATGTAGCAAACATTTCTTAAGAACCTAAGTAGGCCAGGTATTGTGGTCTTTTTCATTTCATGGGGACTGAACCCAGGGACTTCACACAGAGCTACATCCCCAACTGCTTTTTAAAATGTTTATTTTGAGACAGTGTCTCAGGTTGCTAAATTACCCAAATTTGTAATCTACCTGCCCAGGTCGACATAAGTGCTGAGATTATAGGTATGTACCACCATGCCTGGCTCACAGTGGTCATCTTAAAATTTCCATTTAAATATCATCTCAGCCCTCCTAAAACACACATTCTGTTGAAAGACACAGACATGCACACACAAACAATGAATCAGGTTTGACAATGTGATCATTTATTTTAAAATGAAAGGCAATACATACGTCTGTGTTAACAGAAGAGGAGTCGGAGAGGACCCACTAGATTTAGCAATTGCAGGGAAAAAAAAAAAAAATCCCAGGCTAGAGAATGAAAGACAAGTGCAATGAGTAAAGGAGATAGGGTAGTACACACTAAATAAATACTGTTTTCTCCAGAAGCTTAGCTCAGAAGAAAAAATGAGAAATCTGGGAGGTTAGGGAGGGCATTTTCCTAGGTGGGCAGAGGCCTGAATTTGTTTGCAGTTGAGAAGAAGAATTGAGTACAGAGGAAGAAGTTGAAGATAGGAGATAGACACAGGGAGATAGGAGGGAATGACATTAAGTGCACATTGAACTGGTATTAGCACTTCCTCTTGGAATTTTCGCACTACCAACCACCAGTTCTCCCTGTTTAAAGGGTTCCTCCCACTTCCCCTCTCATAAAGCTTGTTGGTAGGATCTAAGATCTTATTTTGTGTAAATGTGGCATTTTTTAAAATAAAAATAACCTTCTAAAATTTATAGGTTTGTCAACTCTAAAAGGCATCAGATTTATCACTACTTCGTACTTCTCTTTACTCTTCTTTCTTTTGCCCGATCTTTACCTAAGTGAGATAGCCTCAAAGTTGCAGGTGTCAAGACACACAGATCTATCCTGCCAATCGTTTCACTCAGAGAAATCTGAGTATCCAGAGTGTGCGGAAAATAAAAGGAAGCAGGTAGCTAGGAGAACTTTATTTTTTTCTTCTCATTTTGAAGTGTTTTATTCTTTATTTACTTTCCTTTCAACCCAGTTTTGTTTGGCTTTTTTGTTTTGCAATGCTGAGGATCAAACCCAGGGTCTTGCATTTACTAGGCAAGTGCTTTACCATGAGCTATGACCACGGCCCCTGTTAATCCATTTTTAAATCATTTATTTCTTAAAAACTCACTAGTTCATTACAGATATAGATCTATTAACGAAGCACAAGTAAAATAAAAAGTTTTTTTTCAAAACTAATGATGATTTCCTAAAAATAGTTATTTGAGTGCAAAATACAATAATAAAACGAAACAGTATTTGGCAATAAAATTTTCAAAGTCTTCAAAGATGAAACCTTCTACAGAATTCTAGTCAAAGGAAATGATAGGATACAGGGTCAGTCAACATGAACGACACACCTTATTTTGTCCATTCTTCATCTTGTAAAGATATTATGGTCTAAACACGAACACTTCCTGTTGCTGAACAGTAAATTTCACAGTGGTGCTAACATAAAAATGATTATTATTTCCCTTTCACACAGAAGCAGCATACAAAATAGCATGGATGGATAAAGTATGAGACCAGAGAAAGCAGAATGAACGCAGAGAGCTGAAAATACCAACGTATCTTTAATCATACCATAATTGAGCTTCTGAAAGGTATAAGAAAAATAACTACCAAATCCTTTGAATTGCATTATTGCTTTAAAGGGCTCTTATTAGATTAATCTGACTGACTTTTAAAACAATCTAGCCAGATTTTCTCTGCCCAGCTTCCTTCTCTGTCATTTAGTAGGAAATTATCTGTAAACAAATATTGTTATCAGGGAGGAACAGGTAGAGAACATTACTTTATAGAAACCCCTTTGGAAGTTATTTTGCAAAGTAAGAATGTTCTTTCTAGGTGAATAAACACCTTTCTTACTATTTTGTAAATGTGAGTCTTCTATATTATATTTTCTTAAAATAGAATATTTTTTAATAGAGAAAGCCTTCTAGGAAAATCTTCAAAGCTACCATATCTGAAAACATAAAAACCAAAAATGCAGTACAATTTAAGCGACTGGATCAAGGTTAATCAAACTAGTTATAGCACAAGAAAGTAGAGATGTTTCTAAACATATCGCTATTTACTACATTTCAGGTGCTTACAAAAGTCCATTTCTTTATCCTTTTCTCATTCACTAATCAGATTTTACAAGATTTTACCTTTTTGTTTGTTAAGAACTGTCATCCAGGCTTCGAAGTATATTTTCATAACAAACAGATAATGTTATCACTTAAGGTTTATAAGAAGAGTTTTAGGAAACCAATACTTCAAGTGAACTTAAGAAGAGAAGAGGTTCTCTTATCAGTATTTGCAAGTACAGGAAGAAGTCGCTGAGCAGATTGTGACAAGGGCATTCCTTTGGGAAATGCCCACGGAGTAAGGAATATTCTGATCAATACCAAATGATGATTGCCATCTCTTAAACAAATGCAGAGCTTGTGACATTGAAAATAAGAGCCAAATGCAGCCTCCCACACATTTTTGCAAAAACAAAGGGGGTGGGTATTAGAATCTGCCACATCCATTCACTTATGTATTGTCTGTAGCTGTTTTCTTGAGAAGCAGGCAAATTTAAACAATTGCTACAAATACCATTTGGCCTACTCAGCCTAAAATACTTACTGTTTGGCCCTTTCCAGAAATGGTTTTCTGACCCTGACCTACAGGATTATGAGAACTGAGATCCATTTAAAATATTGCATAAACAATTATAAAACCTTTTTTAGCCCATGGCTTAAAGAATATCTGTACCTTTACCAAAAGAGTAATTCAGAATTTATTTAAATAAATGTCGTTTCTAAAACATTTAAATTGTCTCACCATGCTATCTGTGGTAAGAAGTGCTAACTCTTTTTCTAATACACTCTAAAAGTTTCTCCATGTACTGCTTTAGAATACATGGTTGACCATCCCATATCACTCAAAACTTTTAAGAACCTGATCTACCACTGTATATACATATTTTGGTCCAAGTGTTTTTCCCCCCTAGATAATGTTGGGTTCTGCTTTTCAGCATTTATCCTTCTACATGAGCAATAGAAAATATCATGGTCCACTTAGCTATTCTCTCTGTCCTTGGGTTTCTTTCACTGTATCTGGGTTGGGGTTTTCCTAATGAAATGCACATCCTAGGAAATGTGCTTTTCTATATTTACTCTGCACATGACTGGTTCAATGTGCTTCATTTTACTTCCTTCCTTAATAAACTATTTTGTTAACAGTGTTTATTTTTTCCTCCCATCCTTTATCCTGTTTGGAGTTATTTTTAAGGTGCTACTGACTCCCTGACACCCAGAAAGCAAAGCAGAGTATGTCAGTTCAACTTCTCACATGGGTTCTCAAAACATCACATGAATCTTAGCTTCTTTTAAAATCATTTCCACTGCTGTCATTTCCCTGAAAAACCTACCTTCCTATTAAAGTTCCTTTCTTGCTGGACTCAAGCTACAGGTTTTATTCCACATCTAATTGGATTACTTTTCTCTTATATTTTTGGAAACATCTATAAGTATTGTGTTGCTAAAGCCATAAAAATTCCAAGGGATGAAGGAAAAGGCTATTTTACATTAAATCACATATTATTCTGTGTAAAATCAAAATGAAATAGTCATCTTTTCTTTAAAATGGACAATGTGAGCTGAATTATGTCCCTTTAAATTACATTAATAGTCAGATGAACAATTATGCCAAGAAAATATGGATTTATTATTTGATAATAATCCTGTACATTATAGAATTTCATGATCAAAGCTTCTTCTTCTGATTTATATGAATCCATCAGAGATTTACTAATTGTAATAATTATAATAAATTGTAATAATTGTAATAAATTGGAAGGGATACCTGATATGGAAAGGAATACTATGCTGAAATAAACAAGATGAAATTAACAACAATAAATGGAAAATTCTGTTTTAAAATGACTATTAGTCATTTCTCTTGGTATAGTTATCTCATGCCAACAACATAACAATACAAATATGTAAGCCAAAATTTTAATTTGGCTTAAAAAATAAAAAGAATCTTTGATATATTCATAACATTCTGATATTTCTGATAATATAGTTAGATGTAGTATATAATAGGGCTATATTGTGCCTTGTATCTAGATGTACCCCCAAAGCCTTATATGCCCATAGGGGGGGCTTTCCAGAGGAAGCTGGATTTAGGGTGTGTAAAGTGGATTAATGGTGAGATAATTGAATTAATTTACTGATTCATTTAGCATTGTTTTGGATGTAGATAATAGGAAGTCTCATCCTGAGTGTGGGTGGTACCAACCCATAGGCTTGGACTTGGATGGAATATGAAAGGCAAGATGGAAGGTAGGCTTGCTGCTTCCTGCCTGCCCTGCTGTGGACTGTTTCTCCTCTGCCATACTTCTCTGCCTTAGCAATAACTTACTATAGACTGAAACCTCTACAGACTATGAGCTCAAATAAACCTTTCCTCCTTCAACTTCTGGGTGTCAAGTATTTTGTCTCAACAATAAGACAAAGAACTAAGACATGCCACTTTACAAATAGCCTGCCCCCTATACACATACATGAAAGAAATATATTTTTCTGCCATATTTAATTTAGTCTTAGTCATGTGATTTACATTGGCCAAACAAATGTGAGTAGAATTCTGGTGTATCCCTCACTTATTCCAAGAAGGCCAGCCTCAGTATGAGCTTTGCCATGTGTCTTCTATGTTTTGTTTTTATTTTTGTTTTTTCCTGCCTGAATACTAAAGCCAACACAATGTAACAATAAGAAGATTGCAGACAACGGAGCATGGCCATCCGGGATGAGCCACTGAGATTTTAGAGTTGTTTAATATTTGCAATCATATCCTAGCCTATTTTTTATTACCATAGTCAAGACTGTTTTTTGTGGTATTTGGTTCCATAGTTTAAATCTATAAGTTAGTGTTTAAAATATGAGAAAAGACTCAACTGGAGGAAAATTGAACTCCTTTAAAAATATAATGAAGCACACATATAATTGAAGGTTTGAATTTGCAACAACAAAAGCTCTCAAAAGTAGAATGAACTATCTTATCAAATGGTGACTTTCTTTTTGACAGAAGTGTTCACATAGTAACTAGATGATCAGATATGTAGAAGAAAAACTAAAACCTATGGAACAAGGCTGAGTGAGAGTCTAATGTCCCCACAATTTCTGCCATTACAAGAATAAAGCAGATCTAGCAATGCTTATGTCACATGTTATCATTTTCAACACTACAAAAACTCATTTCCTGCAACTTTATACCTCGTTGGATGGAAATAAGTACATATATGATTGTTTCTTCTTAGCAAGCATTGCTAAAACCAATAGCTGTCTCAGTGGCTGCCAGAAAGCTTGTCTTTCCCACACTTGGAAATGTCCCCAAATAATAGCTTCAAGGACTAGACTGCTTCTGTTGATCCATAAATCCCTCCAGAGAGATAGTTTTACCAAGATTTCTATCACCTCCACAGTTTTAGATATGACAACTTTGGTTTTGTCCCTGATAGCTGCTGTCATTTGAAATTAAATACTTCACTTGTTTGCTAACATCTCTTAGGTAACAAAGTCCCTATTTCAAAGACTAGTAATAGTCTTAGAAAAAAAAAATGTGTGCCTCCTGATAAGGAAGCCTGTGAAATGCCCCCACACAGTCCTTGAAACTACTTCCTGGCTTTCAAAATAAAAATTCTTGTGCTGATAGAATATCAACCTACCCTGAACACATTTCAGAAAGATAAACATTTCCAACTTCTTTACTTCCTCTAACATGCTGATAGCAAACAAATGTTGCAAGTCTGCATGGCCTTTTTAAATCATTATTTATGTTATTCATAGGCACACTGAAAGCACTGGCAGAAATATTTAATATTTTGCTAAATTGTAGAATCTGTCATTCATACTGGCACACTTCAACTTACTTTATAATTGTCCATTTGTCTCTGGAATTTACTAATACTCTATAACTACTAAAAATAATAAAAGAGCTGGGGATTTACCTCAATGGCATAACGCCTACCTCGCAAATGCAAGGTCCTAAATGCAATCCCTGGCACCAAAAAAAAAAAAAAGATGGAGTGATGGGATCATGAGCCTCTGGGGAAAAAGAAAAGAAAATATTGCAAAAATAACAGAAGACTAAACTCTTTATGCCCTTTCTGACAATATTCTGGGATTATTTATAAAATAAACCATCCGAATATGTCATCTCATTTTAAACTATATGCAAAATAACTCAAGCATCAGTGATTGACAAATTTTAGTTGCAGCAAGCAAAAGGTTCTAAAAATCCAAGTTTAGGATAGGTCCATTTAAGGAATTGGGAAGTGAAAAACTCCAGATATGTCCAGATGGCCAAGGTTATCACAAAAGCAACATAGAACAATGGCTGAAAACAAGAGTCTAGAATTGGGTTTTTGTGACACACTGTGTATACTCAGAAAATCCCAAATATACAAGAGATTATTTTTACTCACTTAGACAACTTAACACCCTTTACCCTGATATTTGCTGTCAATCCTCTACTAAGCAGAGAGGAGAGTTCCATTAATAAGCTAGGTTGGTGTTGAGCAGAATTATCTCTTCTCTTGTCAGGAGCTGATGGAAGAGATTAGCTAGTAGTGCGACTGGTTTCGGCTTTCCTTCAAACCCCACCTAAGCAATTTCTCTTAGTCCAGGATTTCAAGTAGAAGGTTCCAAAATTTAAGACTCCTTTTTACTATCATTTCAGGGTAGCCAATATATTCTTTGATTTGGAAGTAATCAGAGGATCCCTGGAAATCACAAGGATATTCTGGGGACTGGCTTCACATTTTTAGGTATAAACCCACAATCTCAGGGCAATAAAAGGGTTGCAGCACTGTTGCAATTATCAGGAAATAATAGCGCATCACGTACTCAGAATCATTGATTATGCTCAGGACTCTCAGTAGAAGTGGGGAACCAAAGACTCCAACAAATAATTTGCTATTGATATTAAGATTGAGGAGAAATTTGGAACTAATACAGAAAGACAGGTCCCATGCTATACGCATAAGGAAATGAGACCGGAAGCTTATTGAAGGCAGGAGCCATAGTTATTGCTGAATAACACGACCAGGTACCAATTTTGTGCCATGTACATAAACCTGTCTAGATTCTAGGAACAGGCAGATAAGTAGAATGTGATCGTCTGGTGGCTTTCCCAATCAAAGGAAATAGTCAGAAACAAAAGTTGTATCAGTAGTCCGAAAACAAAATACAGGAAGCTAGTCAGTGTCATACCACAAAGTGTGTTGTTTTGACGGAGTCAGTCCCTCTGTTTGAGCCTTCCTTGACCACAGACAATTAGTCACTGCTTCCTTCTGGCCTACAGCTCTTTGCTCTTCTCCTACTGAGAATGTATCTTGTTCTAACACTTGTTTATGTCTGCTTTTCCCAAGATCGGTGTTTCTGCACCCTAGCATAAAGCCCTGGACATGGGAGGCCCCTACTAAACTTCTTTTAATGGAATGTTTGATTAAAGGCATAAAAGAATGAAGGAATCCACCTTGTTTGAAGCCTCTCTTTGGGGTCACAAGGTTTGCCCTGCTGTAGTAGAAAAGAATGTTTTCAGATACAAGTTTGAATTGCAGTGAAACATATCCTTTAATCTTTTCACTACCTAGCTTTATGTAACACAGGAGAACTTTTTAACTACATTGAAGAGCGATCCAATTTAGTGATTCTATCAGGAAACCTCTGACTCATTTGTTTATTGCCAGTTTCTTAAGGAGGAAAGCAAAAACAGTTAAGGGAAAAACAAAAGACATTTTAGAAAAATGGATACCATTTTTATATGGTGGGTTTTATAGCCATTCCTTACACACACACACACACACACACACACACACATGCTGTAACTTTAGGCTCATTGACAGGTGCCTTTCAGTTACTTCCTTTTTCTAAAATAAGAAGTATTGAGTCAGCATCTTAGCCAGAGGGAAATCTTTAAGCAATAACTATTAATAATAAAGACTTACCAATGTTGGCAAAATCCATTTCCCTTTTAGAAGACAGAGAGAGCAAGCTATTAAAAGTTAGAATCAGTCACCAAGTTGGAGAAATTTAGGAAAAGCTGCTTTTAGAAAATTTTCTGTAGTTAAAATTTGGGCTACATATTGTGGGACATTTCTGAGTTCTTGTGCCAGCTTTTAACAGAGGCAGCTACCATTTCATGATAAAAATTAGCAAAAGCATTAAAATGTGTTAAGTATTTACTATGTTCTAAGTACTGTGATAAACTCTTGTGTATAAATATTATTGAGCCACAACAGCAACCCTGAAAAAGAAGCTGGGAGTGGAAAGCTGATCTTTCTAATTCAAAGTCAAGTTTTTTATTGTTCCTTTAAACTCTTTCCATCTGAGATCTGTAAATCAGGACAAATGCAGGAAAACATGGATGGAGTCTCTATTCTGAAGAACTGTGTTTCATAAATTTCTCACTGAGAGAAAAATGAGATGTCAGTTTTCCCATAGGTTCAGGTTTGGGAACCAAATATCAGGCAACCTTTCACATATTTTCTTCTTCGGCTTCCAGTATAAATTGTTGGTTCACCTCTGGAAGACAAAAAGCATTCAAACTCTTGTTGACAACTCTTTTTGGCCCAAACTGCTACATTCACTTGAAACAAAAATAGTGTGCAGCAGCCCAGGGTGACCCAGTTAAGAGCAGTGCCATTTAGAGCTATTAAGTGTGGTTTCCTTCTCAGTGAAGTCATCTCATTTAATCCCTGAGGACGGAAACAGCCCGGGAAACAGTTTCCCTACCAGCTCTCTCAGTTCTTTTCTTGGGGTCTAAGGGACTCAACGTTTTAAGAATGCTCTCCTCAAATGAGAAAAAAGAGATTGATAGTGAGGAGGAAGACAGTTAAGAAGAATACAAGCAGTAAAAGGTTAATCACATGGAGAAGGGCTATTCTGAAGGGATTGCAAAAGGACACAGAAAGAGGTCGGAAGCACTGCCAAGGAGGAAGTGGGAAAACTCCCCATCCACTTCTGCAACCTCCTTACTTAGAACCAACTGCGCAAAGCAGAATGTGCAAGAATGGGCACATTGTAACGAATGTGTCATGGGTCCCACCGTGGGGAAATGAAGAGTTGCACAGCCGTGCGCAGTTTCCACGCATCACATAGCACCGTGGTGATGCCTTCCTCGATGTAAGTGTAAAATGAAAAGGGTTATTCCTCATTAAAAACTCATTTGAGAGGTTTCTAAATCATAAACAGTGGGTGGAGTGAGGAAGGTATGCCCCATAATCTATTTAACAGGATCCTGGGTAATTTTAGACAATCAATGACCTGTATGCCTTTATCGCTCCCACACATCTCCACCATGAAAAGATAATTAAGGTCACAAGACATCCCTCAGTTTAGACTACGAGGTAAAATAAACACAGTGTATGCTCTGGTTATTAAAGTAAAAAAGAAGATGCAAAATTGTATGAAGGGTGTGATATTACTCATAAAGTAAAATTTATATGTATCTACCTATCTGCTTGCTCTGCTCATCTATCAACAGAAAAAAACTTAAAGGAACTGTTAATAGTTACCTCTATGAATCAAACTAATTAGAGGTAGAACAGAGAAGGGGGATCTTTACTGTTTTATACTTATAGGCCTTTATATATTAGTTCACTGTAAGCATTCCTTCCTTTTATACCTTCATGTCAGTAAAGCTTCACATTTGACTCTGATGATCAGTCAAAATTAGAACCACTAGAGAGAAGTGGTTGTTGGTTTCTATTAGCTTAGTAGCCATTAATAGACTGTTTAAATATTTGTTCATTGGCCCTATGGACACTCTCAAGCTATTTTCTTTGGCTTCTGTCTTTTTTCCCCCATTAAGTTTATTGGTACATTTAAAGCAAACAATAGAGTTACATTTATCAGTGGGATCTTCTACCTTTACATGATATGTCTTGGTTCTTGTTTTTTCCTCATACCCCTGCCCTCCCTTCACCCTCTTCACCCTTCCCTATTTACAAAGACTTTGTTTCCATTTTTCCTTTTTTCACATTTTTTCTTTTCCCTTATTTCCTTTCCACTCCCCTTCCCATTTCCCCTTTAGCCATTTTCTTCCTATTTCACACTATGAATTATACCATTTAAACCTTATTTACACTTTTAGTTTTTCACACCAGAGAAACTATTCGATATATACTCTTGTGTCCTATTTATTTCAGTTAATGCCTCAATGTGCATCCATTTAGCTATAAATGACTCTAGTTTCTCATTCTTTGTGGCTGAGTAGTACTCCATTTCAGAGAAAAACCACATCTTCTTCATCCAGTCTTGAGCTGATGGGCATTTGGGCTGTTTCCAACTTTTAGCTATTACGAACTATGCCACTATGAACATGGGTGCACATATAGCACTGTGGTATGATTCTTTTAATTCTTTTGGAAAGATACCCAACAAAGGGATAGCTGGGTCAAATGGAACCTCTAATCCTAGTTCTTTTAGGTATCTCCATATTGATTTCCACAGTGGTTGCATCAGTCTGTACTCCCACCAGCAAGGGATAAGGGTTCCTTTCTCTCCACAGTCACACCAGCATTTGTTATTGGTTGATTACTTGGTAGCAGCGATTCTTTCTGGGGTAAGTTGGAATATCAGTATCATTTACACCTGCATCTCACCAATGACCAGTGATACTGAACGTTTTTTCATATATTTATTGGCTGTTTTCACTTCTTTGTCTAAGAAATGTCTGTTCATTTAAGATGCCCATTTTTGAATTGGGTCTTTGTATTTAGGAGCATCTGATTCTTTTGAGTTTTTTATATATTTTAGATAGTTGTCCTTTGGCTGAGGAGTAGCTAGTAAAATATTTTTCCCACATTGTAGTTGTCTCTTAGCTCTGCTGGTGATTTCTCTGGCAGTGTAAAAACTTTTTCATACAGTGAGATACCAGTTGTTGATTCTTTGTGCAAGTTCTCATTCTGCTGAGGATTTGTTCATAAAGTCTTCTATGCCAATGTCTTTGAAAGTGCCACCTAATTTACTTTCCATTAAGTTTAGTGTTTCTGTTTTGATATTTAGATTTTTAATCCACTTGGATTTTAGTTTAGTGCATGGTGAAGGACAGAGATATAGTTTTAATCTTTGGCAAGTTGACAGACAGTTTTTCCAATACTATTTAATAAGGGGCTATTTTTCCTCCAGTGAAGATGGTTGGCTCCTTTG
Organism: Fukomys damarensis; assembly: GCF_012274545.1. Lineage (NCBI taxonomy): Eukaryota > Metazoa > Chordata > Mammalia > Rodentia > Bathyergidae > Fukomys > Fukomys damarensis. The sequence goes on along the minus strand of NW_022900929.1, from coordinate 37,959,780 downwards.
TCAAAGATGAGGTAGCTGAGTATGTTTGGTGTTGTTTCATCATCTTCTAATCTATTCCACTGATCCTTGGGTCTGTTTCTTTGCCAGTACCATGCTGTTTTTATCACAGTGGCTTTGTAGTATAGTTTAAAGTTGGGAATTGTGATACCCCTGTTGCCTAGAATTATTTTTGCTATTCTAGATCTCTTCTAGTTCCAAATGAATTTCGGTATTGTTTTCTCTAGTTCCGTGAAATATACTGTTGGGATTTCTATTGGGATTGCATTGAACTGTATAGCAGTTTTGGTAGTATGGCCATTTCACTATGTTGATTCATCCTACCCAGGAGCAAGGGAAGTCTTTCCATATTCTTATATCCTCTTCTATCTCTTTTTTCAAAGTGCTGTAATTTTCAGTGAGGAGGTCTTTTTCCTTCTTGCTAGATATTTGTCTGATTCCTTGATATTTCACTTTTTTGGATGTTATTGTGAAAGGAATTGTTTCCATAATTTTTCTCTCAGAGAGTCTGTTATTTATGTACAAGAAGGCTATTGATTTTTTAGACTGATTTTGTATCCAGCTACTCTGCTGAAATTGTCAATTAAGTCTAGGAGTCTTTTGGCAGAGTTTTTTGGTTCTTCTATGTAGCATATCATATCATCAACAAGCAGTGAGAGTTTAACTTCTTCCTTTCCTATCTTTATTCCTTTTATTTCATTCTCTTGTCTAATTTCTGTGGCTAATGTTTCTAAAACTATATTGAACAGGAGTGATGATAGTGGACATCCTTGTCTTGTTCTTATTTTAGCATGAAGGTTTTCAGTTTTTGACCATTTTGTATGATGTTGGCTATTGGTTTTTCATAGATTGTCTTTATCAGGTTGAGATAAAGACCATCTATTCCAGTTTTCTGTAGGGTTTTTATCATGAATGGGTGCTGAATTTTGTCAAATGCTTTTTCTGCATCTATTGAGATGATCATATAGTTTTTGTCCTTGACTCTGTTAATATAGTGTATTACATTTATTGATTTATGTACCATCTTTGAACCATCCTTGCATCCCTGGGATTAATCTGACTTGGTCAAGGTGTATGATCTTGATGACCCTCTGTAGTCTATTTGTCAGTATCTTATGAGGATTTTTGCATCTTTGTTCATTAGGGAGATTGGCCTGTAGTTCTCTTTTTTGGTTGAGTCTTTCACTGGTTTTGGAGTCAAAGTAATACTTGCTTCCAGGAATGAATCTGGAAGTATTGCTTCCCTTTCAATTTAAATGAAGAATTTAAAGAGTAGTTGCAATGGTTCTTCTCTAAATATTTTGTAGAATTCAGCAGTAAAGCCACTAGGACATGGGGTTTTCTTTGTTGATAATGTTTTAATTACATTTTCAATTTCACTGAATGTGATTGGGGTGTTTAGACTTTTCATATCTTCTTCATTCAACTTTGGAAGTTCATATGTATCTAGGAATCTGTCCATTTCTTCTGTATTTTCCATTTTATTAGCATACAAGTTTTGAAAGTAGGTGTTGATGATCCTCTGGATTTAGCGCTGGATCTGTTGTGACTTCACCATTTATATTTCCTAATTGCCTGTTTGAGCCTTTTCTTTCTTTTTTTTTTAAATAAGATTGGCTAAGGTTGGCTACTTTTATTTATTCTTTTGAAAAACCAAGTCTTAGATTCATTGAATTTTTCTATACTTCTCTTAGTCTCCATTGCATTAATTTCTGCTCTGATCTTTATAATTTCCTCCCTTGTAAGAGCTTTCAGTTTGTCTTCCTCTTCTTTTTCTAGATGCTTAAGGTTAAGCACTAAGTTGTGTATTTGAGTTCGTTCTGTTTTCCTAGTATGGGCATTTACCACTATAAATTTCCCTCATAGAACTGCTTTCATTGTGTCCCATAGATTCTTGTATGTTGTATTGTCATTATCATTTAATTGTAGAAACTGTCTAATTTCTTCTTTAATTTCCTCTGTGACCTAATGGTTGTTCAAAAGGGTGTTATTTAATTTCCCTGTGTTTGTGAAGTTCTTGCAGATTCTTAGGCTATTGATCTCCAGTTTAATTGCACTACAGTCTGATAATATACAGGGGATAACTTCAATTCCTTTACATTTACTTAAACATGTTCTGTGAGCTACTATGTGGTTTCTTTTGGAGAATGACACAGGTACAGCTGAAAAGAAGTATATTCTGATTTTGTGGGGTGGAACACTCTAGACATTTATTAAGTGCATTTGTTCTAAGACTTGATTCAGTTCTGTTATTTTGTTGTTGATTTTTAGTCTAGATGATCTGTCTATTTGTATCAGTGTAGTATTGAGGCCCACCCATTACAACTGTTTTACTGCTTATTTCATTTTTCATATCCATTAATATTTGTTTTGTATAGTTGAGGGCATTAGTATTCAGTGCATATATATTTATCATTGTCATTTCTTCCACTTGTATTATTCCCTTTACAAGGATATAGTGGCCTTCTTTGTCTCTCTTAATTAGTTATGGTTTAAAGTCTATTCTGTCTGCAAATAATATCCCTACCCCCACTTTTTTCTGGGCTCTTGTCACATGGGGAACTGTTTTACATATTTTAATCTCAGTCTCTGAATTACTTTGTGGATTAAGTGGGTTTCTTGTATACAGCATATTGTTGGATTTTGCTTCTTAACCCATTCTTCCTGCCTGTTTCTTTTGATTGGTGAATTGAGGCCATTAACATTGATGGTTATAACTGTTATGTATTGGCTTTTCATTGTCACTTTATTTTCCTGTTGTTGGTTCTTTTCTTTTTTATTTTTCCCTCTCTCCCTTTAATTTCTTGCCTGGCCTGGTGTATCTTCTCTGTTGGCCCTTATGGAGTTGTGGTCTTCATTTTCTTTTTACCAGATATTGTTTAGAAGTATTTGGAGTGCCAGTTTGGTATTCCTGAAGTTTCTCAGGTGTTCTTTGTTGTGGAAGTATCTTATGTCCCCATCAATTTTGAAGAAATAGTTTTGCAGGATACATCAGTTTATGTTGGAGGTTGTTTTCTTTTAGCACTTGAAATACCTCACTCCAGGCTCTCCTTGACTTCACAGTTTGTGTTGAAAAGTCTGCTGTGATTCTGAAGGGCTTTCCTTTGCATGTGATTTGTTTCTTTTCTCTAACTGCTTTTAGTATTTTGTTATTCTGTTGGGTTTCTGGGATCTTATTATATGTCTAGGTGTAGATTTTTTTTTTTATCATGCCTAGTTGGAATTCTATATGCCTCACTTATCCATATGTCAAGTTCTTTTGCTCTGTTTAGGAAGTTTTCTGTCATTAATTCTGTGAACAGTTTTTTATGTCATTTGTAATTTCTCCTGCTACTTCCTGGATTCCTATCACTCTTATATTTTTCTTCTTTGCATCATCAAAGAGTTGCTGGATTGATTTCTCATGATGCCTTATTGTTTTTAAAAGATCTCTCTTTTCATGGTCACTGACTGCAATCCTATCTTCTGTATCTGAAATTCTATCTTTACATTCATTCATTCTACTGCAAATGCTTTCTATAGAGTTTTTAATCTGCATGTCTGTTTGAATCTGTTTCATGGATTTCATTTCTTTCCTATGTTAAGCATTCTGTCCTATGCTGGGCATTCCTGGTTTCCATCATGGTCCTGAGCTCATCTATATTTTTAAAATCTGTTTTTGTTCTAGAGTTTCTAATCATGTCTTTCATTCTTCTCCTCATCTCTGTGGTTATCTGGGAAATTATGTTTTGAATTTTTCTAGAACCTCATTTATCTGTTCTTTTTACTCCCTGTGTTATCAGTTTAGGGTGTCCAGATGGTTGACTAACAGACTTTTCCACCTCACTTCCCCCAGAGTTTACCTTTGGTGAGGTGGAAGTCTGTGTTTGTGTCTTGTTTAAATGTCTTCTCATTTCTATTTTTGTCAATGGTACTGTCCTTGGTTTAATTCCTGGGTTAATACTTTGATCTTCCAGATATAGCTGGTCTTTAGGTTTTGAGTCTCTAATGACTCTGAGGCAATCTCATTTTCATTATACCAGGGAGGACAACTGATTAGATCAATCACAACACCTTAGCCTAAGTGATACAATCAGCAGCACAGTAGCATCAAGCACAGCTTAGAAAATGACAATTTTTGCTAGTTATTAACCTTTAACTGTGTGAGTTAAATCAAAATCAAGAACCAGCCCAAAATATGTGTATAGTGAATAAACTCTTTGATATAGCAACTTTACCCTTCAGGATGGGAATTTAGAAGGATTTGGGGAGGGAGAGATAGATAAGATAAAGAAAGGTTAGAAGTGAGGTCAGAGGACACAGGAAGATCACACAAACTTGAGGGAGCTATTAAATAGAAAAGCAAGAGACAGAACAAAATATACACAAGAACAGAACAAACTAACAGCAATAGGGAGGCTAGAGACTTTGTTTTAAAACTAATGGCAATTGAGAGAAGGAAAAAGAGAAGAAAAGGAAAAGAAAGAAAAATAAGTTCAAATTAGGATAGGAACAGAAACAAAAAGAGAGAGAGAGTAACAGAGATCAAGAGAAAGAGAGATAGAGGACAAGAAGATTACAAGGGGAAAAAGTTGAGAAAAAAGATAGATAATTTTTAAATGATTAAAGATAAAAGAAACATATTCTTTTAAAAATAAAAAATGCAAATAGAAATAGAGGGCTTCCTTCAGGGTATGTCTCTGTTGACAGTATGAGCAGGAGTGTGCAAATCTAAGTTAATCAGTCTCAGCAATCCAGCAGCTGTCCCCTGAGGTTCAGGCTGATTTCTGTCTGCAAAGCCCCAGTTGCAGACACTCTGACCACCTGCTGGGTTGAACTCTACAAGGTTCTACTTCAGGTTCCAGCTGTCTTTCCCTGAAGTTAGACCAGATTCTGGTGTGAGGTTCTGGTCCCTCCGGCTTACCAACTGTGGTGGTGTGGTGTGCCTTTATCACAGATTTTCTTCATTTTTCCAGTGGGTTTCATTTTCATCTAGGAGCCTCAGAGAGGCCCTCTTTCTCTTGTTCACTGGGGGATAAGGGGGAAGAACACTACTGTGTTGGTGCCCGAGTGGCTGGGCTCTTCTGGTGCACTGGGCCAAAAGGACAGGCCTATTAGAACTTCTTTCAAAGTGTTGCTTCAGAAAATATGTACCTTCATGATAGAACCACCCATAAGGGTATCTTGAATCTCTCAAGAACAGTCCTGGAGCCTGCATCACAGGAGCTTCTCAGGTCCCCATCTGGGACAAGCCCAGGTTCCCCATACTCACAATCAGCAGCAGTATGGCCAGATTCAGCTGCATTGTGGCCAAAGAGATGTGGAGAAATGCCAAGTGGCTTACATGGCTAAATTCAATTTGGAGATGTCAAAACCTGCAGCCTATGGGAACCCAGCTTGTTCCTTTGGTGGTGATCACTGCACCCTGTTATCATCTAGGAAGGAAAATAACACCCTAGCATTGTAATGCTATCATCTTTTTCATTCACTTAGAAGCAGGAAAGAGTCTCAGGTACAATTGTTAAATACCTTAAATTTATTTTGAGATCTTTATGATTTCCACTTACTAAGTCCTTCTCACCCTCTTGCTGCTGAGCATTATAGCCAGGCCTCCATGCATAGGATTGCCCATGCCTGTCCATCTTGACACATCTTCAGAACTATTCCTTCAAAATTGCTCTTCTAGAATCATTATATCTTCTTCCTCCCCCTACAGCCAAATGTTTTCTTTTGTAATATTCCAGTCTTTTCTAGCTGTAACTGAAAAAAATAATTCCAGAAAGTCACACTGAACTACATCAGTAGTTCTCAAACTAATTGTCCCAAACTCTCAACATACAAGAGAGATATAACACATGGAATAGGAAAAAAAAGGGGGAAACATCTGGGATTACACCAGAATTGTAAGCAAGATTAAGAATTTTTTTAAAGAGTTTCCTGTTATGACATATAATCTTCAGCTGACATTTTTTGAAAGTGGCTGGGTTAGCTCAATATTAATTTCATCATTAAATCCCAGGGCTATTTATGTGTTAATGTAGCAGTTCTTTAAGCCAAAATTAAATCTCTAATTATGGAACTACAATTACATTGCTGGTGAGCAAAGTATATTTGGATAAGGGAGCATTCTTGGGTTTCCCCAAATGCATCATACCAGTGAGTGACTAATTCACCTAAATATTGGGTTTGCTCCCTTGTTCAGGCTGTTGTCAAAGATTTGTAAAAATTTTGCAAAACCTTCCCATTAGAATGCTTGAAATTTCATTTATTAGGTTCATCTTGCCAAAGTAAGGCAAGAGAGGAAAACTATGTGTTCTATCACTTCTTCACCCTTAATGGCATTGACTTGAATCCTAAAAGAATGCCGGCTTCCATAAGCTTCTTTCCACAGACTGATATTTTAAGCCTGGAATGGTCAGTAACAACCTTCATTTTTTCCCTGTGGATAGGACATTTGTGGCCAGTTTAACTGACCTACAATAAGCAGCTCTGCTTTGCTTTTGGAAATTTTGAAAACTAACATAGAAACTATAACAACAATAGTCTTATAAAATCAAGAAACTGTCTATCCACAGTTTTTAGAGCGTACAATATAGCGGCTACTTTGCCTTCACTTTGAATGGTCAATTTACCTTCCCTAGGACACTTCAGAAGTACCCACTTCTGGAATCCTACTAAGTGAATGTGAACTCTGTGCTCAAGACTGAGCTACTTGTTATCACCAAATCCAAGACCAAACATTTCTACCACCATAAAATTGGAAATTGCATGTTATAATAACAGTAAGCACCAACACCTATAAATGAACTACAAAGGCATTGCTGCAGACTAAGGATGTTACTCAGCAGTACAGAACTTGTCTATCACACATAAGGCCCTGGATTCAATCCCGAGTACTGATTAAACAAAGACAAATGACACTGTTGCCAGGCAAATGTTTTGGTTTAGAACAATAGAACTGGGATCATGTACATTTATATTGATGTAAATAATCTTCCCTAGAGTGAAAAAATCAGTCCAAAAATCTAATCACATATTTTATGAAATTCACCACAGAAAAGCTGAACATTAATGGTTCCAGCCATTAAAATTCCAGCCCAAGATCTGAAAGATGGATCTGATTCTGTTTCACCAAGAAAAGCTACAGTCACTTATTAGAGGCCTAAATGTTTTCCAGAACTGCAGTGTGGAATTCAGTAAATATCCTGGCACTGTTAAAAGCTGTAACCTTGAACTATCTAACAGGGATTTAACAAATACCTTTTCTTTTAACAAATCTCACTGGTGACAAATAACAGAAGCTCACTTGAACCAGCTTAATTAGGGTTAGTGTAAGAATCTCCTGGATCCCAAAAGCAGGGAAAAGAGGTCTCAGGAGGACAGAGCTAGACACAGGATAAGTCTAAGGAGTGATGACAGTGAATCTCCTAGCCTCTCTCCACTCTTCTATCTCACCTCTGTCTCTCTCCCTGTCTGCCTCTCTCTTTCTCTTTTCTCTCCCCTCCCATTTTTGTCTTTGTATCCTGGTCTCTGTGTCTCTTCTTTCCCTCCTTTCTTCATCCTTTTTCTTTCTCATTCTCTCTCTCCTCTCCTTTCCATCTACCTTTCTCTGAGGCTTTGCTTTCCTCTTCCCTTTCCGCAGAAGCACTTCTCTTGCCTCTCTGGACATGTATTACACAAGACCACTTCTCTGTCACCCCAGTCTGGCCAACATCTCAGTTGCCAACTCCTGATACACCACAGGATTTGCCCATCATGGGTGAACTCCCTCTCTGGTTGAGGCAGTGGGCCACCTCCACTCCTGATGGGAAGGAAAAGTTCCTAGAAATTGGTTTTTTTGGGGGGGGATTTAATTATCCCTCTTGCTGAAAAATATGTAAGAATCTAAAGGTCAATAAATTGACTTTCAGACTAAACGTTTGAAAATGTTTTCTCCCTATTTGTTTCTACTAGCATGAGTAAATATAAAATATCTTTTAGTGTCCTTTCTTGTGGGAAAAATATGAAAATATGCGTGTGTGTAGTAGTGGTGGTGGTGGTGTTGGTAGCAGAAAACTCAAAGACTGAGAAGGCTCAGGAGATTTAGGCTCCACTGATGAAAGCAGCACATAGCCTTGCACGATTCTCAGGGTTTTCTTCACTATGTCAATCTCTAAGGCCCTGTGTCTAACATTCTAATTCTTCTGAAGCTTTAATATCTGTTCTTATAATAAGGGCTTGGAAAAAAAAAGCTCTCTGATATGTGTGGTGCTTTTGAAAGAATACTTACTCAGGGAAAAGGTGAACCAGGTCTTCATCTTGTTTGGTTTTAGTTACTGCTTTGGAACTTTGGAAATGGGATTCATGGAGAATTTGTTGGCATATTGATAGCTACATTCACTCTGTCTAACTATTGGGCTGTCGATTATGGAAGTCTTTGAAGGAATTAGGATATCAAAGGTGAATTAACTTACCTTATATTCACCAATAAAATTAGCCTCCAGGGCATTCAGACACACTCCTGCTAAGTTGGGCTCTTTTAGTGCACTTAAATCCCAGTGTGCATTCAAAGTAGCAACCTCAGTGACGATGCACTAGGCCTTATTAAGCTCTACTCTGGGAATTTAAGCAACAGTGATCGCAAAAGCACATTAAGCATAGAAAAGAGCACCTTGAAGCCTGCCCACTCATTTCCTCTGATGAAAATCAATAAGCTTTTGACCACCACCACTATCAAAAAGCAGCCGCTCAGCACACAACCACAATTTAGACTTCACATCCTTCCCCGTTAGAATGGCTATGTATGGCTTTTGAATCAGGGCAGATCAATCAGATAGAAAAAAAGATATTTCTTGTCTTCTCTAGCACAAGGTTCAACTCTAAAAGGAAAGTGAGTTCTTATTTTGAAAGGCTGATAATAAATCAGGAAAGTGTTTCATCTGTTGTGCCAACCACCATTTTTTTTCTTGTATATATTCCATATTGCTATTGAAGACACTTAGAAGAATCAATTAGGGAATTTACAGTGAGAAACATTATTTTACAAAGGTCCTCTTGCCCAAAGAAATATGACTACCAAGAAAAATGTTGGGCGTATGCTCAATTGTAGGGCAAGTAACACACTGAACACAGATAGATACCTAATATATACTAAGTGGATAATAAATACATGGTTCCCCTATCTCCTGCATTGAATCAAATGTACAAGAAAAAGAGAGAGATGGAAAACAGAAAGAGAGAGAGAGAGAGAAATAAAGAGAAAGAAAAAGAAAGGAAGAAAGAAAGAAAAAGAATGAAGCAAATCTGGTAAATTTTTAGGAACTTGTTTACAAGACTATAATTTACTTAATTTATTTGTGATTTTCCCTCTTATTCACAAAGTACTTTCATTTTTACCACTGGCTTTTTATAATCACAACCACTGTGACATAAACAGTGCTAAATAATTGGGAGCATCATCCTTAATGAAAATGTTACAAAGAAAAAACACAAGACTTTTCCAAATTTTTAGATCTTAATCAAAGAACTTAAACTCTCAGCCTCTGACTCCGGTTTATTACAAAGTCACAATACCTTGTTAAGAATTCTATAATGATAAGCGCTTGGTAGTAATGGGCTCTGGTTTTCTTTAAAGAACTAGCTTATGTTCTTTAGATAGTAGATCACTAGTGTCATACAAAACAAATAAAAACTAACTGCCAATTAGGAAATCTCTCTCTCTTGCCATCCCCCACACAACCACACCTACACACACACACACACACAACCTGAATGCAAATTACTTCAGAGAGGAATTACAGCTCTAAAATATGGGACACAAGTTTAAACATAAAACATCTTACTATAGATCCACCATTCGTATTACAGCTCATCTCAGGACGGGAACCCTCAAGAGAATGATGGAAATGTGCAGCTTCATCAGAAGTAATACAGAATTTTAATAGTTTGAAAAGGAGTAAAAAGAAAAACTGTCGTAGTTGCTAATTGTATTCAGGGCTCTTTTAGAAATTTAGCTGTTCTGGAATAATGAGCAAGAGGCTGATTTTTCTTTAGATGGTAAAAACTATTATCTTGTTATTCTTTCCATTTTCACCCCATACCAATCTCATGCATCCACCTCAGAGCATCCAGCATTGTTATTGGGGTCCCGGGGGATGCCCTTTAATGCCAACCCTCCCTAAGCTGAGCCTGAGTGTGAAAGTGAAGAAGCCCTGCAGTAAGAACCTCTCCCATTCAGATTTCCCCACGCGGCAATGTACACCAGAGACAGAGCCGGCATTCCCAAACACTGGCAACTTGGTGAACACCTGTGGACTTGAATCTGTCAAAAGACACTGGGAGTAGAAAAAATGTATCCCTTGCATTCAGCCACCCACCAAGCCTGCCTTGTGGCTTCTTCCCACTCCTTTACAGACACACATGTATCTATGTGCCCTGTACTAGCATCTGTCTTCAGTCTTACTTTTACATTCTGATTAAAAGTAAAAATTTAACTTATATTTAAATATATATATATATAATATATATATGTCATGTTCGATAATTCAAGTAATGTCAAAAATATAAAATTAAAAATAGTAGTCTTCTACCTCAGATCTGTCATTTTCTACTTTTTCAACTATTTCCTCTGTTTCTTCATATTTTAGACAATTTTCATACTGTCATTTTTTAATTTTCACCTCTATATTCCATTTATAATTATCTTAAATAAACCTCTGACCATGCACACACATTTCCTATACTCCCAATGCTGTTTTTATTAAGCCAATGTTTAGTATTTACATTATGATAGTTATATAAATATCATTCACACATAAAACATGACCATATTTTGACTTTTTTGGGTAAAATTTTTGTTTTTCTTCAAGTTCACAAAGTTCACTATTTTGTGTTTCTTTTTACCTATCACCAGTCCATGACCACGTTCTTGACAGTTTATAAAACTCAATCAACCAATACATCATGTAGCGCATAAGTACATTCCTCCCTCCTCATGTGGCTCAATCCCTGGTAAAGCTTTCTCCTGTTTTGCTCCAATCCAGACCACTTGTTTTCTAGACCTGTGGACAACTGTCATGGGGAACTTCCCCTTGTCATCTTTTTGCAAATACCTTACTGTGGTGAGTTCCACTGTTTTCTCAACCTCATGTCTTGTTTTGGTTTTATTTCCTCGTTTTGATGAAAGATGGGTTTTTTTTGCGTTTTTGTTTTTTTTTGTTTTTTTTTTTTTTTTTGGTACTGGGGATTGAACTCAGGTCCTTGTGCTTACAAGGCAGGCCACCGAACCGCTGAGCTAAATCCCCAGTCCCACAAGATGTTTTTAGTAAGTTGTTCAGAAAGGTTATGCGGGAAGTTAGCATATGCATGTCAAAAACACTCTGTCCTATTTATGCATTTCCTTGGTAGTTTGGTTGGTTAAAGAAATCTGGTCTGGAAATAACCGCTGTGCAGAAATTCAAAAGGATCACTCTGTTACTTTCTAGCTTCCAGTGTTGCTATTAGGAAGTTTGAATTATTTTAATTCTCAATCTTTTGTGGGAATTTTTTGTCCCACTCACTGAAGGTTTTCTCATTTACCTTGAGGCTAACAAATATCACAACAATATAATGGTTTGTATCAGTTAGTGCTTACGAAAGAAACAGATTTAACGCACGATGTATAAATATATATAAGAATTTACGAGATTGGCTTACAGTGGCCAACCACAGAGTCTGACATGGAAGAGTGCAAAGGGTCTCTGCTTCCTAGAGATCTGAAGGAGCCAGCTGAATGTCTGGAGCTCAGTGTAGTGTCCCATGAGAGTCCATATCAGAAGACTGAAGGGGTTGCAATGGAAGCCTGAAGCGTCTATAGTGGAAGCCAGGAGACAACATCCAAGGTGAAGGTGAAGACAGGAACTCCTCTGAAGAAACAGAAGTGAGCCTTCCTTCTTTGTTTCTCCTTTATACCATTCAGGTGACAAACTACTCTAGAGTGGGTCTTTTGTCTTCAGTAAATCCCTCAACCACACTTAGAACTATGCTGAACCAGTTTAGTTTGGTGCTTCTTACTCATGTTGACATAATCAGTAAACTATCACAGAGTATAAAAAATAGTCACTGATCTTTATCCACATTCACTTCTGGGCACCTTGCAAAGTAAGGGTAATCCCTTTCTCTTCATTGATAATCCATTGATAATCTTTGATAACCCCTTCCTCTTCATTTTTCTAGTCTTTTCTTTTGAAATTTACCTTGTTTAAAGCTAGATCATCTTGCTGTACCTTGTCTTAGTTACTTTCTTGCTGCTGAGACAAAATACCAAACATCCAAAGTTTAAAAAGGAGAGGTTTATTTCAGCTCACAGTTTGTAGAAGTCTCAGTCTATAGTAGGGTAGCTCCAAGGCCGGACAGCATGGCAGAGGGACATAGCAAAGGAGAAACAGCCCATGGTAGGGTAGACAGGAACCAACAAACCTGGCTTTTTGCTTTCCTTAACATTCCATCAAGACTTAGTGATTGGTTCCACACACACTCAGAGTGGGGTTTCCCTCTTCAATACATCCAATCAGTCACACCCAGAACTCTGCTCATCCAATTAGGGGACTAATCAAGATATTACACATCCTTAATGTATATTCACACAACCTAGATCCAGCTACCTCTGTAAAGCACCACCTATGAGTGCTTGAGGCTTTGAGGGGACATCTAGACATAAGTCATAAGATAGTCTTTAATCATTTTACCTTTTTCCTCTCCATTATTTCCCACTTCTTTTTCTGAGAGATTTCTTCAACTTTATCTTCCAACTCTAAATGTTTTCATATTTTAAATTTGTAAATAATTTCCCATGTCCTCTATTTGCTTCATCATACAATTTGTTTTTGTTTTTGCTTTGTTTTGTTGCTCTGTTTTGTCTTTGGTATCAGGGATTGATCTCAGGACCTTATGCTTGCAAGGCAGGCACAACACCACTGAGCTAAATGCCTGGCTCACAGTACAATTTCCTCTTAAACTTTTCTGAGAATTTTTCCCCCTAAAATCTTAAGGGGTGTGTGTGTGTGTGTGTGTGTGTGTTTGTATTTAGCCTCTTCGCATTAGGATGTGGTGATCTGTCACTCTCTGCTCAGAATCTGGGCACTTCTTATGTCTGGGTGGGGTTTGATAGCTGGTGAATCTTATCCCAGGAATATTTTCTGGGTACACCAACGTTAAAAGCTGTCTTTCTTACACCAGTCAGATTTCCTAGAGAATCAGTCTCGCATTTTCCACCTGGCTGCTAAGGTTCTGTGGGCCGTGTGAGGGAGAGAAACTAGGATCTCCATTCCTCAGGATGCAAATTGCCTTTAAGCTCTCAATTTATAATATTGCTTTTCACACACATCCTTGTATATTCCTTGTGTTTTTCCTAAACCAAAGTCTTGTTGCTTAAGCTGCTTTGGCAAAAGCTTTTGCCAGAGGAGCTAGAGTAGTCATAGTTGAACTGATGTGAGGGAAAATCTAGGGATCTAATGCTTCTTCTACAGACCCAACTTTCCAGTTCACTCACGCTTGCTTCCAGAGTAGCAAGCCTCCAATTCCAGAGCCTTTCTCAGCTCATTAGCAAGAATCTACTCACTTCCTCTTATCTTATCTCCAGTAGGTAAATACACTCACCTTTTTTGCATTCTCCCCTCTACTGAGCCATGTGTTTGAAATGTTCATGTCATCTCTTTTGGTCTTCTTGTCACTTTTCTTTATTGGATAAATTTAAACCTTTGTCACTTCTTTACTGTCATTTTGGTGGAGTTTGGAGAGATGACTCAGATGTCCCAGCCACCAGGTTGATTGCAAGTCCCTCAGTCCTCCTCCTAACAAACTTTATGAATTTATTTGACTAATTTTCTTTCAGCATGATGCACACATGTGGACAATAAGAGATACAAAGATGTATAATATATATTGTTAGGGACTAATGGAGTTTATACATAAATTATAGACAAAATACAGACACATTAAACATTTTTATACGTATTTTTCAAAGCATGATACAGTCCAGAGTTGGTATTCTATGTGACTAAGGGAAAGGGTATGACATAAGGAAACACTGCAGGCATTCAGAAGTGAGAAGAGTCTCCTTGGCCTAGAATTTTCAGGTTTTACCAAGAAAGTAGGACTTCAATTTCACTGATTTGGAAAACTTTTGGGAGGGAGGCAATTGCAGGTGGGGAAATCAGGCAACATGGAAAAGGCACAGGGAATGGGATATGAATTTGTCAAGGCCAGGAGATTCATATAAGGGAACTAAAACTTGGTTATCATCAACTCCACATTTTGGATAAAAAATATGCTAGAAAAATACAATAATCATTAAAAAAAACCCAAAACTCATTGTACTGAGACTTCAGGCTGTGGTCTTAGCTGCACCTTGGACTTGAAGTATCATTAGGGTGAGTCACCATATTGCCTCACCTCTGAGTTTCTGTTCATGTTCTATGAATTACACTTAACAAAAGTGCCTTTTTTCTCCATAGTGAAACTTTCATGCTCAACAACTAGCCTCTCCTAAAGGAATTAGCAAATAAAGATGCTGCAATGCTTGTTTTCTGAATGCAGACTATTGGATCTACATGGCTAAAAGTTTTGTAGTTGTTCTCGTTATTGTTTTATGGGAATGGATAGATGGAGTATAGCTATGAAAGAAGTGACAGTGACCTTTTAGAAAGACAGAAGATGAACTACAACAGGTTCTGGAATAGTAAGTATTTGGAGGATGGCACTTATGTAAGAGTTTAGAGTATCACTTAGCAAAAGGGCAGCACATAGTGTACTACCAAAAGAAAGCAGAGGAACAGGAAAAGACAATTTAAATCAGATCGCCGTACATTTATAGGCACTAATATATCATTAATTTATATTTGGGGCAGTTTATTGTTACTTTGTGGTAGAAAAAGATTCTTAAATATGTGACATGAATACCTAGCATACTGATATCTTCCAAAGTCATTAGGTAAATAATTTAGGTAAATAAATACCTCATGTCACTATTACAAAATAAATATCTGAGGTGATGAACTTATAAAGAGAAGAGCTTGGTTTTTGTCTCATGGTTTCAGAGGTTCCAGTTCATGGTTGGATGGACCCATTTCTCTTGGGCCTGTGGTAGAGGCAGGGAGTGCATGCTGGGGCCAACTGCTCTCCTCCTGGCCAGGAAGCAAATGAGAAAGAAGTCACCAGGTTGCACAATCTCATTCAAGGGTAGCCCCCTGCCATGACTGAAGCTTCTTTCTCAAGGTCCTACCTCCTACGGGTTCCATCACCTCCTGACAGAACCACCCTGGAACCTTTAGGGGACAGTCAAAATCAAAACTGGAGAAGTAACCAACCTGAACACTAATAATTTTCTTTCTGTTCTTTTTTTTTTAATTTGTTCTCCCTCCAGCAACACTGCCCCTCCCTTCTTCCTATCCAAAACCCTTCAATGCTCTTGGCTTCATATTCATCCTTCTTTTTTTTGTTTAATGTTTTCTTGTTTGCTTCATTTTGAAAGGTACTATGGAGTCTTCACATCAAAATTTCTTGGTAACTGCCTGACTGGTTGGATACCCACCTTTTCCCTGGAAGTGCTGAGGTTCATCCGCTGTTCTCTTAGACAGCTTCCAATGAAGGTGCATCCTGATTCTGTGGATTGACTGACTGCCCCATCCTTGACTTAACAGTCAGGCTCCACATCAAGCAATGGCCACAGACAGTTCCAAGAAAGCCACATCCTAAGAGAAACTGTGTTTTGAAGTTACTTCTTTATCCCAGAAAAGGGCCAAGCTTCTGTAATTGCTTCCAGGGCCTTTTTTCATACATGACTTTGTTCTGGATATTTTTCTTTCTTCCCCTCCATATATCCCGGCATTCATTCCACCCTACTCTGTGTCTTGCTTGACTGACTGACAAAGACCACATCACCAAGACTCTGGCTTCCAGTATGGCTTGGCCAATGACAATGTTGACGGAAGGTAGCAGAATGGGAGGTACATAAGATAAGAATATGGGTTATCCCAGTCTCCTTCCACTGAGGTGGCCATGGATTGAACATACCCCTCCACCTAGGGTCGGTATTCCTTTGCAGGTGACCTTCTTCACACATCTATTTGTCCTTTGGGTTAATAACTTCTCTCTCCCTCACCCTTTCAGATATAGATGCAGGAAACCCCAGTCCACTATTCCTAGTTCAGAGTGCTGTGTGATGCCTTGTGGTTAGCCCACACTCTGGCCCCAATGGACCACACATCTTTTAAAATAGTTTCATTGTTAATAAATTCTCCTGGAATCACCCTAAATTGGGTGTACCATCTGTTTTCTGCTAGACATTGACAAGGTAATCACTGAAGACATAAATCTATTCTTTTTTTAGCATAAATCTATTCTTAATAAGATTTTCTTTCTTTTAAAATATCTATCCTTGAAAAGAGATAAAAATAATATAGCAAGGAAAAAACACTTCAGGTTTGAAGTCACAGAAAGTTTGCTAAATATTCTAGATATTTCTCTTATAAAATGTGTAGCCATGGGCAAGGGGCTTCATTTGTAACTTTTAACCATTAAAGAAAGATAGCCTCTACTTTTTAACCTTTAAAATAAAAATAGCAATACTATCCACATAATTGAATTGATGGGAAGAATCAGTGAAACAATTTCAGATTGGATGAAGTGATTGAGTGAGTTGAGTGAGTTGTTATAAGGCAAAAATCTACATTCATATTTGGTAATAAAACCAATCACAATAATATAAGTACTTATTAATGACTATTCTTCTGAAGGAAGTTAAAGCTAGGAGATGAAACTGAATTATATCTTAAAAATCCGTAGCTTAAAAGTATGTTCTCAGACCCAGGTGGGACTTACCCCACAGATATTTCTTTACATAAGATGTAGGAATTACTGCTTTTGATTGTCCATCAGTGTTGTACTCCCAGCCTTCTAAGGAAACTTATCTTGAGGTTTTGCAGCACATCACCATGAGAAGTTCCTTCATTTGTTGTCAGATATAATGGTCATTTTGCACAGAAATCCTTCCCAAGATGGTAACATACAAGTACTATTGCAAAGGTCTATAACTATTTAAAAGCAAAACAAAAGCCACCATTCTCCTATCAGTTCCACGGATTAATCACTAGCTATAATTAAGAGTTACACTGCAGAGGGCTCTATAATTGAAGAATTAAGTTAATGAGCTATTACAAGTTAAAGTAATTTCCACTTCCTTGAAGTTAACTGTGTTGAACAGAGTAGTTTCTGGAAACCTTCATTACCTGCCCGATTATCCTCAACCTCCCAGACCATCTACTTTTGATCATGTTTGACTGCAATCCAGGAAGAAAAATCCTACATGAGTTTGAAATCAGGAAGATGCTGACAGTATGTTCATGAAGCAGATGTACTTTTGTTGTAGAAAGTTTACATATGCTAATAGATTTAAATGGGTCTATGAACAAAGCCAATTGCCATTTCTTGATTATTTATATAAATTAAAGGATGTCTTAACTTAATTTTTACCATGTGTACCCTCTGGCAATAAAGGTTGTAAAGATTTCAGTTCTTTTTCCAAGGGACTGGAGAAGAAAGATTATCCAGTATCTTCCAATTCTTAGCTGTATTTCATAAGGAGTCATTTATTTTGGAGCCTATAATGATCTAATCAAGAAGACCATGGATCTGATGTAATGCCTCCCTCCCCCTAATCTTCAGTACCTCTCCTAGAAAAGACCATAATCTGCAAACAAAAGAAATAGAACAGTATAGGGTTTCACCATCCGGTAAAGTCCCAAATCAAGACATGCAACTTTAGAATCTTGACATCATGGCCAAAATAGACAGAGAAGACTGATGTGGTTACCTTGGTTAACCAAGGATTATTTGTATAAAGTGGCAGCAGTGTACATTATTAGCCCCTGTACCCCAAGACAAGGAGTGAGGTGCTTCTGAAGACAAGAAGGAGAGGTTTATGAATCTTACCAGCATTGCTAATGTATATATTTGAAAACATATTCCTTGAAGACTATAATTAAATAGGTATTTTTTAGCACCATTTTGAGAAAGTATCACCAGAAGAAGATAGAAGGTTGTTCATTTATCCCATCCATAGCTCTATCTAGGATAGGCCTTTGCAATAAGAGTAGAAGGCCCTAGAGTTCTTGGCCTGAAATTTGCAACTCAAGATAAGCATATCCTACTCTATTTAGTCTTTTCCTCTATCCCAGGCATGATGGAGAGAAAAGACCATGTCAAAACACCAGAATTAGTTCTAAGACCACTTCTGAACCTCTCACACTTTTTGTCTTTTGTCAGGTGACCTCAGCGCTGAGCCTTAATGGTGAAGTGGGGTTGCTGAACCCCATAAGATAGCACATTTACATGGATTTTGGAAACTTGATAAATGAAGCCTGAGTTATGAAAGATTTAGCTCTGCTTCTATTTCTCAAAAGCGTCAGGTTATTAACATAGCAATAGTTAAAAAGGAGTGCAAATTTTCTCGACATGTATTATTTGTTGCTTGCAGATCATTTTCTTAGTCCATGTTTGCAGTGTACTATGTTTACATACCTTGTGTGGAACTGGTGCATGTACAGAACACATTTTAATTCCTTTTTTAAAATCCCCTTTCCCATTTCTTCCTCTCCCCTCCCTCCATCTCTTGATCCTCTTCTCCTCTTAGAAAGATCTATTGCCCTACTTCCTACTATCTTTTATTTTGTTCTTTACTTATAATTCAATTTTCTCATATAAGAGAAACCATGAAATATTAAAGCTGTGTCAGATTTATTTCACTTAACATTGTAGTCTCAAGGCACACCCATTTTCCTACAAATCACTCAAATTTCTCTCTATGGCACAGTAGCACTTCATTGTGCATAAACACCACATTTTCTTCATTTATTTATTGATGGATGTATAGGCTGCTTCCAAGATTGAGCTATTATGAGTTGTGCTGCTACAAACATGAATATGCATGCATCTGTCACTGTAATATGATGTTTTTAACTCTTTCAAGAAGATACCCAGAAGGGGAATTCATTAATAGGTTTGAATTCAATTAACATGTTAATCATTAATCCAATGTATTTGTCCATGTAAACCTATTTCACATTAAAATTTTCAAATTAGTAACAATTTTTTCTGAATCATCTTCATGCAAAAGGTGACGTTCACATGGTTTTCTTGATATGAGAAACTCAAAATATAAAGAGAGTAAACAAAAGAAAATAAAGATTAGGAAAATATGTTTCTAATGGGAAAGGGATCACAAGACATAGGGAGAGGGGAGGGGAGGGATGAGAAAAGAAACCCCTGAGATTTGTTATGTACAGGTACCGGCTCCTGTTAACAGATGTAATCACTGTGTAATGCAAACACATATTGATAAAAATTTAAAATGAAAAAGGTGGCTTTCTTAGTCTTAGGCAAAATCAAGAGTGACAAACTCATGACAAAACTATCAAACATTGTAATAGTAAGTTATAGCTGCACTTTAAAAATAATGTTTTGTATCTGATTGCGAAACCAGTGCATGCTTATTGTTGAACATTTGGGAAATGCTTTTGAAAACATCATTTTTAAGCCTTATGTTTCTTTTTCTTCCCAGTCAAATGTATGCATGTTATTACTCCCTATAAGATTGTCTCTTCTTCACCAAAGGTCGGGCCATATGGACAACCACCCATTCCTGCTGGTTTCATAGACAAAGTAGGGTGCAGGATTCCCTGGGCCAGGTCAATACTACTATAGTTTTCCTTATTTGCTCTGCGTTTGGGCAGAGCAGAGAAAGGGATAAAGAGTTACGGCAGGCAAAATGGTAAGGTTCTCAAGTTTCCCAACCCATAGCGCATACACACCTTCAATGAAGCATTAATACAGGTGCTGCTATGAAGGAATTTTACACGTATAACTGAGGTCTCAAACAAACTGGCCTTAAGACAGATTTTCCTCTTTAGGACTGGCCTTCTCAAATGAATCATTACAAGGGGCAGCGTTCTTCCGGAAGAAACTTGAATCACAGGAAGGACTGGGTGCAAGAGAGTTTCCATCACTGGCTTTGAACAGGAGAGGATTACATGATCACATGACCACTGATATGGGCAGCATCCAAGACCTGAGAATAGCTCCTAGCTAAGAGAGTAAATAGGGACCTTAGTCTTATGCCTGTAAGGAACTGAACTCAGCCTGTAACCTGAACTAGTTTGAAGTAAATTCACCAGGGTGTAGGGAAGGAGCCCATCACCTTGATTTCAGCCTTCTAAGACCCTAAGCAGAGAACCCAGCCACACCACGCTTGCACTTTTCACTCACAGAACTATAAGTTAATAAATGGTCACGGTTTTAAGTTGCTGTTTTTGGTATTTTGTTATACAACTATAGCAAATTAACTCCAAATCCTTATGTGTAAGGGCCTTCAATTTACTTTGATCAAGGAAAGTCTTTTTCTTTTTTATTGTGGCTGTAGTATTCTGTTGCATGAATGTGCCACCCTTTGTCTTTTGGGTTGTTTTCAGTTTGGAACGATTAAGAGCAAAATCACTATGAACATTTGGGTCCAAATTCTTTTGAGAGATATCTGGTGTGTTTTAATTTCAGTAGGGAGCAATAAGAAATAATTCATTGAGGGATAAATCATTGTAATATCTTCCCATCTCTTTCTCATCTTGCATATGAGTTCCCTTCCCTGCAGATCAAAGGCCTTGGGTCCCATGGACCAGTCACCAAGAACCCTTGCTGGATCATCAGCCTACTTCTCCACCTGACACAGGTCATGTTCCGTAATGCCACTTGGAACTTTTCATCCATCCTATGCAACCAGAGATCACAACAACTTGCTTTCAATTAGCTATCAGATGAAAAGGAAGCAAATAAGTAGAACAGAAACCACCTGATTTCCACATGGAGGAGTGTAAATAAGCTTCGCTATGGAGGCTAATTCTGTGCTTATCTAATATTGTTAGCAATGCTATTGAGACTGCTCGCCACTTTTCATTGGATTCTTCCCTAAAATAACAGTTAGAGAAGCATTTCATAGATGCTGATGCCGCATATCTTCCTCACTCAGTGATGGAAGAGATAAAAATTCCACAAAGCAACCTTTGACACAAAAGATGGAGGAAAAAATATCTGATAACATACCTAGAAGTTCAGTGAATCAAGAACATAGAGTGTAAACACAGGACTCTAGAATTTCCAGTAGGTAAACTCAGCAACCACAGAGAAGGTTTTGTTTGGTTTTCACTTGAAATGAATCTAGAACAAGAGACACTAGAAACATGTCCAACCACAGTGAATACTTAACATAGTTTCTGCCTAACCTTATCTCTGTGGCTTTTAAATCTAGTTGGTACTGAGTGGGATTTTTGTCAAGGTCGTGAGCCACAAAAGACAAAATGAAAAAGAGAAGAAAGAAGATGACTTCAGGCAGCCATCCTGAGATGCCCCGTTCCAAATGGATGTTGTCTCAAAACCCTAGTCTTTGTGGTTAAAACATTACTGAACTATCAAATATATACAGGGTATAGAAATGCTAACTTCAAGAATGGCTGTGAGAGCTGGCTATAATGGCACAATCCTGTAATCCCAGCACTCTAGGAGGCTGAGGCAGGAAGACCACAAGTTAGAGCTCAGCTTGGGCAACTCAGTGACTTAGCTAGATCATTTCTCAAATTTTTAAAAGATTTATTTTAATTTTTTAAAATTAAAAAGGGCTAGCGGCCAGGGATTCAGCTCAGTGGTTGCTGCCACCTGCCTCACAAGCACAAGGTCCTGAATTCAATCCTCAGTACCAATAAATAAATAAATAAATAAGCAAACAATAAATAAAAAACAAATGCTTAAAAAGGGCTGGGGCTGTAGCTTAGTGCAAAGGGCCCGAGTTCAATCTCCAGCACTACAAAAAAATGAAAAAAGAGGGGCTGGGGATTTAGCTCAGTGGTTCAGTGGCTTGCCTTGCAAGCACAAGGACCCGAGTTCAATCCCTGGTACCAAATAAACAAAACAAAAAAAGGAAAAAAGAAAGAAAGAAAAAACTGGCTGCCAATCATGAGCTAGTGCCTTAAGGTAACAATAATTAATGAAAGGGAAATTGTTTATTGAAACTGACACAATAAGCTACATGATTTATGTGAGAAGAGAGCATTTTGTTCAGACAGATTAAAACTCCTTACAGAAGAGGAATATGTCAAAAGACTACTGGAAAAGATAAAATTGCCTCTAGTCAAGCTAGTTATAGAATGAGCCCCTTTGGTAAACAGCAATATCTGTCTTCCCACCCTGATCTATGAAGCCTTAGCAGATGATGAAGTCTTCTCCCCTATATAAAGTTATCAATAACAACCACCACTTCTCACTCTCCCACCAAGTTCCAGCACTGACTCTCTCAGTGGTCTAGCCTATGCCTGTTCGCGCTCGTGTGTGTGTGTGTGTGTGTGTGTGTGTGTGTTGTCACACTACCAGTATACCAGGCTTGATCCCTGTCACCTAATACTGGGTCCTTATCTCGAATCTCAGAACAACTGTCCACTCAACCTGCTGTATGGGGTTATTATTAGGAAAAATGACTTCAATGAAGAGTCCTTTGAGCGTTTGAGATCCTCTGATAAACTAGAAGCACTGTTGCTGGGACTCTTGAACTTCCCTACAGATGTTTGTTAATCTGATCAGAACCCAGCACATCTGAAACTCCAGGGGAGGACTGTTTTTGTTTGGGGAAAGCTTTCTCCTATTCCTCTGGGCTTCTCCAGTGCTGACAAAGCTTCTAGCAAACACCTATGATGTTATGACTTACAGGGTTAGAGACCTTACAACACACGGGACCAGTGAAATGGCTTTGAAACCTTTCTTTCTTTGTTGTAGAATTATCTCACGAATGACTTTCGTACACATTACTCTTTGGCCTGCAGTGGGCAGAGGACCGGTACATTTAATAATACTTGCGATTCTGAAGGGAGAACCCTCTACACTCCATGGCAGTAAGCACTGACTTGGGAACAGAGGTTTTACGTTTCCTGTCATGCTACAGCCAATTCCAATCTGTCACAAGGAGGTTAATAATTGGTAGCACCTGGCTGGAATGAACGGATTTTCTGTGTGTGTGTGTGTGTGTGTGCGCGTGTGTGTGTGTGCGCGTGTGCGTGCGTGCACACAGTCATGTGCACAACAGCTTGTTGCAGGAAAACATTCTCCTCCAAAGTGAGAACCTGAGCCCATTTTAATTTAATTTTTCTCCTCAGTCTTTCAGGATTTGGCAGTTTTCTGAAAGAAAGACCCCACTGAAAGAGTGGTGTGAGGAAGCGACGAAGAGTCTCATTTCTGGTCCCCTTCTCTCACCAACTAACCACATGACCTTGAGTTAAGAATTTGCTTTATTACTTCATCTGCAACATAGAAAGTACCCCTTGACTAAATGATCTCCTAAGGACTCGTAGCTCTGTGATCAATCTGCCTATGCTACATTCCTAAGTATATAGCAACCCTAGGAAATCTCTCATTTGGCCACAAAGATATATATACTCTTAGGGATGTAGACACTTAAGTCAAATATCTGCTGAAAATATCTACTTAGCTACTTAGTTATGCATACATACTTAAAATTACATTTGTAAAGCAATATATTAATTTTTAAATATTGCATATTTCACTTAACTTCATAAAGCAATGTTATCCATCAACACTGTCTTTATCCACTAGTTTTCCAAGCACATCATTGTCACCTCCTTTATGATGTCTGAGATATATGTATACTTTCAGTCCGTGGACAACACTGATACTGGAAATATTATCCCAAGTCATCAATATTCGTTTGCATTGCATTTGGACATTTTTTTTCATTTCCTGTGTCTATATTTGAAATCACCACAATGTGCCACTTAAACTGAATTGCACTTTTACATGATGTCTAAAAGGCTTATTTAAAAAACATATCTAACAATTGCAATACAGGGCTAACTTTAGGAATAACTGCTAGATCACTGATACATTACTCTTCTTATTTTTAAAAATAAGTTCTGGCAGATGAGCTCCATAAGCATCCAGAACTGATACTAACTTAGATCATTTCACCCTCAATGGATCCTCTGTTAACTGTTTTCCAACCCCCCACCAAACCCACCCACCTGCCCTGAACTTGCAAAATTCAGGTATTGAGAACAAAAGTTAGCTTGATTAGAATGCATGCAAGACAGAACCTCCTTTTTTCTGGGTAATAACTTTGGAAACAAGAATTCACCTTCTATTTAGGCAAAGATGGTTCAAATTAATCCAGAAATTTAAAAGTAGTATAGGCCTTGTTTTTCTTTCTTTATTGTCCTTGGAACCCAAGGTTACATCAAATTTAAAATTAAAATTGTACTGCTATTATTTTTCTTTCAAAGGAAGCAACAGAATTTGAACTATGTGTTCCGACAATAAGGCTCAACTGATGAAAAGTAACCACACACTGGTTTATCAGACACAATCTCACTGACCAAGAAGAAAAAACAGAGAAGGGTTTACTCTCAGCCCTTTACACTTGCAGATTTTCCCCTGAATTCAACATTCCAACAAGCTGGCTTCCACCTCTGAATTTTGCCCTTTATGTGGAAGAGGGAAAATGCTGGTGCAGGGAATCATTGCTGCCTTTAATTTGCTCTACTGGTCATGAGGAAGCCTCGCCTCTTTAAAGTGGCCCTGCCCAATATACTTGGGCATGAAAATTTAGTTGAACCAGGCAGGAAATAAAAAGATACCTGTCCTTGCATTTGGCTCAAAGTAAAAATGGGTGTACATAAAAGTGATCACAGGGAAAAGGGCAAGACAAATAAACTCAGCCTTCTACCAACGCCACCACCCTATTTTTTTCTCCAACTAAAACCTGCTGGCAAGCTGTTCCCAATGGATGTAAAGTATTCAGAATTGTAGGAGAGATGTTGAGTGATGATAGCAAAAAATAAAATAAAATAAAAGTGTGTCTCCACTGTCTCCATTGCTGACCTCAGCTGAGGTGGGGTGGGGGAAAAAGAAGCTTTGGCCCCAACAATACACCGTGAGCTCCAAAGACACTGCTGGTCAGGAAGGCATCAAATAAGATGCTGTACTAGATTTCAGCTCATTTCTATCTGAATAGAAAGCAGACTGAAAGCGAGGGCATCCTGGCAGCCAGTCACTGTGATCCATCAATCCTAAACCGTTGCAATCATACGGGAAATATTCCCTTTATGATTTATTTTTAGATGTCTTCCCAAAGCTACATACATTCGTAGGTGATGTTTTGTGGAGGGATCAGATCATGGAGGTGTGATATTCATCATAGCTAAATACAATGTTGGGGTGTGAAGCCTGGTTGGAGAAAGTGAGTCACTGGGGCCATCGCCTAGAAGAATCTATTTCCCACCTTCTCCCTTGCTGCCTCTCTGCTTCCCTCTGCCATACCATGAACTGATGTTTCATGGTATGACCCTCACAGTCCTCTGCCTTGCTGCCCTGTGTTGAAGCCAGCCAACTATGGACTGAAACCTCCACAAACTGTGAGCCAAAATACACCTGTCCTCCCTTTAAGTTGTGAGTGTCAGGTACTGTGTCCCAGAGGCAAGAAAGTAACTAAGACACCCTCCAAAACATTTCCCCCTTCACCCTTGATGTAAGTCACTCAATTTCATCAAGCATCTGTTTTCTCTTTTTGGCTGAGAGTAAGTTTCCCAGTGTCCTCATTAGGAGAATTTTGAGTAGAACTTTTCAAGTAGAGAGTTAATACTGATTTGGTGTGCAAGATGGCCAATTCCTCCTCCATGAAAAAATCTGAAAATAATTCTGATAAAAAGAGCAATTCTGCTTGTGAGAAAACCAGATGGCTACACACCCCTTCATCAAGTCTGTTAGTTTTCACGTCACTGCCTTGGAAGTTTCTCCCCAGGAAAACACATGGACATGAGACTTTGTGACTGAGTTAGGAATCTGTTTTAAAACAAGGCTCATCCGCACGAACGCCCAGGTCTGCCCAACATAATTGCCTGGTTCTTTTTCTTCAGGATATTTTCCCTGGCAGGCTGACTATCCTTCTGGATAACTAAATATATCACTTATGGTCAACAAAGAGAAAATATTGATGCTTCTTTGTGAAGAATTCAGACCAAAACTGAGGGCTTACCCAGATTCTCTGGATGCATGCAGTAAGTTGGGTCTGGATGTGTCCTAAAGGCTTAGAATACTCGTATTTGGAAATTTTCTCAGATTCTGCTTGAATGTTTATGCGTAGAGTTCCTCACTAAAGCATAAGTAAAAGGAACATCAGAGGCCACTTATTGAAGGAGGCGTCCTGTCTTAGCAGGAAGTGGTAATTGAATGCTTTATAATCCCACATAATTCCACTTCCTCTAAGTAATTGTCATATCCCCAAAGATACATGATAATTAAAGTCCAATCTTGGAATTGACACAGTTGCTGCCAGGGTGAGTGTCCATTTCCCGAGACAGATGAGTGCATTTTTTTTTCAAATTAAAATTTAGCATCCTATCAAATATGGAATTGTTTGAAAATAACTTGAGTTGATCAAAACAAGCATCTGAATAGATTAGACCCTTCTTCTCATAGGTATGGGTTTTCAGAAGAGAATGGACTTCAGAGTGAACCCCCTAAAAATTATGCAGAACAATAACGTAAGTCTCCATACATGCATGTTTTAGAGAGAAGGCCCATAGCTTCTTTCATATTGATAAAAGTGTGGTTACCTGACAAAAAATGTTAAAAACCAAGACCTTAGCCTAGAGAGCAAGCATTATGCTATAGCCGGGGATTTAGCTCAGCGATTCGGTGGCCTGCTTTGCAAGCGCAAGGACCCGAGTTCAATCCCCAGTACCCCCCCAAAAAAATAAAATAAAAATAAAAACATGCTACAACCTCATGACTTGATTTTACTAAGTCATTCTTTGAAAGGAATTTATTTTCCTCTCCCCAGTCCTTGACTGTCATAAGCTAAAGTCCATTCATTATCTATGGTTCAAGAAATCTAACTTAAACTCTCTTTATAACATATTGATAAGCAAACTTTCTTCTCCCGGTTAAGCTTTTTAAGAAAGTCTATTTTTGAATAATGTGACTCAGTTAGCTATTAATTAGAATAAGCTATATCTTCTGAAACAATGTTTTAACAAATGAATGTTCCTGATAATTTGGAACCCTTTCCACTAATTCCAATTAAACCTCATGATCACTGTGAATTATAATCTGTTCTCATGCCTGAGCTTAGTTAGCACCAAAGCATTCTTAAAATTGTTATTGTATGTGAAAGCAGGGTTTTCGAAAAGTGTCAATCATCAATATTATCTGATATATAGTATCTATCTATCTATCTATATGAAAAAAATATATATATTATATAAAATCCAGTATGTGGTCAGATTTAAAGATGACAAATTCAGATTTTTATTAACTTCATTACTTGATGATTGATTAATTCAATTTTAACTTCTCTATCTCAGTATATGAATATACTGATTTTCCACAAAAATTTTCCTAATTTTTTTCATTATATTTAAGAACAGCTTTATTGCACTATAACTCACATGTCATAAAATCCACCATTTTAAGATGTGTAATTCAATTTTTCTTAGTATATCCACAAAGTTATACAAAACATCACAAATATCTAATTTTAGAACACTTTTATCATCTCAAAGGGAAACTTTATATCCATTAGCAATTTCTCTCCATTCTCTCCTCCTCCAGCCCCTGGCAACTACTAATCTGTTTTCTGTTTCTATTGATTTGCCTATTCTGAATATTTCATATTAATAGGATCACACAATATACGGCCTTGTGTGCCTGGCTTCTTTTACTTAGCATAATGTTTCCAAAGTTCATCCATGGTGTAGCCTCTATCAGTACTTCATTCTTAGTGGCTGGTCTTTTATGTTTTTAAAAAAGATTTTATTGCGGCTATCACTAAGTATATATAATCATACGGTGAAGTCTATCAGATGTCATTTGCTAAACAGGTCCCTGTGACATAGGGAGCTACAGCAGAAAGAGGCAAGCCATGGTGTCAAGCCAGTTCCAGGGGAACATCGGTGCCTGTGGTTTGTAGAGTGGGTACAAGAGGGAGTCCATAAGGGTACTAGTTGCTGGGTCTCTTTACAGAGCAGAGGAATATTGAAGTCAGTCAATGAGAAGAAAACAGTAAGGGCAAGGGCAAGGGCATGGCTCTTGGTCCTTCCAAGACTTTGAGGCCTTTAAAGTAGGCTGCCCAAAGTCCTAGTGTTCAAATTTGTGCGGATAGCGCAAAACAAGTTGAAGGCCACCATTTCATCTACACTTGTTTTCTTTCTTTAATTAAGCAGTAATACTTAACATTCATTGCACCTTCTGGGAGGTAAGAATGAAATGTTTTTGGTTTGGTTTGATATGGGATTTGTTTATCTTTTAGCATAAGGTGATATTCTGGGTAATAGTCATATGATCAATTTATTATGGTTTTTGCTCTCTACCTTCACAGGCAGAGGGGAAAGGACCATTACATAGTGCCATAATGCCATTGGAACTATAAAAGGTCTCCTCTTCTTATTTACCACTGCAAAGAGATCTTTTCCACTTTGGTCTTTTTAAGCCCTATGTCATCCTTATAATATATTCACTAATCATAAGAATTCTGACTGATTTCCTTGGAGCCAGGTATGATTTTGACTACAATTACTGTAAAAGATTCTTGCCTATTTTAAGTACAGTCCCAGAGCAATGATTCCTATAGGATCGCACAAAACTCATCTCTAAAATGCAGATTTCCTTGGTTTGATTCTGCTTGTGCAAGACTGGAGCACAGGCCAGGAATATGCATAATAAGTGAGCACATTTGTCCTGGGTTGCCATAGGAGATACATTAAAAGAGTTTGACAAACATTGTCCTACCAGCTTCAGTTTATTAACTGGCTCAGACACCATTTCAAAAGCATTACTCTTCACTGTTTTATTCCATAAAACAATCAAGTTGGAGAGGGGCACAAACTTTTTGTTACTGCCAATTCTTACTAGCCTTCAGACGCCAATGTTTCTACACACAGAGTGAAATAATAATTCTGCCGTTGATAAGACCATGGTGACCGCAGCAAAGGCTCTAGAGAGGAGCAGTTTCAAAAGAAGAGAAAGGAGGAAAGTCCATCTAGCATGCTGATATTTTGAGAAAAATGATCAATATAGACTGAGGAAACATTCTTCAATATTTCTATTTTGAGGGAACAAATGACACTTGTTGCAAGAAAAGCTTTTAGAGCGAGGGTTACTTATGCAATGAGGATGATTTTCTCTTTTCTAACTCTTCTAAAACGTTTTTAGAGAATGCAAATTCGGAGTATGAAAGAAGTGTGTCCGAGAGTTTCTACACTGATGCTAATTTTCCTGTCCTGACCTTCTCTTGCTCTGTGGCCCCGGAGTTTCTTTCTGAATCTTCAAATCTACTCTTTTGTGTAGCACATTGAGTCATGTTAGACAACATATCCATTGTGGACTTCACAGCAACAGCCTCAGCAATGGGTTCAGGGCATCTGGGGAGAGCAACTTTACGTTACCATTTTTTGAATTCTCATGCCCTGACATCACTTTGTATGTTCACATGCCACTATTAATTATATTTCAAAATAAGGAAATGCACACATCTAAAATTAGCTACCTGAGTCTAGAGCATTCCTTTTGTATAGAAACCTGTGTGTCTATATGTAGTAGTCAATAGTTTCTGAGACAAGTCCTTTGCTGCAATTTTTTTCTGGTTGACAGAAAGTAGTAACATTCTTTTACTCTCAGCTTTCTTCTTGAATAGCTAGCACCAAGTTGTATCTGCTCCCAAGATTCTAATTTCTAATTGAAATAGTGAAGTACATGAACGCACAATGCAGGAAACAGAGACAGTGTGTGAGCCACGTATTAGAAATATATTTAAGGTTATTTGATTACACATCACTCAGCAAGTCCAAAAACATAAACTAAGGTCAGAGTTGGCAGAGATACAGGAACTAAGCAAGAAAGCAGAAATTGGAGTATATGATTATATAGGAAAACAAAAAGCCAACAACAGTAAAACAAGAGGAAAGCTCAACCCTAGAAGATTCAGTACTCTGTAACCAGGTGACTCTCCTGCCAAAGGCTGAGAGCCTTCCATCAGAGGCCCTGATCCAAGGCTCCTCAGCTACATTCTGCTCAGCATTTAGCCTGGGAGGTCAATGGACAGATATATGAGTAGGAAATAAGAACAGAGTGTGTCTGTAGGGTCAGGACTTGCAAACTCAGATGTGGACAAGAACGCGGATGGGTTGGGAAAGAGAAGAGTAAAACCATTAGAAAGCATTCCAGTCAGGCATGAGGATCTTGGACAAGCCATATGAAATTCTCGGCCTGTGTTTAGAGCCCCTCTGTCATGGTGATGGCATCTTTTAAAATTTTTCTTATCACAGCCCTTACCACATCCTGTGGTCCCTGTCCTTGTCCCCATCCAGGCTGCACCCACCTTGAAGACAAGCATGCTGGCTTGTCACCTTTATATGTCCTACAGATAACCATTTTGCAATAAGGGCTTATCAAATGTCAACAACTGACTTTATCGAACTACCAGTTCCTTATAGACAGGAAATGCAACTTTGTGACACTTCATAAAAACAGTATCTCCGTTGATAAAATGCATGAAACATTCGATTTGATGGCCTTTATTCTCTTATAACTCATTCAAGCAGTATCTCATGGGCCATAAACTTGTAGGAAGTGCTTGTCTGAGTCAGTAGCTAAGTTTCAGAGTTGCATCTTTCAAATGCATTTCTCTTGATTCTGTTTTCTTGTTCATTTTTCAAAGATGTAATGTCATGTAGCAGTAAAGAACACATATGGAAGAGACACACCATCAGAGCTCCTCCACTTATATCTGGTAACCTGGGGCAAGTTGTGTGAGGTACCTGTGCCTCCTGTTCACTCTCTGTAAATTAGACATAAAGATGCTTGCATTAATTAAATATGGGTTATATTTTAAGCACTTACATGAGGATCTGGTATAAAGTATAATATATAAGTTATATAAAAATTTGCTGTTAAATTTTGCATTGCCAAATGCCACGGACGATTTAGGTCAGTAATGTAAATGTTCATGATATAGGATAGTAATTCTTTAAAGCATAATTCCTCTATTTAGCCCTAGTGTTTGCTAGAAAGATATTTCGTTATAAAAATAAGTAAATAACCATAAAATGCAGAAGAAAATAATTATATATTAATACCACTATTTATCATGAAAATAAACTACAACAAATTTTCTGAATTTATCATACAAAGTACCATGTATTTATCTGAAGGAACTAAGCTTGAGGAAAGCATGTGTCCTTTGTCCCAATTATTCCTAAGAAGTTACTAAACCTGAGGTTATTATTTATATGGGAAAATAATCTCTTATACTTCTGGAAAATTTCAAAACATGGCCAATATGTTTTTTGATTTTCCCTTTTCCTGAGTGGGCTTTAAAAACTATGCCAACTTTCATCAACTGCCGAGATTTTCAGAGTGAAGGCTTATTTCATAATCTTGCAAAATGGGGCCAGGGATTTAGCTCCATGGTGCTGCCACCTGCCTCGCAAGTGAAAGGTCCTGAGTTTGATCCCTGGTGTAAAAAAAAAAAAATCTAAATCATCTTCCAAAATGGATAGTTAGTACTCGTAGTACTTCTCTTTGGTTTCTAAATGCCACATGTGCCAGTTTTGGTTTTTTTTGTTTTTGTTTGTTTTCTGGTAACTGGGATTGAACTCAGGACTTTGAGCTTGCCAGGCAGGCATAGCACCACTGAGCTAAATCCCCAGCCCTGTGCCAACTTTTACTGAGAGCTAAAAACAACATTCCAAATAGCCTCAAGCTAGCTCAGGCAGGAATACACTATTCTGAGCTCCAACTGCAGGGCAGCCTAGACAATCTATCTTTCCTCATAATGTCTCCTACCGCTCATTATACACCTGGAATCATTTGTGCAAGGCAAAAAAATTTTTCTCTCCAACCTCCCAGATTTTGGTTAATATCTCTGGTTTCTAAATGATGAAAAGTGAGAAAGAATGGATCACTAAAATTTTTAATTTTTATTAAATGTGATAAAATCTTATTAAAATGATAAACTAATGCAATTAAACATATCATTAATAACTTTTCCAGAATTCTAAATTTTCCAGATTAAAAAAAACTATAATGATGCTTGAATAAAACTGGACCCAAACTTGAGTATACTTTGACTTCTCAAAGGTGTGTGCTCCATATCCTAACTGTCCCCAGGAAGAGTGGCCATCATTTAATAGGAGCAGAAAGTGTGGACCATAGACTTACTGGCTCTTAGCAGCCTTTCAAAATCACTTTTAAAATAAATACTTGCTTTATGGTTTTGTTCTTTTGTCATTTGTGTGGAGTTGAGTGGAAAGATCCCACTTGTTTAAGATTTCTCCTTTTATATTGATTTGTTCATGTTGGCCTTTAAAACAGTATCTCTTTAGTTTTATGGAGTTTTGACCTTTTTGTATAATGTAGTGAAGCCCAGTTTACAGCTATGTTAGCAGACATAGAAAGCCCTGGAATGTCTCCTTTGTAAAACAGCAAAAATAACTGCTCCTAAAAAAAAAAAAAAAAAAAAAAAAAAAAAAAAAAAAAAAAAAAAAAAAAAAAAAAAAAAAAAAAAAAAAAAAAAAAAAAAAAAAAAAAAAAAAAAAAAAAAAAAAAAAAAAAAAAAAAAAAAAAAAAAAAAAAAAAA
>NW_022900929.1:37834566-37927079 GCF_012274545.1 Fukomys damarensis | reverse complement strand
AAAAAAAAAAAAAAAAAAAAAAAAAAAAAAAAAAAAGTCCAACCAGCTCCCATTCTTAGACACATAGAGCACATTTGAGTCAAAATCCTGTTCCTCAGAAACCCTGTTGTTACCATGGGAAAACTAAAAATGCTCAAATGTGGGCATGTTATAATTAGAACCAAACGTGGGCTCTATGGGACCTGTCATGATGTTTCTAGGAAGCTAGTTGTGCGTTGGCTTCGTGGACATCCTTTTCCTACAATCATGACTCACCCTTCTTCTCCTAACCAGCCCCCCACTTGTTCTGGGGTGGAAGAGTGCCCAAGCATTCCAGAGACAGATGAGGAGGCGGACGTCCAGTTCACAAACCAGGCCACGCTTCTGGGTTTTGTGGAAGTAGGACAAAGGACTTTGCTGGTCAGAGTCAGGGCCAACAGCATGATAGGTACACGTTTGTCTCACGTGGACAGCCTCATTTCTTTGGCAACCAACTCTATCCCACTCACTAATCCATCAGAGCTCTCCCATCCCTCCCTCCCTTCTTCCTTTCAGGAAAGCTCTTGCAAGTTCTCTGCAAAACAATGAATCTCTGCTCCTCAGGGGAATGTAAGAGTCAGAAAAGCTTTTAAAAACAGAAGAGGAGCCAAAGGCTTTGCATAAGTGGGCCAGCTGCAGAGGCTCCAGAGGGGAAGGGGAGGAAGATGCTCCCTCTAGCCCTGGCCCCAAATCTCCCAGCTACCACTTGTCTCCAATCTATTCTCACATCCCCAAACAAGCCAGCCCACATCTTCGTGACTGCACCCACTGTCATTTTCAGGAAAAGAGATTTTTCTGAGTCTGCTGTGCCATTTCTTTGAAATGACAGAAAAATTCATTGACTCACAGAACTGAAAGAGATGAACCAGTCATTTTTATTTTAAAAACAATAAAATACAGTCAGTGGTTTCACTGACCTGCCCAGGCTCACCCAGCTCCGGGCACATGGAACCCGAACTAGGATTTGAATGTCTTTATTTGAAACCTTTTGCCTTTCTCCAGAGCTTGTAAAAGCACACTCTAGGGTAGATACCCTCGTTCCACTGCAATACTCTTGCAATGGTTTCTGGTGATTCTCTCTTCTTGTTTATGTGATGTGACTCTGGCACACAGCTGAGCTGAATATGATTATAAGGATGCATTTGTAGTACTTGTTAAAAAATAGAGATTGTTAGGCTTTTCCTTGGGGGGTGTCTGGGATGGGGCTCAGAAATCACTCAACCAGTTCCTAAGTGAGTCTTATGATCAAGCCAGTTCAGGAAACAATATTGTAGCGCAACACTGCAGAAAAAAAAAAAATGTATGTTTGATGGACAAGGTATCCTAACAAGAATAAGAAGTGTCATGGAAAGGACCCAGATTTTTGCCATCGAGCTGCTTTTTTTAGTGGGTTGACCACTAGACCACACTTCCTCTCTAGGAGAGGCAAGGAATTATAATCAAAGGTTCACTACTGATTCATGTTGCCTGTTAATGCTGCTTATTGCGCCACAGTGTGACACTGTGGCTTGGAAACAGATGTGGGGAGTGAGCAGCCTGAAGTCCTGAGGGATGGGGGAGGGGAAGAGCAGGCAGGCAGCCAGGGAAAGAACTTCCTTTTGCTGCCTCACTATGGGCAGGAGTGGAAGTCAGTCTAAATTGTTACCATGCAGATCTGGAATCATTTTTGCAACTGCCTGGCTCTAATTCCAGGTTTCTGCATTCTACAACAAAAACTGAAAAGTTGGTAATGAATGCTTCTGACCTGACTTTTGCCTCTGCCCTCCTTCCAACACGTAGGAAGTCGCACATTTAGCTTGACAGTCATTGTACAGGGCAGCGGAGGTTGGTTACCCTCCTAGCTCTAGCCAGGCCCCTCCCCCATACACATTTTAAAAGGAAGTACACAAAAGTTAAGCAATTTGACCAAGGTTACACTGATCTCAATATTTCAGTTGTTTGATTAAAAGTGCAACCAAGGTAGTTTCCACTAAGCTTTCCAGGCTTCCTCTAATGCAACGCTTATCATTAGGCAACTGAAAAAACTCCTGGATTAAATTTTCCCAGTATGATGAGTGCTTGACATGTCTTTAGACATGTGGTTTACGACATCAATGTTTACCAGAAACATATAGCTTTTGAATGTTAAATGTTGATTCTAGAGATAGTTTTTGTGACTTCTCTACGTGACTGGAAGCTCCGTGAGGGTGAGATAGGAATTTAACCATTGATTTTCACTAGACATTGCAAATGTGGCCATGTTAACTGCCAGGGGATATAGACACTGGAATTTTATGTCTACAAGGGCTAAATAAGCAAAGAAAGAACAGAATGTCCGATTAACTTGGACTTCAGAATTTTTAAAGATTAGTATAGTTGTGTCTCATGCAATATTTAGACAGGCTTGAAAAAAATTCATTATTTATCTGAAACTCAAATTTAAATGGCCATCTAGCTGACTAGCCTGGCAACCCTAGCAAGGTCCTCCCTATTACCACAATGATTTCTGGGATTCTTACAAGGATTATCAAGATACAGCTGCTTCAATGCAGAAGGCTTTTAGCACACTTCCTGAAAAGGAAGCACCCTGTCACACGCCACTCCTGTTACCTTATGATAAATGGCTCGATAGCTGAGGCAAAAATGCGAGATGTAGCTTAGATGTAGCAGCTGACCTAGCATGCTGAAGGCCTGGGTTCAATCCCCAGTACCAATGCAAAATAAAAGCAAAGATGTCTAGAATCAGAAAGCAAGGAACAAACACAGAGGCATGAAGGATTCACAGTTAGTAATATCTGAGCTTGGTCTTAAAGGTTAAGATGCTCATCAGATGGAGGGTGGAGGCCTGAAATAATACCATCAGTTCAATGGAGCTGGAGCATCTGATCTGTGTGTATCCACAAGAGGTGAGGCTTGAAAGGTTTATTGGGGTGTTTTGCGACATGTATTTATGCCATGCATATCTTGGTGGATAGGGAAGCAAGCGAAGGTTTTTCAACAGAGTGGTATGACCATTTTTGTTTCTGAAAGATGATTCTGTTGGCAGATTGGAGTGGGCAGAAATTGTAGGCAGGGAGACTAATTAGGAGATTGTTGAAATAGCCCAGACCAAAAAAAAAAAAAAAAAAAAGATGAACTCATTTTAACTAAGGCCATGGTGATAGAAATAGTGAAGGCAACAAAAATTAGATTTCTTTAGGTGATAGAAACAACAAAATTTGGTTATTGATCATATACAGGTAATAAGATAGATGATATAAGGTAGATCAAGTTAAAAGTGTAAATCACCAGAAAGGGATTAGGCCTTGTGGTTATTGTAATCATCTATCTGTAGAATGGGCTCATATCATTTATTATAGTTATTTTTTGGCTACTTTGAAGATCAATTAAGATGATTTATGTGAAAGTATTTGTCTCCTAGAAGGAGCTATAAATTTAAACTGCTATTAAACATGCATATATGCATCTATTTCAGTAGACACCTACCTATTTCTGGACAAGGTATATATTTTATTCATCCTTTTGTACTCCCAGCACCCAGCATACTATCTCATGTATACAGATAATCAATATATTTAGAGCACAGAATCAAATTTAAAATTCCACCATGCCAAACCAAAATAATAGTTTCTCACAACAGTACGTGGGAGAGGACCTGATAGATCTGGATTGATAAAAATGCCAACAAAATCCAGGCCACAAATTCCAGAAGACACAGCCACTTCAAGAATGTTGAAATTTAAAGAAACTCTCTCATGTTCGTAGATGCACCACACACTGAGGGTTATCACACTGCTCAGCTAAATTCTCCCCTTTACATCACTCTTGTTATAGGTTATTTAAAATACTAAGGAAATTGTCCCATTGATCTGCTTTAGAAATCACAGTGGCAGTGTGTGGTAAGAACCACTAGACTCTGAACTAAATTTAGATGGGGAATACTATGTCCCAGGACCTGGCACCCAGCTTCATGATTGATGCTCAAGAAGAGTGTTATGACTGAAAGATGATCATTTTCAAGTTCAGTCCTACTCAAGCTTTGAAAATGACCGACTGTATGCTCCAACAAGCAACAAATGTGTAATTGTGAATGTTACTGCAAAATATGGGAACCACCTTTTTGAGTAATTTTATTTAATTTTTCTCCTTCTAAAATAAAGCCATCTACCTTGCTCTTTTTTTCCCGCTTCCCTTCCTTTTCCTTATTAATTTCTAGCACTTGGTATTTCCCTTGAATTACTTTTCTTTCCATTTATAAGAAAAATAATATCTAGATAGATAGAACCAGAGTTCTTCTATCGCTATCACACAGAAATTATGTTAGTGTCATTTCATTACTATTATCTTTATTTTGTAGCACTCATTCATTAAGGACACGTCATGCATCAGTATTGCACTAGTGAATTTACCTATAGTATTTCGTTTGAATCTTAAACACTCATAAAATAGCTCCTACTCTTCTTTTTTTCATGCATGAGGGAGCTAAGGCTTTAAAGACACTGAGAAAGTTATCCCACGTCAAACTGTTCAGTACGGGCAGAATTGAAATCATGACTCGCTGATTTGAAAGTTCCCTCCTAGCTACTCAAGCAGTGATTCTCAAACTCCAGTTGGCAACAAAACTGCCCAGAGGTCTTGTTTCAGCATTGATTACTCTGGGATCTCATGTCTAGCATTTTCAATGGAACGGATCACCTAGATAGAATATAAGCATCTCTTTCTAACCTGTTCCCAGGGGAATATCAGGGACCACACTAAGAGAACCAACTGAATAAACATTGCCTTGTGTTGACTTATTATTGTCTCTGAATCTAAGTAGTCATTGGCCTGAGCATGACAGAGTGAGACAATGATTCCTGCACTTGCTTCTGCACTTAGGAGTTTACAGTCTTCTTGAACAGACGTAGAAGTAAACTATAAATTTTATTATGTGGATGAATTAGACACATTTCTTGAAAGACACATATTACCAAATCTCACTCAAGAAAAATAGCCCAAATAGCCCTATATTTATTAAAGCATCTCAATTTGCAGTTAAGAGCTTTCCCACAAAGAAAATTCTAAGCCAAGAAAACCCTGCAGGGAATTCTACCAAATATTAAAGGAAAAAAACACTGATTCCACACAGAAGCTTCTAGAAAATAGAAAGCAGAATATTTCCCAATATATTCTATGAGGTCAGCATTGGCCAAACACCAAAATGAGATAAAGGTATAAAGAAAATTACCCCCAATACTTCCTATGAAGATCGATGCAAACTTTATACAAATATTTTATGAAATCAAGCCCAATAATATGTTAGAAAAAAATCATTCCAAGAATTCAAGGTTGGTTGAATGTTTGAAACCCATTTAGTATGATTATCCATATGAACAGAAAACTTTTATAGACCACCTCAACAAATGTATAAAAGAATTTGACCAACTTGAGTATAAATATACAAAACAAGAACTAACAATCTAGGAATAGAAGAAATTTACTCAGTCCAAAAAAGGAGCTATGAAATATATAATCTAATGTAATTTACAGTATGAGCCTGAATACTTTTCACCTAAGATCAGGAGAAAAACAAAAATGTCCATCCTCTTGATTTCTATTCAATACCGTGTTAGAATTTCTAGTCTGCTCAATAAGGCAAGAAAAAAGGGTATCCAAATTAGAAAAAAATAAAATGTCTTTCTTTATTGAAGACCATATGATTGTCAAGAAAAATCATGTAAGATTCACAAAATAGTACCAAAAATAACAGGTAAATTTAGAAAAATTACATAATCAACATCAATCAATAAAAATCTGTTGTACTTTTAAAAATTTAAAATTGAAATTTAAAAGATACAGCTTACAATAGCCTCAAACCACTTAAGAATAAAGTACATTAGACAAAAGATATATCTATCTATCTATCTATCTATATATATATATATATGTATATCTGTACTAGGAAAATTAGAAAGCAGGAAAAATATAAAGTAGATATAAATAAATGGAAAGAAATATCATGTTCATGGATCAGAAGATTCATTTTTACTAAGATGTCAGCTCTTCCCCAAATTGACCTATAGTTTCAATGCAATTACAGTAAAAAAACTCAGAAGTCAATTTTGGAGAAATTAAAAAGTCAATTTGAATTCCAATTATGAATTCCAGGTTTCATATGAAAATGAAATGGACCTAAAATAAGCAAAATAACTTTTTAGAAAAGGAATAAGGGCCAGGCGTGGTGGCGCATGCCTGTAATCCCTTATCTCTCAGGAGGCTGAGACAGGAGAATTGCAGTGAGTTCGAGACCAGCCTGGCCTACATAGTGAGTTCTGGGTCAGTCTCAACTACATAGTAAGACCCTGTCTCAACACCCCCCCAAAAAACAAACAAACAAAAAAAAAGCAGAAGAGGAATAAGGTTCAAAGACTTACATTAACTTTCAAGATTTAAAGTTACAGATAGTACTCAATCTTGTATGATATTGGAATAGAGATAAACAGATATACTAAAGGTAAACAAGTGAAGCAAGTTATACACAGAAATAGATTAATACATATAGGGAAAACTGATTTTTGACAAAATTGTAAAGGCAAGTGGTGCTTGAACAATTTGATACTTATGGACAAGATAAAATAACTTCAATATGTATTTCTCACTATATAGAAATTAACTAAAAATAAACCAGTGATCCAAATGTAAAAACTAAAGCTCAAACTTCTACAAGTAAAAGCAGAAGGACATCTCTGCGACCTTGGACTGGGTAAAGATTTTTCAGGCACAATAACAGAAGAACAGTCATTAAAAGAAAAAAAAATATAAATTGTACCTCATTGAAATTGAGAACATCTACCTTTGCAGGTCAAAAGAAAATGGAAGTGAGTCACACATGAAATGGAATAAAACATTTGTAATTCTTATAACTGATCAAAGCCTTGAACCCAGAATATATAAAGAATCCTCAAACTCAGCATGATGACAAACAGTCCAACTTAAAAAATTTGACAAAAGATCCAGACTCCTCACAGAAAGACAGATGGCAACCATGACAAATGCTCATGTGAAAAGATTACTACTCAACATCATCAATTGTTAAAAAATTATAATAAATGTAAGTATAACCATAATAACTCTACATACCTACTGGAATAGCTGAAATTAAAAAAAATAATGATAACAACAAGTATTGGTAAGGGCGTAGAGCAACTGAGAAATTCCACAGAGACTATACACAAATATTCAGAACAGCTTTATTTGCAATAACCAAAAAATGAAAGTAACTCAAGTGTCCAGCAACAGATGAATGGATAAAGTGTAACAAAATAATACTCAACAATAAAATTGAACTGTTCACACATTAACAATACGAATGAGCCTTAGGGTTATTATGCTGAGAGAAAATAGCCAGAGAAGAAAAACATATACTCTATGATTCCATGTATATAAAGTTCTATAATATCCAAAATAATCTATAATAAAAGAAGTCAGAACAGTTGCCTTGGGATGGGGGAGATGAAGGGGAGATTGAAACGAAATTACAAAGGACACAAGAAAACTTTTCAGTGTAATAAATATATTTGTTATCATAATGTTTTCATATGTACTAAGTTTAAAGCTTATAAAATATAAATTTTAATGTTTATTTTATATCAACTTTATTTATTTATTTATTTTTTGTTGTTTGAGACAGGGTCTCACTGTATCAATTTTATTTTATCCCAGTTGATTTTGTGCGAATTATACCTCAATACGTCTGCTTTTTTTCTCCTATTTTTAAAAGAACTTAATCTACATTGTGCGTTTTTATTGTACAAAGTAGGAAAGGAATAAACTCTGTTCTCTGATATATTTCAAATGTATACAATTTTTACATAGTATTGATAAAGAAAATCTCCATGTTTCAAGAGTAGTGCATACATCATAACATCTTGGTCTTTTACCATAATAATCTCCTAAGAAAACTCTGTATTCGTCAGAAGTCTGTTTCAGGAAAATCCTTTGCAAAAGAACTGACCAGTACAAGAAGAAGGTGCTGTGAAACTAAAGAGAGAGGCAAATCAAGCCAGCACTAGGCTGAATGTAATCTTCATTAGGGACTTATGAACAAAGCTTGGTCAGGAATGGCAGCAAGAGCAGTGGATCCTGGTGTCCGGTTTGCCTTAAGATAATTGTCAGCCACATCAGGCACATTCTCGGCCCTGAGGGTACCAGGGTCTGATCAAAGGTCCACGTATCGTTTTAAAGGTTTATCCATAATGTGCGAGGAGTTGGGGAGAAACAGGCTAGGCTGACTAGGGGACAATCATGTCAGTTATGACGCAGGAGAGGTGCAGTCAGGTCAAGTTGGATTCTTATAAAAGTAATGACTCTAGTCCTGACTCAGTCATATCTAATTGGATGGCCTTGGGAAACTTCTCAACACTCTAACCTGGTTTCCATGCTCCTAAAATGAATGCACTGGACTGCATGAAAGGGCCTCATACTACACTGAGCTCAGAGCATGGAAAGTGGAAGGGTAATAAGACAACCAGACCCTCTTCGCCTACCACAGTATTTGCGCTTCTACCAATCTGAGTAAGTTTATCTAATAAAACTTATTGTGAAGAGATTTGTTTTGTTTCGTTTTCAAAAGAAGAGTTACGACTACTGGAGTAGATGACCTCTAAAATCTCTTCAGGTGTCCAATTCTCCGAGCCTAATTAGCAAAATGTAACCTGCCAGGCATCCATAGTGATTCCTCGCTACAAGCATTTGTTTGCAAAGACTCCTAGTAATCCTCCAGCTGTTTCCATTTGATTTTGATCTGAACTGAAGGCTGCTTCTCCTCGTACTTATCATGAGGGTGGCTGCTGGAAGACAGCAGAGCCCACGTCTCCGCGTGCAGGATCCAGCTGCTGTCTCAGCAGAGTCTTCAGGCACACTTGCCAATCTGCACGTTCTGCACACTTATGGCACTTCCTGGGGCTCTAGAGTTATCTGCAGTGAGTCTAAGTAATTCAGAAAATCAGCCCTGATTCAGAAATGCACTCAAAGCTGCTGGTTTCGGTTGGAGTCGAGTTTTCCAAGAGACCCCATCTGCCTTCACAACTTCCTACTGGTTTCTTTCCCCTCTAGGATATTTGTACGTTGTGCCTGTGTTCTTTGTAATTCAACTAATTGCAGACACTCAGTTTGTTTTTCTAGTGCCCACATCCTTCCCCTACAAACTTAAGAGGATTGAAAACATGGTAAGGTGGAAAGAAAACCAGATTCTAGCCCTGGCTTTGCATGTCAGCTCGCCGTGTGAATGTGGGGAACAGAGACATATCACTTATCTGGACCTCAGTGTTTGCATCTTAAGATTATAGGGTTACATTAATTCTTTTCTTACCATTGGTGATCTAGGAGACATTTTTAAATTGTTCATAAATCGAATAAGTGTGTATTTGTTTTAATGTACCATATATTAGAAGAAATATAATTTGTTATATCAAACTAGTTTAAAATTGGTTACTTATTTTTTAAGTGATTTTATTTAAAGTAATATGTTAGTTACTGGCCACTGTTATGCACCATCTTCCCAATATTTGCCTCAACATTTTCAAGGAAAATTATAATTTGAAGCTGTGGCATAATCACCATGTGGAGAGAGATTACAACCTCGAATCATCGGATGAAAGTGTTAAACAACCCAGCATGGACATGAATGACTAAGAGATAAACTTCTGTTGTGCAAAGCCACACAGATTTCTGAGTTTATTATTGCAGAATAGTTTATCTTATCCTCATACAAAGCATGGTGAGATAAACAGGCTCCATCTAGTCCTGAAATTCCACATTCTCTTGCCATGCCTGTTCCTTCTCATTGAGTTTTCGGACCTTGAGCTTGGGAGGCAGGCGGCAGAACCACTGAGCTAAATCCCCAGCATTTTGAGTTTTAACCTATATTGTTTTTCCTGCACTCTAACTTCAAAGGAGTCCCTCCTGAACCAATATGCTTATGTTTTCCCTTCCAACTATGTCTGTTTTTAGAAGTAGCATTTATTTTAATGATGGCTGTAGTTCTGGATAACTACATAGAACTCCTCATGCTCAAAGAGACATTGCAATTAGTGTTAGCGACTGTTTGTGGTGACCTTCTGAATAGGTCAGAGCAACCATCAGCTCTTTCTGGCTCCTCGTGCACACAGATGACACTTTCTATGGAACCGTTTTCACTATTAATGCCACTACTTCCAATGGTGTTATCGGCCTATTATCTTGGTTTGAGAAATTGTTAGTTTCTAGTGTTCAACCACCCCTCCTCCATCTATCAGTTCTCAAAGACTGACCACAAGGCAGGTAAGTTGTTAGAAGTCACGCTGGGAAGCTTGTTTATCAACCTCGTTTGTAGTATGAGAAAAGCCTGAGTTTTATGGCTCGTCACACACAAATTTCAAGATAATTGAGCTGAATGAAGAAAATCATCACTTTAATCTTTGAAACTGGTTACATTTTGGAAATTTGTGTTGTCACTTAAAGGTCATAGATGTCTGCTAT
The DNA here is from genome assembly GCF_012274545.1 of Fukomys damarensis. NCBI lineage: Eukaryota > Metazoa > Chordata > Mammalia > Rodentia > Bathyergidae > Fukomys > Fukomys damarensis. The sequence continues at coordinate 37,916,585 of NW_022900929.1, read as the reverse complement.
ACACAGATAGATAGATAGATAGATAGATAGATAGATAGATAGATAGATTTCTCCCAAGAACTTGAAGAAGATACAGGCCAAGTAATCAGTGTTATTGCTCCATATACCTTCAGTTTGTTACATAACCTGCCAAGTTTTTGTCTCCCTCTTCTTCAAAGGGTACTAACTCTTTATTTGATTTGCTTCTCTGGTGCTTAATCAGTATAGTAAATATGCTTTTCACGCAGTGGAACTGAGAAAACTTTTAATGATGTAGTTGATGGAAATTTTAAAATTGTGTATAGGATTTTTCTTTCTTTGCATAGTGTACACACTTCTTCTCTTAAGATTCAATTCATATTCCAATGGTAACTCTTCAAGTGGCCCAGAAAAGAGTGGCTTTGACTGTTGGCTTATAAAGGGAGTGATTATTTGTTATTTATACCATAGAAACTTCTAAAAATAATTTGAGGATTATCTCAGAACTATTAAAACTATTAACCTTAAAAAAAACACGTGTGACAATACAAAATCTATTGTTAACCACAAAATCATGGACTAGTGGAAACAAACAAACAAAAAAAACCCACAAAAAACAGCTCGGCATGGTGGTGTAGTTTTGTAATCCCAGCTCTTGGGAGGCTGAGGCAGGAGGATCACCCATTGTGAGTTTGAGGCCAGCTTGGTCTCCATTGTGAGTTCAAGGCCAGATTAAACTAGAAAGCAAGACTTTGCCTCAAAACAACAACAACAACAAGACTTGGCTCCTTTTTTAACAGAAGTTAGAATACTGCATCCAAAAGGTGAGATGTAATTTTTATAACTTTATTAAGTTATAAGTCATATGCTGTATAGTTCACCAATTTTAAGTCTAAAATTCAGTGGGTTTTGCAATATTTAAAAAGCTGTCCTATCATCATTACAATCAATTTTAGAACATTTTCATCACACTAAAACTAAACTGCCTGTTAGCAATCACTGCCTGTGTCCCGCTGAGCTCCTCTGGCTCTAGAGAACCACAAACCTTGTTGCTGTCTCTAGTGGTGATTTGCCTATTTGGGGTATGTTATTTAGGTGGACTAATGTAATAAGTGGTCTTTTACGACTACTTTCACTTTGTAAACAGTTTTAAGGTTCACGCATATTATAGAACACAACAGTCCTTCATTTCTAATTCCTGAATATTATTCCATTATGTTGATTTACCACATTTTACCCATCCATTTATCCACTGTCTGAAGTAGCTACAACACTTACACATCCAGCATTGATGTAAGTGTGCTCCGATTTCTCCAGATCTTCACAAACATTTGTGATTACCATTTTTTAAATTATTATAGCCAGGCTAGGGGATCTGAAGTGATATCTCATTGTGGGTTTTGTTTGCATTTCCTTGATATGCTTGTTGGCCATTTGTGTATCTTCTTTGGACAAATAGCTATTGAGATCCTAGACACAACATTTTAAAATTGGGTGCCAGGGATTTAGCTCAGTGGTTCTGCTGCCAAGTACAATCCCTGGTACCAAAAAAAAAAAAAAAAAAAAAAAAAAAGAACATTTTAAAATTGATTTCTTGGGCCAGGGATTTAGCTTACGGTTCAGTGGCCTGCATTGCAAGTGCAAGGACCTGAGTTCAATCCCCAGTACCAAAAACAAATTGGTTTCCTTGTATTTATAGGGTTTTCTGAATCATTTATTTTAGATACAAGCCCTCTGTCAGATAATGACTTACAAATAGTTCCACCCATACACAGATTATTGCCTCATTTTATTGATGATATCCTTTGAAAACAATCTTTTTAAAATTTTGTTAACATCATATTGTTTATCTTTCTTTTGTGGCTTGTGCTTTTGGTTTCAAATCTAAAACCATTGCCCAATTCAAGGTCACATCAGTTAATGACTATATTGTCTTCCCAGAATTTTACACTTTTATTTTTCATATTTGGGCCTTTCTTTTCTTTATATCTAGTCTTTACCCCATGATATCTTTGTATATTATATGCAGTAGAGATCTAACTTTATTCTTTTGCATGTGGACATCCATTGTCTAGGTGATCATTTGTTAAAAACATCATACTTTCCTATAGTGTAATGTCTTCCCTGTCAAAAGTGAATTGATTGTAAATAAAATATTTTTTCTGTTCAACTCCATTATCTACATGTCTACCCTTACGCCTCTACCAGATTACTACAGATTACTGTAGATTTATAGTAGGCGTTGAAATCAGAAAGTATAAAAGCTCCAACGAATTCTGTTCTTCTCTTCTAACATTGTTTTGTCTGGATCCTTAAGTCTTCTATGTGAATTTTGGGATTCATCTGTAAAGAAGGTAGAATGAATTTTGATAGGAATTCTATTGACACTGTAGATGGTTTGAATAGTATTGTCATTTTAACAACATTAACTCTTCCAATCCACAAACATGGGATGTCTTTCCCTATATTAGCTCTCCTTTAATTCTTTCAACAATATTTTGTGATTTTAGTGTTTCGTAAGTTTTTCTCTACTCTTGTTAAATTTTTCCTAATTATTCAGTTCTTTCAGATGCTGTCATAAATGGAATTGTTTTCTCAATTTTTTATTCATTTCAAGTTTAAAGGTATAGAATCTCTTATTTATTGATTTTATATTTTGATGACTTGCTCAGCTTGGTTAACTAGTTCTACAAGATTCTGATCATGATTCTCCTAGATGTTTAGGATGTTCTATATAGAAGAGCACTCCATCTGCAAGTAGAGAGAATCTGCTTTCTCCATTCCAAATTGTTCTTTTACGTTCTTTTATTGCATATTTTCCCTAGCTGAAACCTCTAGCAATGGATATTCTTGTCTTTTTCCTGATGCTAAAAACAAAACTCTTAAGTTTTTTTCTAGGAAACATGTTTTACCAGGAAAGCATTCACCAACAAATAAGCTAGACATGTTTTTCCTAAATGTGTCTTTTGGGGCTTTGTAATTTCCTTTTATTCCTGCTTTGCTTGGTATTTTTATCATGCAGGAACAGTGAATTTTGTCAGATGTTTTTCCTGAATTTTGGGGAATGAGCACATGGTTTTTCTCCATTTGTTCTGCTCAAATGGTGTATCGTATTAATTGATTTTCAGATATTAAACCAACCATGCATTCCTAACATAAATTCAACTTAGTCATAGTATACAATTCTTTCTATAATTTGATGGATTTGGTTTGCTAATATTTCTCCCTAAGGATGAGAATTTTTCACTTATATTCATGAAAGATCAATATCTTTGGTTTTCTTTCAAAGCCAAAATCAATGGTTTTCTTTCTTGTGATGTCTGTTTGGTTTTGATGTCAGGACTCAGGATAAGATAGTAATTTATAAAGTGTAAACATTCCTGAAAGAAATCAGATGGTGGGAAAAACTGAGAGTTGGAAACTGTAAATCCTTGCTCTGTCACAGGTACCACTGTAAAGAGAATGTATTTGTGTGTATCATACAAAGATTTTATGCATAGGTGACTTGTATGCATATGTTACTTTAAAGATTTGTGGCCAATGAATGAAAATTATCTGAGATCACATGGTTTAAAAATAATACAAACAAACAAAAAATACAAACATCTTCTAATCCTTAGCTTTCTTGCTCCTGAGTCAGTGAACCCCACTGGCTCTGAAACCAAAACACTTTATAGAGGTTTTCCAGTCTTTTGTGATACATTTAAGCAAGGCCCCAAAAGAACAGACAGAATTAAATGAGGCTTTGTTTAATGACTATACAATCATTAAGTATACTGTTAACCTGGGCATCAATATTCTCATGACGATGACTAGCACTCTGCCTTTCTTCCTTAATTTGTTTGTTTCTTTCTTTATGTTGTTGTTGTTTGAGACAGGATCTCTCTATATGGCCCAGGCTTGCCTTTAAATTCACAATGTACCCTTGATAAGAATGACAAAAATAGTACTGGTCTTCTATGATCTTCCTCCAAACACTTAACCCCAATCCAATCATAAATAAAGCATAAAAGATGGATTTTTACAAAGCATCTCAATCTGTCATGGTCATTATCAAATAAAGACAGCCTGAAGAAGACATATCATATCATATCATATCATATATCAGCAAGATCCTCAGAAGATGTGTCAACCAAAGAGAACGTGCTGTCCTGTATTCAGCACATGCAGCAACTTGCTCATGTCTTCTTGATTTTTCTGTAAATCAAAAAGCTTTATGAAAAATAATTTCCGAGAAAGCACACTACATGGTCTTAACAGTGGTTTCAGCAGAGATAAAAGAAATGTACTTATACTAAAGAAAAATGATTCCTAATTCAGTTCAGAGGCACAGAGATCACAAGACAGTAAAGACACAGTAGGAAGCCCCAGAATATCTCATTGAAATTCCAAAAGAAATATAAGGAAGGATGGATGAGTTAGAAAAGTGAAAGAAAGTCTGAGAATTTTCAGGGTTGTTGAAAGATCCATCCATTTCCTTAGACTCAGGAAGTCCAGCAAATACCAAGTAGGGAGAAAAAAAACCCACACATCAAGACACACCACAATGAGAAAATCACAAAAGCAGCCAGAGGGGCAAAAAGCCCAATAAACTAAAAAGTAACAAAATTTAGACTAAAAAGTGACTTCCCATCAGAATGTAGTATAATAATGTTTTCAAAGTGCCATGTCTGATATAACAGTGGCCTGACCATGTACTGATGCCCAAATCCTTTCCTTTCCCATAATTGCTTGTTTGCATATTAAATAGAAAGATGAGCCTCTATGTTTCTGTGATAAAAGTACAGCACTCTGGTTTGGTATGAAGACATGCTTAAATAAGAACACTATGAATCAGGGTAAGAGGAACAAATAAGGCCCAACATTTCAACAACATAAAGCTTTTTTCCCTTTCACTAAATGATTAAAATAGCGTTTCAGGTCTGTGGGTCATTTTCCTCTATGAAGAATTTCAGGGATTTGGATGTCTTTCCCACTGAGGCCCCTGTTGTCAAGTGTATCCATCCAGGGAAAGGAGAAGCAGAGCTGGGGGAAGGCACATTCACTCTTAAAAGCCTTGGCCTAAAAGTAACATGTATCGTTTTCACTAACATATGTTTGACAAAAACCAAACACATAGTCTCAACTAATCATAAGGCTGTGAAATATAGTCTAGTTCTGTGATCAGAAAAAAAAGAAGAAACAATATTTAAACAGCTAACAGTTTTGAAAATATATGCACATACAAATAACTGAAGAAAACTCCATGCCTTTCCATAAGGCGCTCTATATTCAGATTTTGAGGGGAAATTTTTCTGATTTGGCTACAACACAACTGTGCTAAGGTGCTCAATATACTTACCAAATCACTCACAATCCAGTCTGAAGCAAGCAGGTTTACACACTTTGCTGCACTCAGAGATCTCTAAAAAGCGGATAAGTAAGTTCATTGACTGAAAGTAAAATAATCCCTCTCAAGACAAAGCAAAATGTTTCCCTAAAGATTAATTTCTGTTCTCTCATTTTATAAGCCAAATCTGAGCTGAACTTCAAAATGGCAGCATTCCATAACTTTCAAACTCAGTCCCTATTGGCTCTCTGTTATAAATACATTGTAAAGTTTTTAGAATTCTTTGCCTTCCTGTGTCACCTGATGATTCACATGCAACACATTCGACAAACCACACTGTGAGTAAACATTTGCAGAACTGAATGCCTTGGTGGCAGGAACTTTGTTGGCATTTCTTTTCCCCCTGACATGGGAACAAAACTGGGACAGTGATTTCATAAAGGTCCTTAATCCTTGTACCCACCACATAGTGAAGTGAGAACAGATGTAAGAAAGGCTGGTGATTTTTTCCTGGCAGTCTGGAGCCTGTCACATGTGACATAGTGGGTTACTGGAACAACCTGCAAGGTATTTTCTATAGAAAAAGAACAGTGACTATACATACGTGTGGTTCGAATAAGCTAATTAACCAAAGCTATGTGCCTCAGAACTTGGAAGCCTTGCCATCCTCTCGTGTTAAGTAGGTGTGCCCTCCCACAAATATTCGCAAGTAGTATTGATCACTTTCCTAAGCCCACAGTCCATATGTTCCACCAGGCTTCTCCTTTCTTTAAAGCTCCTGTGCCCAAGGCCTTTATGCACCAACCCAACACAGCTTCAGTCTTCAATAAAAAGAAGCTTTTGGGCAATTAGTTTCTCCCGGGACTCATACCTCTTTTCCTCCTGATTTTAAAGCACTCATCAGTAGCTACAACGAGCCTATCACATATTTGATTTTTTTTAAAAAAATTAAATCTAAACCTATAGTCAAAACAGTACATGAAGGCTCCGAGTAAGCCTCCTGCATGAAGGGAAATTGTTTAAAAATCATGACCAACTTGGAATCTAAAGGAGTCTCCTAAGATTGATAAAGAATATCTATTTAAACAAGACAATACTTAGTAGTTAATGGTAAAATAAATCATATCCTTCCTACTCCGAATTATTGATGCCTGCTATTCTTGCATTCTTTTTCACATGCACAGTAAAATGAAATAAGAAAATAAAGTGAAATATAAGGATCGGGAAAAGGCAAATCAAACTACTGAAATTAATAAAAATAGGTTTCTTCATACAAAATATAAAAAATATGTGATGTTTTTGTATCCTAGCGATAATGAGTTAGAAGATATAAGATCTAAAGATCTCTTTCACCATAGAAACAAAAATCTGAACTACACAGCTAACCAAATATGTTCAAGATGCTTACATAGAAAATTTAATATCATACAGGTCACAAGAAAAGGCCTAAATAAATAAAAAAATAATGTTTGTTGATAAAATTTCCAATCATAAAAGTAACAGTTCTCCCCACATTAACCTGTAATTCCAATGCAATTCTAATGAAAATCCGGACAACACTGATGCAAAACTAATTCTAAGATTCATGCAGAAAAATAAAAAAGCTGTGGTAACAGACAATTTTGAGTGGAAGGAGAAGAGAGGGAGGAGTGATAATGTCCCACCAATTATGATGAATCTTTAATAAATGAACTAAGTGTGATATTCGCAGGAATAAATTAACAGATTAATGGAACAGAACAGAGTCCAGAAAAGGCTTCTCATCTACAGGGAAACCTGATACTGATGGAAGAATGCAAATGAGAGGCTGTCAAATAAATAGTACAGGGAAAAGTATTTACCCATACGGAAAAGTATAATAAAATATACTCAAAATTATATTCCAAATGTCTTAAACACTACATGTAAATAAACCCTCTTTTTAAATTTTTTGGACGAAAATTTGGAGAGCAAAAGTTATTTGTAAATAAGAAACCCCCCCCAAAAAAAGGACTGGTACATTTCACCTCATTAAAGCTTCATATTTGTATTTTTAGAAGATATAAAATAGACTGACTTACAATGGAAATTGTACTTATAACATATATAATAAAGAAAGAAAAGGAAATCAGAATATATAAATTACGTTGGCAAATCAAATAAGAAATTTTGAAAACTCAGTAGAAAACTGGTCTATGGGAAATTCACAAAACAGGAAAGAGCAATGTGATAAAACACATACAAATATACTTGCAATGGTAAAAAAAGAAACACAAATCAAAACTATGCAATATTTTATTCTCATAAGACCGATAAAGATTTTAAATTTTGAGAATTTGAAGGATGTGTGAGAATAGGGGAAGTAGGAGTTCTCTAGTGCTGATAGGAGAATAAATTTGTAAATCTACCATGAGAGGCATCTCATGAAGAAACCACATTGAACCAGCTCTTTCACTTTTAGTTATATATTCTTGAACAAATTCAAGATCCTGTTCAAGGATGTTCATCAGCATCACTTGTGAAAGCAAACAAAAACTGAGAAAAGAATAAATTATACAATGTAATACTATGTGGCAATTTTCCAAGGTAGCCTAATTTATATATATTAACATAGGTTAAAAACTACAATACCTGGGGCCAGGGATTTAGCTCGGTGGTGCAGCCACCTGCCTCACAAATGCAAGGTTCTGAGTTTGATCCCTGGTACCAAAAACAACAACAAAAAAAAACTGTAATACCTAAATTTGAATGAAACACATATCAGGTAGAAACAAAAATGTCTACTAGACTTTCATCTAACCTTTTGGAGTGCAAGAAATAGTCTACAACTTTAAAATAATAACAAATTACTATTTTACACAACATTAACCAGAACTGGCTGAGCCTGAGAATTTCCTAAATGATTTTTCTCCTGTGAATTAGCCAGTGTGAAAGGCAACAAACTGATTAATATATCACTTCGCTGAATTTCTACTGATATTTTTATTGTTTAGCACTAGGCTGTGTCACAGATTAAAACAAATTTGTTAAATGTTGAAGTGATAGGACAACTCTTTTGCCTAAACTGTGCAATGGTCACCCTCCTTTGGACATGTTACAAAGAGCTCTACATAATGACAACTCATAAGTGATCTAGACTTCAGGACAAAGTTCTCTGCCACTCATGAGTCTTAAGAATTTGGAGGAATTACATTTCCTCTTTCACTTTCATTGTCAACTTGTCATCTTGTATGTAATGAAGGTCTGGACTGAAGATTCCCAAGAATTCTGACCTCAGTACTTCAGTGACCTACAATTTGACATGACATGAGCAAGCATCCTAAACTCAAATAATTTATAAATGAAATATATATATATATATATATGAGTATATATATATACATACATATATATATATACATACATATATATATATATATATACACATATACATATGAAGAAGAGAACAACCACTAAGTAAATAAAATGGATGGTCAAGTAGAGAAGTTAAGTTTCCTCATAAATGCAAAGAATAATTAACAGATTCTCTAGTTTTTGAAGGTCAGGAGCTGGTTGAAAAACTTACCCAACTGAATTTAAAATATCTGCAAATAACTAATTTTCAAAAACTCAAGCTGTGTTTGAAGTCAGACTTTGCTGAAAGCAAACTAAACATAGTTTCAGTTTAACTTCAACATGTGTCTATAATAACTGATTGCCCCAAATCCTTCTGTTTTTCTCTCCCAATGGCAAAATGCAAAACTTTAAATGCTTCTGTAACTATCATAAACATAGACTACAGTCTCTACAACTGCAGCACAGTATTTGGTGTTGCTAACCTATGTACCGTGTATAAAGACCTACATGAAAAGAAGTACAATTGGGAAGTGGGATCAAACAACAGGTTCCAGGTGTTTAGAGGGAGTGCAAAGGGTTTTTTTTTTTCCTTCATCTTTTTTCTTCTATGTTAAATGAGAATGGCTTTCATATGAGCCATTTTCTAGTTTATAAATAGAAATTTGTCTGAGATTATGATGTAAATAATAAGGAAGTTTTCCATGCTAAGCTAGCAACTGATGTTGAGAGTTGGTTTGTCCCCATATCTTGGATGGTTTCCCAATCCCTTGCCACACAGTAAAGAAAAGGCAACTAGACTAATCCAAAAGTATACAATATAGGGCTCATGATTAAAAATAATATGCACTCAACAAACATTACTCCTTCTACATCTATATTCAATTTCATCCATCTCTTTTTGTTTTCTGTTTAGTTGTTTTGTCCCCTTCCTTTCCTGTTTCAGATTAGAGATTAAGGTTTGTCTGTGTTGATGAGGAAGCCATCAGTTATATTTCTATCTTTCTACCATTTTCAATAACTGTCTATGAGTTCAACCAGCTGCAAATCAAAGTATTCAAATAAACTGTATCTATATTAAACATGTGCAGATTTTTCTTATTCTCATTCCTTAAATAATATAACTATTTGCATAGCACCACATTGTGTTTGGTATTATACATAATCTAGAGATGGTTTAAAGTATATGGGAGGGTGTGCATAAGTATGCAAAAACTATGCCATTTTTGTAAAGAACTTGATCATCTGCAGGTGAGTATCTAAAAAGGATCCTAAAACCACAGATACCAAAGGACAATTGTATTTAACAATATGTTTTTTAACAAAGTAAATTATTCAGTATATTTTTCCTCCTAATAAATAATGATCCTAGTATAGTTGAACATTTCCCACTCTTGTAAGGTGTGGCTAACTAGCTTTTGTTTCTTATTTTTTGACACAAGATGGTATTGTTATTTTTGTGGTCAAATTGTTCTTTTAAATTTACTAGGCTGTTTTAATTTCTGTTGCTTATTATATCCCTCCCGTTTCCTCTGGGTACATTTGTCTTAATGATATGTTCTTTTAGAAAGGTATGTGGTTGGAATGTATACTTCAAACTGTCTTTAGTTTACCTTCACCCTTGAATATCCATTTAGCTGGAAGTAGTATTTCTGGTTCTCAGATATTTCTCCCCCAGGAGTTTGAAAATGTTTCCTTCTTTGTGTTCTGAAATGTATGGTTACAGACAAGAAATCTACTGGCAACCTAATTCTTGGTAAGTAATCTTCCTGAGAGATCAGGTAGTCTCTGAGATTTTCTCTTTCACCTCGATATTCTGCAGTCTCTCTCTGAGGTAGATTTATTGTACTTAAATTGCTTGAAATTTGAAATGTGCTTTCTGCCTAAGGACCCACGTCGCTCTCTAAGGGAAATTCTCAGCCAATTTCTCTTTAAATATTGTCTCCCAACTGCCTTAAATCTCACCTTCCATCCAAATTGGGTTCTCTAAATCTAACCTCTGTGTACTTTCATTCGGGGTGTATAACTTGGGGTGAGTTCCTTCAGAATTCCGAGGCTCAGACAATATGAGATTTCTAAGGCATTTTTCTCCAAGTACACAAGACCTATATGTTGTCTAGAAAAAAAAATTACTTTTCAAAGATCCATAGCAAGGTTACTCATGGTAAAATTACAGGGGATAAGGAGAACTCCCCAAAATATTCCTTTCATAGCAATACTTGAAATACAGGAAATGTGATATGCTTACTGTAAAAGTATCTTCAATAAACTTGAGACCCGGAGAGAATAAGGATGATTTTATTTCAAGATATTGTCAGATTCGGGACTAAATTCAAAATGTTCTGAATTGTGGAGTTATTTTCTCAATGCCTTTCCATATGCCTTCCAAAAACAGAAACATCATGTCTAGCACATCAAAATTTACACTCAGGTCATTTTTTGACCTAACAATGGAGGATTTGAATGTGAGGGTGCAGAAGGGATCTGCTGGCTATTGCTGGAACAATGAGGGATTCCTGACCCCTTAGCAGGGTGGGTAAGTCAGCCCTCAACCACTGAGCCATGCCCAGAAGACAGAAGAGTGATTCACTAAAAGACATCTTCCTGGAAATACTGTGAATTTAAAGACCTGTCCCTATAGACACTGAATATTTGCTCAAGGTGTAAGCAAACTACACCTATTATATGCAGGTGGCTACAAAAATGAAGTTTCTATCAATTTCTTAAGAACTATGTGTAAGAGCTAATTGGTAGAAATTGGTTTAACTAGAAGAGTCTTCTCACGGGCTAAGAGTTTCTAATCTTATGTAACAGGAGAAACTGATAGCTGATCAAGAAATAAAAAGAAAAGGTAAATCAAGCACGGAGATGATTAACCAGATCAGAGGAGAATGCCAGGAACATGGTTTTTCTTTGAAAGAAGATAAATAGAGCTAAGCAAGAGTCACAAACTACTTTGATCTATCAATTGATAGATAATTTCAATATTCTAGTGTGTGCTATATATCTAGCACTCTACTAGAACTATCATGGGGAAAAAAGGCAAAGAAATGTTATTAGCAGCTGAGATAATAAATACTGTACACATATTTCTTTCTCCCTTCACAGCAAAATGGAAATGAGAGCTTGCATAAAGAAAGAGATCCCATTTGGGCAACTCGGAGTAAGGTTAAGTAGGATGTAACTGGATTTTGCCCACAAATATATAAAGAAATGAGTCTAAATCAAACAAATACATATTCTCAGCCTGGTTAAGAGCCCCCCACATACACAAACACATAAGCAAACATAGAAGAAGGGTGCTTCTTAGCTGAGCCTGAAAGAAGGAATCAAATGTATATAAAGAAACATGGATATGTGAAAGTAAAGAGAAAACATTAGCCTTAATCCTGTTTTTCTTTTTAAAGTGAGTTTGTCAATGTGTCTGCTGTGGTTTAAAAAAAATGGGGGGTTTATAGAAAAAGGAATGTATTTGAAACAATTATTCGGAGATGAAATTAGGCAGGTAACAGAGGAAGAACAAATAAGAGAGTCAATGTATAATGACCAAGGAGGAAGTATGTTTTGTGAGCCATTTGGGTTTAATTATGAATCTTTCTTTAGTAGCTTTCTGTGGTTAGGAATAGTACACAAAAGAAGTGCCTCTGAAGGCTGGAGAATATGATTAATAGGACCAGAAAAGCCAAGCAGGCTGAAAAGATCACCCTGAAGTCAGTGAGCATTTAGGCCCTTGTGAGGAGTGAGTCTAATACATGTTACCAGGGGAAATGAACGATCAAAGCTGACAATTACAACTTACAGTGAATGAGCAAGAATGGGGTAAGAGCATAGAATTGATGGTCTTAGGGCAACAGAAATCAAGCAAAAATTAGGGTTAATTCCAAAGGAAGTTCGTCAGTGGTGCCAATTATATCATCGTAAGGGATCTAGGAAACCTGACTCACATCCAAAATAATGTCACTATCCATGAATCTGTTTAGAGGTAGCAAACCCCAACAGGAATCACTAGGCATCATTAACACAGAGTTCAGCCAGTCGCACAGTCAGAGTCCCAAGGAGGTGAAAGTCTGGATTTAAATAGGAAGTCGGGCTACAATGCCTTGTGTGCTTAGCAGGGTCCAACCCACAAAGGGAGAAGCTCATAAGGACTCATCTCCTTAGCCACAGGTCAAGGACCAGGACTGTGCTTGAATCCCAGCATAGGACAGAGTGAAGTCAGAAACCAAAGACAGAAGGTAGCCATAGAAGTTGGGGGCCTCCTATGGTGCCTGGGAAAAAACGCTCAACTAGAAAGGCCCTTGGGATTCATTCAAAGCCATTTAAGCCACAGACCCTCTCACAATCCCGTCATAAATCTAAGGTATGAAAATAACCTTCTGCCTTTACTCTGGCTTGGTTCTTATCATCTCCAGTTGAGAAGAAGGGGGCCTCAAGCTATAGAGCTTTAATGTTTGTAGTTCACTGGTTATCAAAGAGGAGCAATTGCTGTCTCTCATAGTAGATATAGCAATGGCTACAGACATTTTTCATTCTGAAGAATTGGACAGGGGAACTGCTAACAGCCAATAAGCATCCCATGATGTATAAGACAGCACCCCACAGCAAAGAGTGATCTAGCCCAAACTATGAATCTTTCAGAAGCCGAAAAACTAAGTATAAGAATGAGTCTGGCATGGACAAGAACCAACAATCACGAGAAAATCTGCTACTATTTTGTGTGTTTTCATTCATTCACTCACTGAGTCTTCCAACATTTAGCATATATTACATTCCAGAGGCTGTTCTGGATACAAGAAAGACAATGATGATCAAGAACTAGTCGTCAGGGCTGGGGGTGCAGTTCAGTGATGGAGCATGTGCCTAGCATGTGCTAGGCCCTGGATTTGGTCCTTTGCATCAGGAAAGAAAAAGAGGAACGAAGGAGGGAGAGGAAAGAGCATGAGAGAAACAAAGATGAAGAAGTGCTGCTTGCCCTCAAGAAGCTCTTAACCTGAAAGTACAATCTCAATTTCCCAGCCTCTGTTATGGTTTATCAAAAATGCCAAAAACCAAAGCACAAATTTCTATTCTTTTCTTCTAGCCTTTGCAGAATAATTTGAGGCATTCCAAAAGGAAAATGCGATTTAGGTTGAAAAATCATAGTGGGATGCCTTAAAAAGATGTGAACTCTGTCTAACATTCCCACTGATGGTGTGCTCTGGGAGGAAGAGGCCGAGAACAAGAGTGTGGGTAGGAGAAGTGACAGATAGGTCTGGCTTCATGAAGAAGCAACCTGAACAGTCACCACGCTTTGGCCACCACCCAGGAAGATTCACTGTTTGGAAAGAGAACGGTGTCGTGAGCAACCCAATGTGAAATACATCAGAATATATTATAATGTGAGACTGGAGACAAAGATGAGTCTTGGATGGAAATGTGGTAAATGAACACAGAACAATGTTGTGTTCATTGTTCACAGTGGTGACTAGGTAGCAGACTCACTCTTAAAAATCTTCCCTTGTGTTTGAAAATTGTTATAGTAAAATGTGGAACAAAATGCAACTCTCCTCTCCTTATTTAACAAAGAAAATGTCAAGACTCAACTATATGTGTTTAAGGAAAGGATAAAAATGTGCCTGGCCAAACTCTGTTCCTCCTTACTTCCAGAGCACAGCTTCAGAAAGGCTCATCAGGGGTGTGGACCAGGAACCTTTAATCACCTGAGAGCTTGTCAGGAGCGCAGCATCTGAGAAACCAAAACACTCTCAATCAAAATGTGCATTCTGCCAAGATCCCCAGGTGACTCTCGTGCACACTAATACTTGAAAAGCACTGAGGTAATAGAAAAATCAGTTCCTTTTCGGAAAGAACCATGTTCTGTTTTTTGTTCATTTGTAATTTTTTAAAAAATGGATTGAGTGTTTCTTATGTTCTGGATACTGTTTTAAATGCTAAGAAGCCAGGCGTGGTGGCACACTCCTCTAATCCCAGTACTTGGGAGGCTGAGGCAGGAGGATCACTACAAGTTTGAAGTCAGCCTGGGCTACATAGTGAGACCTTGTCTCCAAAAATAAAAAAATAAAAAAATTCTAGGGATACAGCAGTGATTAAGGTCTTTCCTTGCTTACTATGTTCTAGTGAAAGAAGGTAACGAAGAAAACAAAAATTTCAGAAACTGTATGTGCAATAGAGAAGGTAAAATATTAATAAAAATTGGTCAGAAGCCATGTCAGCCAGAGACCTTATTACATATTAACCAGAGTCCTAAAGGGTATGATGAGCAAACTGGAAGTGAGGACAAGATACCTGACAGACGAGACACTGGAAGAGGGTGTGTAAAATTCTGAGCCAGGAACTAGATCATACATGCCACTTCACATTTCTGTAACAAAGATGTCTCATCTGTAAAAATAAAATTGTGGGACCCAATAGTCTCTGAAGTCCTGTTGTGAGTGTTCATAATCCTTTCTAGGATACTGACATCAGCATATCTGAGATCAGTCTGTCTCAGGGACTGCAGGAGAGCACCACCACGCTTAGCTCAGAGGTACGCGTTTAGTGAAGACAAACCCATAGATATATTTTTAAGGTGGTAAGCATTAAAATGGCCCAGTGAGCTTAGCCTGGTGGCACACACCTACTATCCCAGCACTCTGAGAGTGTGAGGTAAGAGGATTACAAGTCTGAACCCAGCGTGGGCTTTAGTTGGTTTTCTCAGGTTCACCTCCTTCCATTTGTCTTTGCACTAATTTGTCTCACCCTACTCAACCATCTTTAGATCTATGTTCTTCTAAACAACCCTTTCTAATGTTTTAAACAAGAAAAGTTTTCAGAATTAACACAATATCCAAAAGAGAATTTATTTTCAAGAGACTCTAGGAAGGAAACCACAGTGTTTTCAGAAATACAGAAGAATTTTTTTTTTTCAAAAATCCAGGACTCCTGTGACAGCTGAAATAAATATACTGCTTTAGTCATCACTATCCTCTTAAACCAGTTTGCAGAAACATGTTTTGCTTTTTGTTTTAAACAGGAACAGATTGCTCAGAATTTGGGAGAGCCAGACACAAATCAAAGAGTCCTTCCTCTTTCATTTTATGCGTCCTTGCTCTCTGCTCAGTTATTTACTGACCTGCAGATGAAACCACCTCCTTTCTTTTCTCTGGATGGCCTTGTGTGAGATAAGTCGTGAGCATTCCTCAGCAGCCAACCTCAGAAGGTTGGCACAGAATGAGGAAAATGGTAAGCTCTGCTCACCTTGACAATTGTCACATTGAACCCAGATGGTTGGAATCTAAACTGGAAGAGAGAAAGAATTACGGTTGAAAAGTAGCTCTTCAGCTGCTTGGACAAACTCAGCAATTTGTGGAACCACCCTATTCACCAGTTCAAGGAAGGATGGAGCAGCTGGTATCAGCTCCAAAATACCTTCTGGCATGTTCTAACTCTGAATCAATCTGGTTGTTTGGGTTTCTGTTTTGTTTATTTTTAATTTTTGGAGGTGAACAGGAAAGCAAACTTTATTGAATGTTTTCTAAGGGCTAGGATTTTACAAAACATGTTTATGTGCATTATCTATTTTATTCTGTTTTTACAAAGCACAGACACACACACACACACACACACACACACACACACACACACAAGCTCAGAAAACAAGTAACTTAGCCACTGAATTAATAATAAAGCTTAGATCTAAATCCAAGTAGAGTGGACTCAAAACCTAGCATGTTTTCCTCTGCATTTGAAAATTTGTACTTTGAAATAATCACAGGAATATGTCCATAATTTTGGAGTAGCCCAAAATTAAGGACTTTTACATAGTTTTTAATATCTCAATGACAATTCCATAGGAAAACCAACAACTGATTCCAGGCAGACTATTATTTACAAATGTATTCACATACTAAGATTTTTCTGACAATATTTTGACAAAGGTTCATTATTTTCTCAGTCTAGCTTCCCTTAAAAATTGAAAATGATCCTAGCCTCTAGGAGCCTTGGTATATGTTTTCCTTGGATTAGAATACCTTCCTGTGATTCCCCACGTACTTAATTTATAACTCTTAAGCTATTTATCCTTTAATTCTCAGTTTGTATACGCCTTCTGCAATACCTACAGGAACTTAGAACTTCCCTTAGCACTGTATATCTATGTTCTATAACTTCTACCCAGGTATACTGTAATGCTCTGTCCATCTTTACCCTACTACAGTGAGAGCTCCTAGAGGGTAAAGAGGACAGAGAGAATATGATTCATTTCTGTGTTCCTTATTCCCAGGCCTGGCACTCATAGCCAATCATTTAAAGTTTGCTGAATTGATCTAGCAGAGAACGCTGTTGTAAAAGCTACGAGCTGTAATGCAATTGGATCAAAGCTGCCATTAAAAGAGGTTCAAGATGATGAATAAGTGTGTAAAATCAACCTATTCATTCTATTTAGAAAATGGTCTGTTCAGGGAAATTACACAGTGAAACAATAAGTGAATCAAATTTTAAGAATGATTAAAACTTTTCCAGGAGGAGAAGGAACAAGAAGAAAGGCAGTTTAAAAACAGAAAAGCTTAAGTCCAGAAAATAGGAAAGTATAGCAAGAAGCAAAGAGGGAGAATCATGGATCTATCTTCTTGAACTTTTGGGGAAAAGAATCAAAGAAACAAAAGTTGACAGAATTGGGAATGTTTAACAGCAATATCAAAGGGCATCTACTTATTTCTTTATAATTCACGCTTAATATATCATCTAAAGCATGACTGTAGTCCACATGTCATGAACCCTGGCTGCCACTGTCCTAGACTTACTCCTAATATCGCTGGCATAACTGAAATAGGAAGTGAGGTTGGATGAGTCATGAGGGCAAAGTTCTTCAGTACTAGAAAAACACTTTTTTTTGGAAGATAGAGACAGATCTCCTTTTACTAAGGTGAAACGTGAAGCACTTTCTGTAGTATTTGAATGTCTACATATCCCAGACTAGTTCTTTTAGGAGGTCCTACAGCCATGGGCAAGGGTGAAGTTGGCATCAGAAGAGTCAGGCTCCCCTCCTACTGTGTAAGGAGTCCTACAGCAGTGGTTCTTAACTCTGCATCCACAGTAGGATCACTTAGGATACATATTAAGATCACCCAGAGCCGGGGATTTAGTTCAGTGGTTCTGCCACCTCCTTCACAAACTCAAGGTCCCGAGTTCGAGCCCCGGTACCAAAATATTAAAAGAAAGATCACCCAGGGAGTTTGCAAAGACCCTAATGTCTAACTCACTTCACAGACTGATCCATGCAGTCTCTGTAGATGGCCCCACACTTCACCATATTTTAAAGTTCCACAGATGGTTTCAAGATGCAACCTGCTCTGAAAACTGCTGTCTCAAGAAATGAAGAAACTAATGGACACTTTTTTTTTTTTTTTGGTTTTTTTGAGGCAGGGTCTCACTATGTAGTTGAGACTGACCTGGAACTCACTATGTAGCCCAGGCAGGTCTTGAACTCACAGCAATCGTCCTGTCTCAGCCTCCTGAGTGCTGGGATTACAAGCATACACCACCATGCCCAGTCTAATGGACACTTTTGATGAAATCTGTGAGTTAATAGATCTAGAGTAGCCCCCCACACACCCTGAATTTTTAAGTGGCACTCCAAGCAATTCTCAGTGGTGAGCTGTGGCTTGCACTAGGGAAAACTCCAGTGTCACAGACTGGCTTGTTAGTTGTGCAGTAAGGATCATGGAGACAGAGTTCATGTGTGGGAAAGTTACTGTCTAATAATGGATCATGGTTACATAATCACAAATTCAGATCTATTCTTATTCCAAGGACAATAATGAACAAATCTTACTGAGAAGAGCAGTGGCACTGTGTGCAAAAGAGGAGTGGAAAATGTGCTATAATACAAGATTGCATTTTCACAGATAGCCTCTCCACTAACTGTATCATTTCTCTAGCATTACTTAATTTCCTGAAGGTTATGCTGAAAAACAGCACATACTGGCCAAAATAATAATGAGTATTGATTTCAAAAGAAAATATACTTTTAGGACAAAAGTAAATCATTTGAAATAAATAAATGTGTGCAAATGTACTCATAACAGCCAATTTTCATATACAAGAAGTTCCCTTTCTTCTAAAAATATTTCCCAAGTTTAAATTTTAAAAACATTAGGTAGTGCTCATGCAATTTATAACAGCATAGGATACTTAAAACATTTTGTAAGCCTAAATTTGAAAAACATTAGGTTTTAATTAATTAAAAAGAACATGCGTATGTTTGTAATAAACATTTTATTTAGCTCTCTATTTAAGCTTCTTGATAGGCAGTGGTCTTCCTGAACATATTTATGAACTGGTAAATATTTGGTACTTGGTCAACAGAGCTTCCCTGTAGATAATCGTCTCAAGAATTCGGATCGAGGATCACATCCTGGTATGCCAACTTGCCAGGGCTCTTCTCTACCGCTAAAGCAAAGGACATCCAGAAGGGGAAAATTTTTCAAGTGCGTATGGTTTCTGTAGCAGCAACCTTTTCCTAGTCGGAAAAGTGCGGAAGTATTTCAGATGCCAACATTTCCTCTTCATAACGCAAATACTCCTAATAATGCCCACACCAGAAATTACCACCTGCTACCTAATTCGTTGGTACCCCATGTGCCCTCCTCCAGAAGAGATCAAATTCCCACCCCTGCAGCACCTCCTGAGCAGGCTGAGCTGTCGGCTGTGCCCTTTCCTTTTGTCTAATTTGTGAAACTAGGAACGCTCAACCGGTGTCTGGCTTCCAACCATTTTATTTCTACACTTTCAAGAATGTCATGAGGAAATTTATGTGGAAACTAGACAAATTATTTATAAGCAGGTTTTAATACAATTAATTTGATAGATTGAAGCATTACTGAGGGCCCCCTACTCACGCTTGGCTTTCTATTACCCATTTCCATTTTGTTGTTGTTGTTGCTCATTATAATGTTACCTCTTGTGCTTATTCCCTCGCTATTCTGTAAATGCAGAGTTTGTTGTAGAGCATAAGCCATTCCGAGGCAATGAAAAAGGTAGTTTATATTCTTTTAGAAGGGAGAAAAGGCAGGCAGCTATGGTGCAGGGATAGGGACAGTAGGAAACCACTGTTACTGATTTCAAGAAGTTCAAAGTCAGCCACACAGTGGTATACGCCTATAATCCCAGCACTCGGGAGAAGGAAGAAGCAAGATTGCAAGTGCCGGTCTCACCTGGGCAACTAAGCAAAACCCTGACTAGAATTTTTTTTAAAAAAGGATTCAGAACTCAGCTGAGTAGTAGAGTAACACTGGAATTGATCTCCAGTAAAATATAAATTTGAAACACGGCGGGAGAAAGGAAGAAGGCAAAGGATTCTCCTGGAAATTCAAGCATCTCCTCAATGTCATGGTCCATTTCCCTCGCAAACACCTCTGTTTCCAGTCTTCTAGGCAATGATGTGGAATATTACCTCACTCAAGCACTGCTGGAACCATTTTCAGTCAGAGGCTTTTGTCAGAAGATCTCATCCATACCCCCGACAGGTGTTCTCCGTGAGACAATCACATTATTTTCCTTGCTGTTGACAACAAGCTGTCCACCAAGCTGTCTCGAACTTTTTTGTACCCTCTAGCTCTCTCCTGAGATGACTTTTTTTCTTTCAATCGACTTTTTCTGTCCATATTATCTCTCTTTGTAAACGATTTTCTTAGTAATGTTGGCCTTCCCCCGGGCTCACTTCAGTTTCCTGGCAACTGTCCTGTAATTTAACACAGATATCGGAGAAGGTATTCAAAAAAAAAATATGCTAAAACAAAGCTTTCATTAGTACTAAGTCATCGATGGCTTTAGCAAGTGTTGATAAAGTATTACAAATCCTTAGGAAAACAGATTAACTTAGCAGTTTGGGGGATACAAATGGACCGTTGCAGGATTCTGTATAATATTCTCCTCCAGAGTAGTTATTGTTTTATTCTTTAGTTGGTCTTATTTGGATATGGGTTTAGGATGGCCAAGTCCATGAGCAAGAAGAAGAAAAATTTTTGAGCTTTCAAACATTATCTACTCAGGGCACATAAAGCATTTTAAGCACCCATTGGAGTTTAGAAAACTTTTCCCGTGTGTGGTTTTATTTGAATCTTGGTAGTCTCAGTCTTGAAGGAGGATTGAAAAAAGCTTGGCAAACTTAGGTCTAATAATCCATTTAATCCAGATACTGAATGTTTTAGCATGCATACATGCAGAGCAGAGCAGTGACCTGTCCCAAAGTTTTAAGATATTATGGAATACCTAAAATGAAGGCAGATAGATCAACTTCATCCTGCTTTTGTCTGCCCACTGGAACAACCCCCCAAAAAAGTGTGAAGGGTGGACATTTTGCATTTACTGTATTTTGCAGACTAGGAAATCATGATTTGTAGGAATTATATGCTTTTCACAGGGTCACACAGCCATGGTGTAACAGAAGTCTCTTTATACCAAACCGTGTTTCCTTTTCCACTTCAGCTCAGGAGTTCTCCAGCTGCCCCTCTGGGGATGAAAAAGTTTCACCACCATGTAGCCAAACAGGAATGAAGAAGCACAATCACCAGGCAAATTTATATTGTCTCTCTCCCTTCCTAGAAGGTTAATCAACAAATTCCCTCACTAATTTGAATGAAGACTCATGACGCTTGATCCCAGCTTTTCTCAGATTGTGAACATAGTCTCAAATTCATGAGTATCCAATGACATTCAATGCTCAGAACTTCAAATCTGATTTGAAACTAAACCACCTTCCTTCCTCCCCCCATAAGATTTTTTATAGCTAATGTCAAAAGACAAAATTAGAACAAATCTGGCTCAAAGAGCTTTATCAGCTTTTATTCATGATCCTAGAATCAGGCAGCCATCCGAACCAGATCAAGTTGAAGGTCTCCAGTTTGCTGCAGGGTCAGACAGCATATGTGGCCAGAAAACAGAAATGTGGCGCAGAGATAATAGCTAAAGTGGTTGCAGCTCCAAGTTTGCCATATTTGAAAATGTTTGAACACTTGGTCCTTTGTGATTAACTGGAGCTCAGCTGCTATAATTGGTGAGGACTCAGCTATTTGTTGCAAAAGTATACTCCTAGATTAGAATTCCCCTTAGTGAAGGTACTAACTTAGCTTGCAGTTAATTATGTAACGATTCATGTACAGAGAATTCTCAAGCCAAATTTAGCTGAGTTTAACAGTAGGAAGACAGACAAGTGGTGAAGGGTAATAGAGTTCTTCCTTGTACTGCCCTCCATCTTTGTAAACTGTTTCTGATGCTTTTCTCCAAAGTCAAAAAGTGTTGAAAAGAGTTGGGGCAGGGTAGAAAAATTATCATCTAAGTAGCTCTGTCATAAAACAGTCCCATACTCTCTTATAACACTGACCCTCAAGAGCTATTTTGTGGATTCTTAGAAAGAGCTTCATTAGAAGACGTTTCATATGAAATTCCCGATAATGAGTCACACGTCCTCCTGCAGTTCATCCATCTAAAGAAAGTCAGACTGTCTCATATTTGATTCCTCAAACAAGAAGCAAACATTGAACTTCTCTGTATGCTGATTTCAGATCAAATTCAGTGAGTGCTCCCTGTAAATCCCTTGTGCTAGGCTTGGGATAGGGTACATCAATCCTCTCCCCATGGGGAAAGTTATAATCACAGCACAGCTCCTTGCAGAGAAATCCTCTTTAAAATCTTTCCTTCACACAAGTGTTGTAAGAGTCGTGCAACTGACTTTGGGCATAACAATGGAAACTTGAGGTTTTGATATGGAATCTCCGCAACAAATACATTAACTCCATGTGCCTTCAATGGAATTTTCAAATGCTGCATTAAATACAGAGAAAACACGATTCCTGCTCTTTGAGGTCCCTTTCTAACTGAGAAGGCGGTGGTCACGTGAACTACATGAGGACAGGAGCCTCACTGAGCACAACTACTGCAGATGGTGGGGCAAGGAGAGGAGGGCAATGGGCAATGTAATACACTCTGTAGGCCTTACAGAGAGAAAGAACTAGAAAACAGGGTTACTCCAGAAAGAAAGAAAAAAAGAGTACAAGATAAAAGAAAAGTATAACATGAAAAATGATCATATTTTAATTAGCTCTCCAAATCATCTCTCCATTTCTATCACCATTGTCTTCAAGCCACCAATGTGATGCCCTTTAATTAATGGCGAAAACCTCTACATTCGTGTGTCTTGGCTTAAAACATTCCTCCCTGCTGCCAAATTTCTCAGTCCATGCTCACCATCTAGAAGATTACTTCCCCCTCAATCTACCTTCCGTAGCTTTCTCTATCCAGCCACCCCGTAATTCTCCAACCCTCTCCTTTATTGTGTCTCGTTCACCTACAGTCCTTTCCAACACCCTTCCTACTCCACGCTGACCTTCTCCAGGTGTGTTTTGAGATGGGTCCGCACTCTGCATCCGTTGCTATCCCCTCCTAATGCATCCTCTTTTGTACGGCAAAGACTGGACAGCAGAAATCCCATTTCCCAGACTCCCTGCCAGGTAGGTTTCTGTGTGTCAAGTGAGACTGAATTTGTCAGATGCAATCACTCACAGAGCAGATAAAAGTGAGGGGACCACCATCTTCTAACTGCTTTTGACTGCTATCTTCCTGCAAGTAAAGAATATGGTGCAGATATGGAAGCTCTGCATTGAAGCAAACCATTTCCAGTTTCATGAGTGTAGAGTGGCAAAGTGCTAGACACAGCAGAAGCTTTTTTTTTTGGTACTGGGGCTCAAACTTGGGACCTTGGGCTTGCGAGGCAGGTGGCAGAACATTGAGCTCAATCCCCAGCCCTAGAGCAGAAGCTTTCTAATACCAGCTTCCTGACCCCTGGGTCCAAAATCCCGATATTGTTTTTGAAGTTAATAGGCCCAGTGAAGCTTTTGATTTTAACCTCCCAAATATTATAAGATAGTCACTCCCATGATGGGTGGAATCCTGTGACTCATTCCCAGAGGCTTAGGCTCAGCCATTCTTCTAGCCTTTCCAATAACTGCATAAGCATCTAAATCCCTATACTTAAATCTTTTTTCTGTTTAAAATAGTTAGGACGCCCTCTTTTCCTGTAAAAAGCCTGTTTGGTTCACCTCTCTATTGCCAAGTCATTCTAAAGAACTTTATTCAAATGCCCATTCATCCAAGAAATCTATGTAACCCACAATATAGGCACAAAAAAATTAGAAAGCATTCCAGAGGGAGGTTTAACTTTTTTCCCGTACACTTTCATAGCACCCTGACCATACTGCCATAAATTGCATATATCAAAGAATATAAGCTGTTTCTCATTATCTTTTTTCCTTACTAGACTTCCCTACTTCTTTTCCAGGAGACACTTTTTTGCTTTCTCTTTTGTTCTTTCAGTGCCTACTACATGATAAAACTTAAAATATGTTAAATTAATAAATGACTGGATGGATAGAGTCTGTAACAAGAGTATGAACAGATTCCTAAACTGAAGTAGATAATAATAATAATAATCTTTAGTGAATCACTTCTTTTCTGTTTATACATAGATTATCATTGCTTTTGGATTTTTGTTGTTGTTGTTGTTTTTAGATTACCCCCTATAACTCGTGGAAGTCAGATATTAGAACTTTCTTATTCCTTCCTGAAGTAGTGTTACAGAAAAAGAAGTACTGTATACAGCTACATGAATATTTTTTCCTAGACTTAGCTTCACAATGAAAGACCAAAAGCCAGGTATGGTGGTACATAGCTCTAATTCCACAAATCTGGGAGGCTGAAACAGGAGTATCATTTGCGTGCAGTCTGGACATCAGCAACTTAGTGAGACCTTTTCTCAAAATAAAACAAACAAACAAAAAATAGCTGGGAATATAGCTCAGTAGGAAGGTCCTGGGTCCAATCCCCATTGCCATAAAACTAATAATAATAATAAATCAAAACTCAAACAAAAGGAGAGATGTTTTTCCCTTTTCATGGTATTACCATATAACGGTATTACCATAAATAGTATTTAATTGGAATAAATATAAGAAAACTAAAGTGCTACCTTAAAAGATAGATTTTTGCACCTAATAACAATAGTTAATAGCAAATTTTGAAATACTATGTACTAAATTATACATAACTGTTTCTATGCTATAGTCAAGAAAGCTGCAATTTAGCTGACAAAGGGCAGTAGAGCTGGGATTCAAGCCTGACTCTGACAAAAAGACACCTTAAATTTAAAGACACAGAAAGGCTGAGAGTAAAAGATGGAAATGATGCCAATTTTACTTTTAAAAAAAGATATAATTATAACAATATCAGATTAAGAAGTTTCTAAGGCAAGAAGTGTAACCAGCAATAGAGAAATTTTTATAACAATACATTACAGTCATAAGTTTCTGTGTAGTTAGAAATGTATATAAAATTTATAGAAATAAAAACTTTAGTATAGCTCTTTCAGTGGTCAATAGGGAGACAAAGCCATTTGAGATGCAAAAGATTTTAACAATATTAAAATATTGACATAATTGCTACATTTATAAAACTATAACAATTTTGGAATGCACATTTTTTACAATGTACATGAAACACTTACTAAATTATATTTTATACTGGGCCATAAAGTTTCAACAAATTTCAAAAGATACAATCATACAGAGCAAATTCTCTTATCACAATCAATAAAGAGAAGACAACCAAAAGAGTTGTAAATAAAACAATGTATTTTAAGATAACTCATGGTTCAAAGAAGAAATCACAATATAAATTGAAAGTATTTTGAACTAAATGATAATGAACGTGATATATTATGGGGCTTACAAGCAAGGGCAACAAAAGTAAAAGAAGACAAATAGGCTTACATCAAACTCAAAAGGCTTCTGGACATCAAAGGAAACAACTAACAGTTAAGAGACTATCTACAGAAATGAAAATAATCACAAACAATATTTGATATGGGATTAGTATTCAAAACATATAAAGAAGACAACTCAATTCCAAGAAAGCAAATAATCTGATTTAAACACTGACAAAGAACCTAATAGACATTTTTCAAAAGAAGGCCCACAGGTGACAAAAAGGCACGTGAAAAAATGTTCCATAACATTAATCAGAAGGAAAACTCCAATTAAAGCAAAAATGAAACGCTATCCCTATCTGCTGTTATGGTTTGTATTTAGATGCCCCTCTCCCCAACACCTCATGTGCTCTTAGATAGGGCTTTTCAGAGCTGGCTGGATCTAAGGTGTGTGAATGTGGATTAAAGGTGTGTGAATGTGGATTAAAGGTGTGATAATTAATAGTCCACTGATTGATTTGGCATTGTTCTGAGTAATGGGAATGGGTGTGGGTGGCACCAAGCAATAAACTTGTAATTTGGATGAAATAAATATAAGGGGAAAAGAATTGAGGAAGCCATGCTGTTTGCCACTTTCTACTGCTATTGCCTCCTGCCTGCCATGAACTTTTTCTCCTCTGCAATGCCCCTCTACCATGTCATTTTGCCTCAGAGCAAGCTGACTATGGACTGAAACCTCTACAAACCATGAGCTGAAATAAACATTTCCTCCTTTAATGTGTGGGCATCAGGTATTTTTTTCCCAGCAATAAAAAAAAGTTACTAAGACACCTGTTACAATTGCTACTGTCAAAAAAGTAAAAGATACTATGTGCTAGTGAGGATGTGGAGAAAAGGAAACCCTAACAGTTCAATACTAGCCACTATGGGGGGGGTAGCATGACATTTCCATTGAAAAACTAAAAATAGAGCTACCATTCCATCCAGGAATTCCATGTCTGTGTATATATCTAAAGGAAATGAAATCTGATTCTTAAAGAGACACCTGCATTCACATATGCATTACAGCATTATCCACAGCAGCCAAGATACAGAGTCAATCTAAGTGTCCAACAATGTATGAATGGATAAAGAAAATGCTGGACATATACCTAGTGGAATACTATTCAGCCCTGGAAAAAGAAGAAAAGCCTGTCATTCACCAACTGTGCAGATGAACCCAAAGGATATTAAACTATGTGAAATGAGTGAACCCAGAAAGATAAACAACATATTACTCACTTATATAAGGAATCCACAAAGCAGAAAGCAGGATGATTCCTAAGTCGTAGGAGGCTGGGAAGGTGGGTTAAGGGAATAGCAAGATACTGATCAAGGCCAGGGATTTAGCTCACAAGTGCATGGCTCTGAGTTCAAGAAGATACTGTTCAAAGTTTTTAGATAAGAGGAGTAAGTTCTGGAGATATATTCTGTATCCTGGTGATTGTAGTTAATAGTAGTGTATTGTAAACTTGGAAATTCCTGACAGTGATTTTAAGTGTTCTAATCACAGAAAATCACATCTTTGAGATGATACGTATGTTAGTTAACTTGATTTATAATTTATACATATATCAAAAATCACACTGTGTACTATAAATATGTAAAATTTCAATATTTAAAATGAAAAAGTATGACATCAAAATTTGTGCTAGGCAGCTGGCATAGTGCTTACAAAGAAATATCTAATTTTAAATGCATCTTTTAGAGAGAAAGGAATCTTAAACATCAAGAAATTAAGCTGAAAAGAAAAAAGCTAGTAAAATAAGCCCAAAAGAAATAGGCAAAAATATACAGCAGACCTCAATAAAATAAAAAGTAGGACATAAAAGAAAAATTAACAAGGCAAAAAATGATTCTTTGAAAAACAAATTTTAAAAGTGATGAGGTTTTAAAAAGATTGACCCAGAAAAATGAGAGAAAATAAAAATTTTAAATTACATATGAAAGGAATTCT
Source organism: Fukomys damarensis (assembly GCF_012274545.1). NCBI lineage: Eukaryota > Metazoa > Chordata > Mammalia > Rodentia > Bathyergidae > Fukomys > Fukomys damarensis. The sequence continues at coordinate 37,889,255 of NW_022900929.1, read as the reverse complement.
TTACAGACTGAACATTAAGGAAAACCGTAGGCCCAACTGGCTTCACTGGTAAGACCCTCCAAACATCTTAGAAAGGAAGAACCATCTTATGCAACTTCTTTCTTGTGTTATAAAGTTACCATAGTCTTGGTCCAAATTTGATACTAATGTTACAAGACAGGAAAATTATAGGCCAATTCCTCTTATCAGCATAATGCAAAAGCTCAAACATAATATTAGCAATTTGAATCCACTAATGTACAAAAAGAAGAATAAATACATCCAAGTCAAGTAAGATTTATTACAAGAATGAAAGGTTGGCTAAGATTTAAAAATCAGTAATAATTGATAAAGGAGAAAATCCACCTGATTCCAAGAGAAAAACAAGTCTGAACCAGTCTCACTTAACATTCCAAGCCTTACATAAGTACTTAACATCACTGTCTGAGAAATATGTTCATTATAAATATAAACTGAAAATGACTTAAAAGAAAAACTAATAGTAGCTTGAAGAAAAAGGGGTCCATGAAGTCTAGGAGTAGACCAAATTGTTGTGATGTTTAATGACCTCAGGATTGAAATTCTTCTAGATTCTGCTCTGCTGGTTCTTGAAGTATCCAGAAGAGTGTTCAGCATCACAGCAGGTGAATAAGAATTTGCTGCCTGAGTCAGTGTGCTGATAATCATGCTGGAGTTTACTATTGGATGATTCTAAGCCTTTACCTAGGTCTGTGTTCTAGGCACAAAGAACACAGCAGAAAGAAGTGTGGCACCTCTAGTTAAGGGGACAGAAACCCTTCCATCTCCTTGTATAAAGCTGACTCATTTGGCTACCTAAATGCAAGGGAACTGGAAAAGTAAATATTTTTAGCTGTGCACTTTGTCATCTCCCACCAAATATAGGAGTTCTGTTATTAAAAATAAAAAGAGAATAGATAGTGGGTCCACCATATAGAAAACACAGTGACAAGCATTGTTAAATTCATATTATGAGTACAAAAAAATGTTACCTCTACAGAGGCTCAAGTTTAACCAAAAATGATTCTAGTATTATTGATGTAGGACGGTACTGTATCACACCTCTGTGAATGTAAAATATCGTGTACCTGCTTTATGATACATAGTAGTGACCATGCTTTATCAGAGCTATAGTTAATGATATTACTCTAGAATGTTCTCTTTCCAGATGATGGTTAAGATGCTAAAAAAAAATGGTGCCAGGTACCACAACAGCAACAGAACTTTGCTGTTATCTGGATATTATTCTTTTCTTTGTTTTTTTTAATGGAATGTGCTGAATATCTATAATTTTGTTCAGATGAATGCAGAACCTGGAAAAGCTGTTGCTGCTATTGATGCATAACATACTGCTATTATTAGTCTTTTTATATAAATATATATTTACATATATATAACACATATATATATAAATTGAATTTTGGGAAACTTTAACGGTGCTGTCAACTTTGGAAAAAGTTATCCCAATTTACTGTGCTGAGTTGGCATTGTACAGAAATGGACAGCCATATTGGTCTAGAAATGTTAATTATTTTTATTTTTATTTTTTATTTTTTTCCCATTTGTACAAGGGTAACGCACTGTACTAAATATGTAAGGTCATACCTACATGGGTTTGATTACAGAAACTAATAAAGTATTCTCTAAATAATGAAAAAAGGATAAGATAAGACTACAAGAGCAAGAAGCAATTTAAATATGTTCAGGGACCATTTTCATCTCCAGAATTAAAGATTATTTTAATCTTACATCACTGCCTTTTCTCTTTTACTTTCCTTTTTATTTTTATTTTAGGATTCCCTATTTTTTAATGTTCATACAGAGATTTCTTTAACTGAAATACCGAACAGTTTCTCTGGTGTGAAAAACTATAATAGTACACAGGATCCTAATGAGATAATTAATAATGTGAATTAGGAAGTAAAGGGCTAAAGGTATAGGGAAAGTGGGAAGGGTGGGGGAAAGGTAATAAGGGAGAGGAAAAAAATATAAGAAACTGAAAAAATGGAAATAAAGTGTTTGTAAATGGGTAGGGGAGGAAGGGGTGAAGGGAGGGCAGGGACAAAGGGAAAAGATGAGAATCAAGACCTATCATGTAAAGGTACAAGATCCCAATAATGAATGTAACTGTATTGTATACCTAGATTATACCAATGAACTTAATAAAAAGAAAAAAAACAAGTTTAACTAATGGAAAAGAGACACATAAAATAAGTATCATATTGGTAAGAGTAAGATAACACACATTCAAGCAGTTAAAACAAAGTGCTCTAAGAAATCAAAGCAGGGGAAAACAATCAGTGAGACCTGAATTGCTTCGTGAATAAAATCTTTGGGTCCTTTCAAAGATGGCTAAGATTGCAACAAAAAGCAATATGTACATTCTTTATTTTATGGAATGGTATAGTCTAGTTACAGAAGTAGTCAAAACAATTAGGCAATACATCTGGCATCTGAAGAATGCCATGTGTATGCTGTAGTATAGCAGATATTCATAAAGATCTACTTGGAGATAAAGCTAAGAACAAAGTGGCCTATATTGTAGGGGAATTGAATTCTGGGTAAGAATTCAAACTTAATCCAGCTGACCAGAGGCTGTGAGAAACTTGAAGCAAGGAAACAAGAGAGATGTGTTGCTTTGAAAGCTTATGATGCGGCGTAAAAATAGTTTGGAACACAGACAACTTTCCAGGATGTTATGATTTTCTAGGGGAGAGGTCCATATTCCAGGAATGAAAAGAGCAAAGAAAAACGTTCTTAATCATGCAAGAGTTTACGTCAGAGTGACGGGTGAGCAAGAAAAGGAGAAGCTGAACAAGGCAGGGCCAGGAGAAGAACCACTCAGACAGGGCAGCTGGCGGGATGCTTAGGGATCTGAAGCTTTACTGAGAGGGGTGACTTCATCGACAGGTGGAGGCAAGGTTAGTAGGGGACATCTAACTGGCTCTGTTCAGCTGCACATAATAAAACACCTGTCTGCAGAGGGATCCAGAGATCGGCCCAAGGTTCACCTTTGCTATTCACCCCCTTGGAAGTGCAGGATTTCTCTGAGGGAGCAGCTTAAGGAGAAGACATCCCGGCAATGTCATGAGTGGAGCTTAGAGGATGGAAAATTTAAGAGGAGTCAATGAGGAAAAGAGAGAGGACATATGTAGGGGAAGGGTCAGAAACTTGAATTTCATCAGCACAAAGGAGCCCTGGGCTTTGTAGCAACAAAACCAAAAGTGACAAATCTCTGCAAAGTACTTGTGCCTGACTTGATTTTTAAGTTCCTCCAAAGCAAGAAGAATCCAGTTCATTTTTGTTTCTTAATGCAGAGCCAGTCACTGAATAGTTAAACAATATAGAGGAAATGAGAGAGACAGACAGGAAAAATGAGTTGGGGTATGGTAGCAGAAACTAAAATCAGGTGGGTTGTGAGACGGTATTTCAATAGAATGATAGAAGTAAGTGCCAGATTGAAAGTGGCTGGAGGGGAGATAAAAACAGAATGAAGACAGCGATATAAAGTACTTTCTCAGAGAGATGGTAAAGAGATTGGGGTGAGTGTGTAAAACCCAGAGACTGGTTTTTGTTTGCTTGCTTTTATTGTGTTTTCTGTAATGGGAATACTATTTGAGATATATCAAGCTGTTCCTTCTGGTATTAAAATCATTTAGACAGCTCTGTCTTTACTTAAAAATCCTTTCGGCTTTTATTTTTTGATCATTTTTCCCTATACTTTTGAGAAATTCTAGTGTAGAGCTGGAATTTTTTTATGGTAGTGAGGATTGAACCCATGGAGCACTGAACCACCTCTCCAGCTTTTCATATAGTTTTTGAAACAGAGTCTGCTGAGTTGCCTGGGCTGAGCTTGAACTTGTAATCCTCCTACCTCAGCCTCCCAAGTAGTTGGGACTATAAACATATGCCACCACATCCAGATCAAGAATTAGTTTTTTGAAGAAAAATGAAGGGAGGCATGTTTTCCTCAAGAGATTTTTACAGCCAGGAAAGAAGGAAGCAGTAGAGAAAAAGCTATCTGTAGATTCCAAGAGCACAGAATGAAAGTCCTGCCTCTCTGCAGATCCACAGAAGAAAAAAAGACCTAAGAGACCAGAAGCCACATGACCTATGTAGAAATACAGGACCCACAGTGGCTCAGCGAAGGTGCCCCTATGCCAAGGAATGTTAAATGGGCTTCTCAAAATGGCAACCAGGCAGACTCATCACCAACAGAAAAACTGCTGCCCTCCCTCATTTCCAAGCCTTCCTACTGCATTGGTTCCACTGAGAATAAAAGCCAATTGTTTTTCATCACATTGGCAGAATGGAGTTTTCAGTGAAAAATTGAGTTGCATCATAACAAAGAAGAGAGGTAAGTTGTTAGTTGAGTTCATTATGAACTGGCTTGCACTGGAGCACATTTGTAGTAGGAGAGGAGCTGTGGGGACTTTGCACGGTACAAAGCCAGAAGTGCCATGCTCACTAACCATGATGTGAGTGGTACCTCTGAGGTGTCCTGAAAGAGGAGGTGAGGCAGGAGAGAAAAGTGAAGGAAAATCTATTATTTTAAAGAAAATTTGGGGGACAAGTCATTTTAAAAAATAACAAAAAGCCCTAGGTGTTCTTTGAAAAGATAAACTAGTATATACATAGATGAGCAGCAAAAAAGCACCAGGAGCCTTCCAAGAGAATAGTCTGTAATAACAGAAATTAGCATGTGATGTAAGCATATAGATACACATACACACACACACATACACACACACACACACACATGTTTGCACTATGCCTGGTTTAGCAGAGGACAGAGTTCATCTACAAGACATATTTAAGAGCAAGGAAATAAAAAAATCAGAAGCAGAGAAAAACTATAAATACATACTAGAAGACACTACATAGTCAGGACAATCCAGGCAACATGATTCTTTATTTTTCCAGCCAACTCAGCCACCTTTACAAAGAATCAGAAAATGCTAACTGTTTAGTGCTCTGTGGGGTTCAGCACAAGAACAAAAGGGCAGGTATGGAGATGAAGTCATTCACTGTTTGTGACATTGAGTTTTGTCAGATGAATGAAATCAAAGCGGGGTGGATGGATGGAAAGAATACATGGAAGACTATGGAACACAGTTTTAAAAAATGTTATAGCACTTGACCCCATAATACTATTTCTAGGAAAAGACTTTGTTAGCTTGCCCATTGCATATACAAAATACCTGGCATCCACAACTTAAAGGAAGAGACTTTTATTTTGGCTCATGGTTTCAGGGCATTTAGTTCATAGTTTCTGGCTTTCAGGCAGAAATATCACAGCAGAAGATCAGCAGAAGTTGTGCAGTTCATGGTGGGCAGGAAGCAAAGCAGGAGAACAGTGCCAGAGTAGAAGGGACCAGGGACCGTATATAGTACCAAAGATAATACCTCCACAATCCACCCATACACACCCAATAGCACCTTTTACTAATCCTCTGGGAAATTTTCAAGACAAGCTTAATTACCACATTCTACCTCTTTTTAACTTGACACCCAAACATATGTCCTTTAGCAATATTTAATCTCCAAATAAGGACAATTGCAAGTTAATAATTCTGCCTACAATGATAAAACTATTCTGCATACATCTGAAAATACAATAATCACTTCCCCAAAGTCTCACCATTTCCAGCATTGCTCAAAAGTCCTAGTCAAAATCTTGTATGAGACTCAAGATAAACTCTTAGCTACAAACATCAGTAAAATTCAAAAGGCAAGTTACCTAATCCCAAAATACAATGACATAGATAGGGTAAACATTCCTATTCCAAAAGGGAGGAATAGAGGACTAGAAAATAATCAGACCAAAGAAAGACTGAACTCAGCAGAGCAGACAATAATTTACTTTAGATTCAAGACACATTGCAGTAAGATGTGATTTCCAGAATATTTGGGTGGCCCCACCCTTGCCATTGAAGCCAGGTGTCTTTTCTCTTGGGGTGGCTTCACTCACCCAAAGCTTTCTTCTGTAGATCCACATCCTGGGTGTCGCTGATGTCCTGGGGTCTCTAATACACCTTTGGATTCACAGCTTCAGATCCTACCTGCTCAGGTACTTCTGGAAGGGACTCTGATCCTGTTGCACATTATTTTGTCTGGCTTTTCGAGGCTATCTTTTGAAATTTGGATGGAATCCTCAATAATCCCTAACTCTTGCACTCTGAATACTAGGAAAACCAGCATCACATGGATGACACCAAGATCTAGCACCAGCTTGAGCGTAGCCAAGACCCCTTGCACCATGGTTTCAGGGGCTTCTGAGTGCCTAGATGGCTGTGCATGGTGAAATGAGTCCTAAGGAGCAAATCCACTAGATGGTCCTTCTCAATAAGCAGACCCATTCCTTCTCAGATGAAAGGATTATACTTTTGTACAGCCTACAATGGGTGGTGTCTTGCTCACTCCTGAGATGCCTTGAAGGCCTCTTTCTTTTTGTCCCAGTTCAAAGTACAGTAAAACTTCAGTTTGCAAGAATAATTTATTCAAGAAACATGCTTATAATCCAAAGCACTTGTACATCACAGCAAATTTCCCCTTAAGAAATAATGAAAATTCAGATGAAATGTTCCACAACCCAGAAATATTCATATAAAAATGATTATAATACTGTAGCATAATACAAAAATTATAAAGAAAAATAAATTAACCTGCACTTACCTTCAAAAACCCTTGTGGTGTAGTGTTATTATGTAGGATGACTTTCACTATCAATAACAGAATCACTGCTATTTATTGGCTCAATGGAATCTTTTATTTCATGCATCTTTAATAAGAAACCTATCTAATGATACTTGCTTTTGCCTCCTTTTGATGATTTCACAGAAATGTGACATTGCATTGTCATTAAGCAGATTTATCACTCACACTGCTATAGCCTCATTTGGGTAGTGCTTTTCTGCAAAAGTTTGCACTATTTACCACATTTTACACATCTCCCTAATCTCATTTGAAGTGAGGGATTCCTCAACCTTTTGTTTCTCCTCCTTTGAAGATGAGATCTTCTAAACAATTTCTTGCTTTTGGGACATAATCACCCACAATCCCACCTCAAGAAAGAGAGAAAAAAACCACTGGGTCAGTTGTGATCATGCTACATTCAGTGTCATGTACCACTTGAATTGCAAGATATGGATTATTTATCAAGTTAAATTTTATTAGAAATGTTTCCTTACCTTGTGGAACACTCACAGAACAAGTTACTTGCAATCCAAAGTTTTACTGTACTTAGTTTCTTTTCAGTGGTGCTAATCTCTTCAGCAGAAATATCTTCTTTGGTCCCAAATTTACATGTGATTTCTTTGGGGACCACATTTAACATTTTTCAATCTTTTTACTCTGCTTTTTGTATGCATTTGTCAATATAAACTCAATTATAAGAAGTGAGCAGTACCCATGCCACAGCCAGACCATTAGTCTACCTTGAAATTTCCTCCACTGGATCAATTGCTCCACCACCTTTAAACTCAGCCTCCTTCAAAGTCTCAATACATACACAAAATGTAGACAATTTCTTTTTTGCCAGAGTATAGCATGAATGGCCTCTATTTCAATTCCAAATACAGTTTTCATTCCCATATGAGTCTTCTTGATCTTGCTATTTACTGTCTACATTCCTATCAGCATTCTCTTCTGAGCTTTGACCAGAACCACTCATCAAACTCTGTTTATAATATTCTAGAGCTTCTCTAGCCTGTGTCTTCACACATTTTCAAACTCATTCCATGACCCAATTCCACAGGCCCCCTAGCCATATGATCAGGTACTATCACAGCAATAAGCCCACTTCTCTGCTACCTATTTTCTGTGTTTGTCAGCTTTCCTATTGCTGGTACAAAATACATGATACCCACCACTTAAAGAAGTTTATTTTGGCTCACAGTTTCAGTGGGTTTGTCCTATGATTGGTTGGCTTTCAGGCAAAAATATTTTGGTGGAGGGACATGGTGGAGCACAGCTGCTTAAATCACGGCAGCTGGGAAGCAGAGTAGAGGAACAGTGTCAGAGAGAAAAGGACCAGAGACCAAATATAGTCATCTCCAGGACCCACCCAGACATAATCAGAAGTGTGCTTTGCTTCTGGTGGCTCTCAAGCTTATCAAGTTGATAGTCCAGCTTAAATATCACAGACCTTAAGAAAATAATAAATATTACAAAAAGAAATTTCTGTTCAAGAGCGTCCATTGTTATGTTTTCTGAAATTTAAAAACATATTAACTATACAAGAATGGGAAAGTATTAAAATTCCTGTAGTATATTCATAAAACAGCCTACTATATATGCACTTAACATTGTATTTTCCAAAAATGTGTAATAGGAGAATCTTGCAATAAAAAATTTAAAAGGATAGGCTGATATAAAATTTTATATACATTTTGTAAAAGATGCATAGTTGTGAATTAAAATATTAAATTAAAAGTTAACAGTATTAATTGCATTAATTTCTAAGTGGTGAGATAATAGGAAACTTATAATTGCTTTGCTCTACTTTTCCATATCTTCCAAATTATATTGAGTGACTAAGTATTGCTTATTTAACCAGTTTTTTTTAAATAAGTGAATAACACAAGGCAGATTCAAAAGTGTAAAAAGAGTTTGAACTACTAGAAAACACAGCAGCTAGGAGAGAAATGTCTGTCTTGCAGCAATCAAAGATGAAGCAAATCTAGATAATAGCAGCCTCGCTAACACTAAGATTTGGAATCTAATTATGTTCTCATTGTTGCTTCATAAGGTACAGTATAGGCAATTAAGAAGAGGAAAAAACTATTGCTCTGGTGCTTTCATAAATACAACTAAGACACAGTGGATGGACTTGCATGAAGATATTCTTATTGCAGTTAGTGATATCCCTTGTCATTTTTATATCTTTTAGAAAGTTCCTTATACAATGCATCCAGATTCCAAACAAGTATAAAAATCAAATAACCATATTTTTCTCTACAGTGTACTACGAGCATTACTTTTCATATCAATAAAACTGAGGTCCTGTTTAGTATTTTAAACATTTACTGTCATCCTGAAACTCTCATGTGATGTTCAGATTACTTTTTTCATTTTCTAATTCTATTAAAAAATTAATTCATATGTGATATAATGGCCTTAACCAAAACATCCTCCCATATTCTCCAACAATGTTAAATGAAGCTGGATTTACACCAATTAACCTTTTCAAAGCGTAGTTTAGTAACTGATTGTTAGATGTGAACATGCCACGTTACACTCACATGCAGAAATATCATTCTGAGCCCAAAGCTATGAAATTCAATGGAGCAAGAAGACATTCATCCGTGCTGCCCAAATTCAGGCTGTTCAAATTCATTCCCTTCAAATTCATGCCACTCAGACTCTTCACCCAAGTGTTCTCTTCACGCTTTCCAGCAATGATGGTGCGTTCCCCTTGTCCACTTACCATTCTACTCTCCTAGGCAACAGTTCCACATTTTCTCTTCTCTCCTAAAACTTCCAACACTTCCTCCCCCATCTTCACTCTCAGCTTTTGACCCTGACTGCTATTTCTCTGAGAAAATAGAAACAATCCGGAGAGAACTCCCACACGTTCCCACTGACACCTCCACCCGCCCACCAGCATCTGGGCCCATCTATGCTGTCTTCTCTCCTGTTACCAGGAATGAACTTTCTATTTTCCGAAGTCTAAACTCTAGAATCGTTCACTAGCATCTAATTCTTTTAAGTATTCATAGGTGGTACCCTGGAAATTTCCCCCTATACTCTCCTTCATCATCACTTTCCCCTCTTGACTGGACCACTCCGTCAGCATAGGAACATGGTGTTGTTTCTCTCATCTATATTGTTGTTGGCTATGATTTCCTATTTCCATTCTTTTTCACAGAAATTCCTCTAAAAAGTTAACTACACTCCTGTCATCAAAACTTCTCAATCTCTCTAAAGTCCCCTTCCATCAAGATTTTGCCTCTCCATGCACCAAAAATGCTCTCTCCCAATGGTGTCCACATTGCTAAAGCCACTGGTCAGTTCCCCTCATTTGACTCTTCAGGAGACAGTTTGTTCTCTTGCTTTTTCTCCATTTCCCCTTAGTCTTAGCTCATTTTCTTTTATTTCATTAGCCTCTTAACCATTTGTACCCAAGATTTATTCCCAGGGGTGGGGGGGAATAATCCTTTGGTGATTTAATTTGTCCTCATAACTTAAAATTCTATCTCTATCCAACTCTAACTTCCTGTTTGCTAAAGTCCTAAATTCTTGTCTGCTATCCTGACCTCTCCCATCTCTATCCTGGATACTGAACATTCTACTCTTATTTCTTCCTTGAATGCATAATAGGTACCGCTAACCAAACTCTTGAATCCCTCACAAAAGACTTGCCCTTCATTCAACCTTAGTCTCCTCTTTTGCTTAGATCAAAAGCCTTGGAGTCAACTTTGATTCTTTTCTTAGGTTCACATCTCAGTTCATAGCAAAATCTGTCAACTATACCATCAAAAAGTATCCAGCATCTAATCGCTTCTCACCTTCTTCTTCTCCTCCTCCTCCCCGTCCTCCTCCTCGGTCCAAGTAACCATTATCTCTTTCCTGAACTAATTCCCAAAGACTGCCAATTGGACGCTTGTGCTCCATGCCATCTATTCTCACAGGGGCTTCACTGATGCTGGCGTTTAAGATAGTATGGAAAATCTGCCCAGTCCTCATCCCTTACCTCTTGGATCTCACCTTCTGTACTTCTCATACTCACTCCATCTGCCCCAGTTCCCACCTTGCTGTGGCTCATTAAAGATGCCAGGCATACCCCTTCCTCAGGATTTGTAGTCCCTATACTTTCCCCAAGTTGTCTCCATGGCACATGCCTTTGTCTTCTTCAGACCTCCGTGCAGGTCTTGTTTGCTTGGTGAGACCTTTGCTACCCATCCTATTTAAAATTACAACCTGTCCCTCCCCCAGTACTATAGACTTCTCAGTATCTAATAATCATCTGCATATTATGTACAAGGCTGATCTAAGCATACCATGTGTGTTTAGAACTGTGTGTGTGTGTGTGTGTGTGTGTGTGTGTGGTACCAGGGATCGAACTTGGGAACTTGTGCTTGCGAACTGGGCAGAGGAACCACTGAGCTAAATCCCCGGCCCCTATGTGTGTTTAAATAAAAATAAATTTTTATTAAAGAAAAAGACATTGCCCTTAATTCTCCCTCAAAACACTCCCTTTTGCTTTAAATATACTTATCCTATAATTCTTGCCCCTCCCTGAAGCAGTTCTGCAAGTTTCTTTTGTGAAGGACTTTACAAAGCATAAACAAAAATACAGTGAATGCACTACTGAGTGCCATCCAAAGAAAAGGCAGGTTTGTTAAAACATACAGTGTGTCCTCATCACCTTATTCACTGGATTTGGCACCATGTGACTTGTGAATCTTGCACAAAGTCAAAATGACCATGAAAAGCCAAGCCCTGTGGTGCATGCCTGTAAACCCAGCACTCAAGAGGATGAAGCAGGAGGATCACCACAAGTTTGGGGCCAGCCGAGGCTACATGGTGAGTTCAAGGCCAGCCTGAAGTACACAGGGAAACTCCGTCTCAAAAACAAACAAACAAAAACAAAATTATGAAAGGTAAACATTTTGAATTGAGGCAGCCATAATAGAACAACTAAACACACACACACACACACACACACACACACACACACAAAGAAAGAAAGAAAAAGATAAACAAAATTATGAAAGGTAAACATTTTGAATTGAGGCAGCCATAATAGAACAACTAAACACACACACACACACACACACACACACACACACACAAAGAAAGAAAGAAAAAGATCTAGCACTGCTTTAGAAAGTGGCGAGAAGCTGAGCACAATGGCGTAAGAGTTCAAGACCAGTCTGGGCTACATAGTGAGTTCCAGGTCAGTCTCAACTACATATTGAGATCCTGTCTCAAAACAGCCCCCCCCAAAAAAGAAAGAAAGTGGCAAGGAGAGCAATATGTGTTTGATGCAAGAGGGAGTATTTTGAGGAGGATTAATGGCAATGTGTCTCTTATTGTAATAATTTTTTTAAAAAATTTAACATTCACTACATTTGTAGACCACACCTCATATTTTATATAGCAAGGGAACAAGCTGTACTTCCTGTTTGCCATAGAGGTGGCAGATGTCAGACTTACCTTTCATATCCTTGTTTCTGTCTCTCTGTTGTTTCTAGGTCTCCACAGAGGTTTCTGAAATGTCTTCCGAGATGCACAGTTCTTCCTATTAGTATATAAGGGCCCTGTTGAAATGGTGATGAATTGAGAGGTAGGGGCCAGGAGGGAAGTATTTTGTAGTCCTAGGATTGGCCTCAGTCTTTTAGTTGAACCTGCCTCTGAGCTACGGCCCTCACAAGCCTTCTCGGTTTTGCTTTGATTTTTCCTTTTAAAAGACAGGGAGACTAGTAGAGGCTGAAGTTAGTCATTTTCCTTCCTCGAGGTCAGTTGGTCAATAGTAGGTTAGGCTGAGACAGACTAGGATAGCTGCAGAAGGTCAGGCTCTGGTAGAATCATTTCTTTTGAGGGCAGAACTTGTTATGAACAGAATGCTCCAGACATGTTCCAAATTAGCCATTTTCCCCAGCTAGAGCCCAGAGGGATTTTTTTTCTCATCTTTACTGTGAGAACCTGATAGGGCTCTATAGTGACAAAGTTCATGAAAGTGGGGTCTTCCCTAAGACCGGGTCCCTCTACAGTTTTCAACTCTCAAATATGTCCAAGCCTCCAGCATTTGACAGTCGTGGGTTAGGTTTTCCTACCCTTATCCCCAGTACCTAGAAGAGTGATACAGAGTATGTGCTCCAATAATATTTCTTTGAAGCTGAGTGAATAAATGAACCATCTCTCAGAAGTTTCTAGCAGAGAAATTTCTCAGGATGCTGCTCAACAGCCTTCACAGACACTGTCTCTCTACCAGGAAAGCTCTTCCTTGCCCCCACTGAATTGCCACCTGCTCCATTCTGGTCCTTTCCTTTTCAATTTCCAGGTTAAAGATCTGTTCTGACCTTTGGGTTGAGAACCGGAAGTACTTCAACCCTATTACCCCATTTGCGCTGTTATAAAATGGTTTTATGAATATTTAATATTTTTATCTATGACAGGCTTATGGGGATGGGCAAATTATGCTTCCTCTGTTCATTTTAGTATATGCAGCATCTAGCAGGTTGCCTGACACATAGAGGATGCTCAGTAAATATTTGTGGTATGAATTAAGACAGCACCTTGTCTTGGCAACATAACCGTATTATTGCTACTTAACAAATAAAAAGAAAAAAAATGAAACATACTGCCTTTAAGCAGCAATAATCATATATTTTCCCTTCCTGTTTCAAAGGTTCAAGAATTCAGGAGTGGCTCAGCTGGGTAATTCTGGCTGAGGTTCATTCAATGTTATCATCAAGACGTCAGCCCAGCTATAGCCATCTGAAAGCTTGAGTAAAGCTGGAGAATGCATGGCTGTGAGAGAATCCTCTGCACAGGCTGTTGGCCAGCAGTCTCAGGTCCTCCTCATATAGGTGTATCCGAAAGTTGTTTTAGTACCCACAAAACATAGCAGCTGATATGGGTAATCCAAAAGAGAGCAAATGGAGGTGGTAATTTTTTTATGATTTAGGCTCAGAAGTCACAGATTGCAACTTTTTGCCTTCCTTTACTTGTTAAAACAGAGTTCCCACATCTGGCACAACATTGAAAAGGCAAGGAATAGACTCCACTCCTGACGGGAATGGTGTCCAAGAATTCATGGATAGAGAGATGCCCTCCCTCTTGTGCTGGGGCTTCATCCCCATAAACACATCACAAATTGAGCATATTGTAAGGTGAATGTGCCTTTAATACATTTAACATACTCAAAGCTCCCATGTAGCACTATGGCTCACTGCAGAGGATTAGTGGTTTATTCTAGTGATCACGTGGCTAACTGGGTGCTGTGGGGAGCCCCATAGTGATCAAGCTTCGTGCTGCACACCCCTAACTATGGGCTCTACTGAATGGATGTCATTTTCACACCATCCCTAAAGTAAAAAAAAAAAAAAAAAAGTTGAAACATCACAAGTTGGGGACTATCTGTATATACAAGACAAATCAACAGATAAGAAATTGAGGAAAACATTGATGTAGTAATTTAAAATCAATTTCCTTAATTTTAGGACAGAGAAAGAAAAATAACCCTGTAGTAGTTAAAGACAGCATAAAGAATTCCACCGCACATTAATATCCAGAGAAGCTACTTCTTTAATACCAATATGGACACAGAGATATGTCATTCACAAATTTCTATACTGAGAATATCCTAGGGAAAAATACCAAATCAAAGAAAGTCAAAAAACAATGTCAAGCACAGTTCTACAAAAAATATCATCGATAAAGTAATGCATGAAACAGTTGCAGAATAATAACATCTCTCAGTGGGTGTCTCTGCCCACCCCTTGTTTGGCACAGGGGCTCAGGGAACACTTGGGATCTTCTTTGCTGATTCGTATCATGCAAACATCTGATGTAAGGATCAGAGAACTGAACTGATAAAAGTACAAGGTAAGAACAGGGAAGGCACAACTTACAGAAGCTTTTTTACTAGTACCACCACATATATTTTCAAGGAGAACTTTAGCATAAGCCAAGACCCTTAAACTACTTTTTGTGGTAATGAGGTTTATAACCATGTGTTAGCTCCCTTCCAGCTTGGTTAGATACTATCTGTCTGCTAAGAATAGCTCTCTACTTTTAACTGACTGCTGCTGTCTCCTCCTCTTCCTTTCCAGGGCCATTTCTGAGCACAGAAGAATGGTCTATAGACCATGTAAATAATAAATAGCCCATACCACACAGCATTCATTTAAGAAATGTAACAGACACATAATGACAGAAAGTGCATTTTAAAATGTGGTGTGTGTGTGTGTGTGTGTGTGTGTGGTGAGTTACAATCTCGTGATAGATACTAATATTAAATAAATGATCGTGTAATTATTGTATTACAGTACATGTGAGGTTTGCAGGTGCTTAGGATTTTTTTTTTCATTTGAACTACTAAGTGAAGAGTTCAAGTAAGTGATTTTTCCATTTGAGAGAAATTCACTTCTTCAGGTATTCAGGCATTGTTATTTTAATTTAACTATTGCTAATGGAAATATTTGTAAAGTGGGACAGATTATAGCTTGCATTTTTAAAATAAGTGCTAAACTTTAAACTTTGCTTGATGATTTCAGATTATCTTTAAAATTATTATATATTGTTCTGTATTTTACACGGAACATAAGTGATAAAAAGATCATTACATAGGAACTGGAGTAACATCATCAAGTTCTTCAACATCTCTGGTGCACAGTTTCCTAATACTTAAAGTGGGAGCATTATTTTCCTCAGATTTTTCATTGTTTCATGAATATTAAATGTTATAGCACATGTAAATGGCATCAACAAACTACTGCATTTAAGAATAGAGAAACTAGGGCCGGGGATTTTGCTCAGGGGTTCCACTGCCTGCCTCGCAAGCGCAAGGGCCCGAGTTCAATCCCCAGTACCAAAAAAAAAAAAAGAAAGAAAGAAAAAAAGAATATAGATACTAAAACAGAGGGCTGTTTGAGCTCAAGAAGTGTTTTGCATCTGTGCTATTGATATCTTGAGTTTATCATATAGATGTTGTAATTCCCCAAAGAAGTTAGATTATGTTTAAAGTTATAGTAAATAGATTATCTTTTAAAAAGAGCACTTCTAACTAAATGAATTTTTAATACTCATTTTTCATATGTGGAGGGCTTTTTCTTCCTTCCTTCTTTTCTCTATTTGCCTAGTTGAGTTTGCTAGAGGGATTCTGAATAACTAAGAGTTTTATAATCTGTATATTCTTTCTCAGTATCAATCCAAATGCTATGAATACCTTCCTTAGTATATTTACAATGTTGATTGTGTTTGAAAGTAGATATATGCATTAAAATGTAGCCAATACTGACCCTATTTTTGTCAGTGCAAGTACAGCCACCGAGATCAGTACTGCCAAGGACCATAGCCAACATGATTAGATTTACCCAAAATTTGGAGAAAGTATTACATTGACACATTTCTTATACTAATCATCAGACTTTATGGCATTGATTTCTAAGAACTTGGGGGCTCAGCCAGCTACATTACTAAACAGAAAGGATGGTACAGAGGGTATTATATTTCTGGAGTTGTCAAGTAAAGCAATATGTCAGCTCCAGAGAAAACTTTCAACCTCACCTTCACAACCTCAGCACAGAGCAAAAACAATAACTGATTTACAGAGGCTCCAAACTCCAAACTTAACAGTGCTCCTAAAAGTCATTTCAGGCAGTGCTGAAAGCAGTACTCTGTAAACGCTGGATTGTAGCCAAGGGCATCAGAATCAACTAGCCAACTTATTTATGGTACTGACATCATGCTTCTGATGCCAAATGAGATGAGACATAAGCATCTGCACTTTCAACAAGATATCCAAGTGATTCTAATAAGTGGGTCATATTTCAGAGTCATTGATCAAAACTGGATGACTGATGTTTCCCCTACTCTACACTATGTTACTGTTGACAAACTGTTCCACAGAGGGTCATAGGATTCTGTCATTCTCTCACCCCAATAAACACCCACCAAGAACTAGTACTGTAACCACCATTCCTTTACTAAGCTCCTATCCTGTGCCCTATGACAGGTGCCAGATTTTCAAGAATGACTGCATCAGACACAGTATATGCCCTTACTGAAAATCTAGTGGCAGAAGGAGAGGAAATCAGTTTGGAGAGAAAATAATCACTTAGATTTCTACCTAGCATGGGTGCTATAAAGGAAAACAGTCAAACTGTAGTTTCAAGTTTACTGGACAGTGTGTCTCTTAAACAAGTTAGAAAAAGAGCAGTTGATCAGAAGAGAGTTCATAGGATTTAATGGTGTATCCATTAAGAAATTCCAGACCTGGATGTTTATTTATTTACTCTCAGCTTCCAATCTGGGGTTCTCCTAGTCAGATTTTACATAGTTTGATCTGAAACAGTGGTTCTCAGTCTTGGCTGTACACTGAAATCTCCAAGGGAATTAAAAAAAAAAAAATGATACCGGTACCTTGGCCCTAGTCCTAGAAATTCTGATTTAATTGGCCTGAGGTGTAGTTTGGATATGAGGATTTTCTAAAGCTCCCCAGATGGTTCAAACCATGTAAACAATTTGGAGAGGAGGAAAAAAAAATTAAATCTAAATGTATCAACAAGGAAAGTCAATGAAGAATTTAAAGTAATCCATGTGTTTTGTGTGTCTCTGCTGGAAAGCAAAGAGCAGCTGGCAACACTGAACCTTAAGTGGTCAGAACACAACCCACTGAAGGTGGCCTCCCTCGCTCTCCGCTTCATACATGCGAACAGTGTGCTCCTAAGAGGCAGTCCTTTCTGCTCAGAGCTTTGCGTACTAAGCTGAAGGGAAAGATGTAAATGCACGTTAGGAAAATATATTTTTGCACAAAATTTTGAAGATTATTTAGAAAGACAGAACTAACATCCACAAGATAATAAGGTGGCTATAGTTTAAGGTATTAAAGACGACAATGGAAGTTCAAGAGATTGGAAAAAGCTTCAGTGAGCCTGGGCTGATCAAAAGAGACAAAATATAGGACTTAAGTGATAATGAAAAGAGAAGTCCAGGTTAAAAAAAAAACAGAAATAACCTCAGTAGAAAAGGGGGATAGGGAAGTGCTGCTGCTTAGATCTAGAAGGTCATTTTGTGTCATTGGGAGGTAGCAGGAACTTTTAACATAAGACCTAGTGTGAGGCTTTCCTTCGGATCATTAGTCCTGAAGGAGATTGTGGATCCCAGGCTCTTCCTCTTTCTCCTTTTTTTGCTTTCTGATCATGCTTTTGCTTTCTGGTCACGAGGTAAATACTTTTACCACACCACGCCACCAGGATGTGCTACCCTGAAACAAGCCCCTGCACTGAAACTCCAAAACTGTCAGCCAAACTAAATCTTGGTTATCTCAGGTATTCCTTACAGTAACAAAAAGCTAATACAGGGAGAGACCTGCCTCATCCCCTGGAGGAGAGAGATCTGAAAGGAAGATGTCAGAAATCTCTTCTGTTGAAGTTGGTCAACTTCCAGCTGCCCTTATGACACTGTATTTTTTTCAGAAAAACATTTTTAGGCAGCTCCCTTCACCCTGAAGAAGACTAGCTCCATTTTTTTCTGTCTCCTTCTGTTATTCATCTCTGAAAAGAGACTAACCACTGATGTCTAAATGCTTTGACTAACAGTGCCTGGCTGTGCGGCCCTTTTTTAAAACACAGAAGACCAAGCTGGGAATTGCATCAGGTATAGTGATACACGTGTCATTCCAACACTCTGGCAGGCTGAAGCAGCAGGATCACAAGTTCAAGCCCAGGCTTAGCGAGATGCTGCCTCAAAATAAAAAAGGGCTGAGGATGTAATGCAGTGTGAAGGCCCTGGATTCAATCCACTACTGGTATATATATGAACATGGATATGAATATGAATATGATTTGATGGCTGGATCCCCACCTTGGAGCTACTGAACAAGAATCATGAGGGCATGGCCTAAAATCTATATTATTTGTTAAATCCCACAAGTGATTATGATATGCAGCCTGGATATAGAACAATGGTTGTATTCAGTGGCAAGGGCTAGGAAACTTGTAGCTTAAATGCTATGTCCTGTGCTTACATGCAGGGATGCACACAGTTTACCTTGAAATACATTTTTCTACTTAAATTGCTAGAAACAACAATAAAGAAAACAGTGATGATGATAACTAATAAAAGCAAGTTTGAAAAGACACTGCAATTTGGGGGAGATCAGTAAACCCCAATTTGGAGACTTGTCATGGTTTCTACTCAGTAATAACTTATGGGATTGTTGCATGCTCCAAAAAGTATTAAAATAGGTTACACGAAGTCTGTTGTTTAAGTTTTGCAAATTTACTTATAGAACTTCAGGCCAAGGTTCTGCCACCTGCCTCACAAGCACAAGGTCCCGAGTTTGATCCCCGGTACCAAAAAAAAAAAAAGAACTGAAACCTGTTTAAGATTAACCCAGTGTCCAGTTTCTGACTTTTCAGCATATATTTACTGCACCCTTAAAATTATCTTCTTTCAGTAAGTACCAATAAAAGTCAGATACTCACCACCATGGCAGGAAGTGTGGTCAGAGAGAGACTTAGGTGTCACTAGATAATGAAAATCATCTTCCTAATCATGATATCAACAACTTTGAATACTGTCACAATCAGCATGTGATTAGGGGTTGCAGTAACCATGGTAAGCAGAGGGAACCACAAGGGTGTTTCTAGAATATTTGGCAAAAAGATGGAATAGGCAAATTTGGGTGAAACTTCTATAATTTTTCTGGCTGACTATTATTCATGTTCTTCAGTTTATCATTTCTAACATCATTATTCTTAATGGTAAATTTTCTTTCACTTGGGACAAAGAAGTCTCATTCAATGTCTATGAAATGAAACCTTCAAGGAAAGGGAGGATTCTTTCACCTTCCGTAAAGACTGAACCAGTAAGCAGAGGCAAAAATTAAATCAAGTTTAATAATCTTTATGAAACAACTACTAATCTTTTGTTCAATGTGGCTTAAGCACTGTTGCTAACACATTATTTCATAAATAATTGAAAATTACCAAGAAATGTGTTAGCATCAAGTTGTTTGATAGTTCCTAAGTATAAATGCAAAAGAATATAAATAATAAGTCAACTTCTAGAGATAAGTCTTTGACTTTCAACAGATCTTTTGTAAATTATAACTGCCCAGATTTACAACAACAGACAAGGACACAGCAATTAAAGAACTAACACAGAATATGTAAACTCAATCTAAACAGTAAAATTGAAGGCCACAAATTCATTTGCCTACAAGCTCCTGCATATCCATTTGTTGCTACAAATGGTTTCATATAGACAGGGAAGTAAATCAACCTAACATTCCCATATTCTGTCACTCCCTGGGAAGTGGCAATTATCAGTGGCAATTAAGAGAAAGAGAGCAATTAACATCACAATTTTGTTGCTTTATGCAAGTCAGATCTGCAAAAAGATCTTTTTTTAGTGGTTAGTTTTATACAATTAGAACTCCTTGCCATCTGATGAGAGCAAACCATTAGGACTTACTCTCACCTAGAACAATCTCATCTAGTAGAAATATCTCAATAGCAGCAACAACAACAACAAAAAACAAATGGACTTGTGTCTAGCAAAGGCAAACCTAGGACGGTAAAGTATGGGAAATCATCATGTGCGTAAAGTAGTTTTTACATAAATAATCTAGAAATTGTGGACTTGCAGTGATCTATCCAATATTGGTGGCAAACCTGAAAACATCATTGATAGAAGAACCGGTTCCTATTGGTGCCTCAGAGCCCCACTCTTCTCAGCAACAACCTTTGCTCTTGGGGAACAGGAACAGGTTTAATGGTAAAAATGTAGAAAGCAATACAAAAACAATGCAAAATAATTTTGAAAGTGAATTTCTCATTTTGTATCTCAGTTTTAAATTTATAGAATCATAAAACATTCCCTGAAAGGGACCTTGAAGAATACCCAAGAATCTATTTCTTTTGTGAGTCAGGGTGTTCCTGGATAGTTCAAGTTCCTATTTCTAGTTTGTAGCTGCACTTTTGGCTGTATCAGCAATACTCCAGAGAGAGAGAGAGAGAGAGAGAGAGAGAGAGAGAGAGAGAGAGAGATTTCCTGATTTTTTTCTCATATACTACCAACTAGAAATTCTTTGAGGTTAGCAACTAACTTTGTTTTGAAAGTGTTAAACCCATTGGTTATTGCCATATTAACGCCTCCAGTGCTTTGGACAGGCAACATGTAGATGTTTCTGTGAAAATGTGAAAGGGAGACTTGTTTGAAACCATGTGGAAGGAGCAGAGAGACTCTGTGCCACAGGAATGCAGGAGTTTTGCTGGGCTTGCTGCGACATCTGAAAATGTCTGCTCCTAGGTCTTAACTTTCCTTGATGTCTTTGAGCCTCAGTTTCTTTATCTCCTTAACCAAAATAATAGCATACATTCCCAGAGTTGTTGCAAAATTAAAGGTGAGATTGTTAGATAAATAAATTATGTGAAAATAACCAAGCAAAATGCCTCCCCTTGGAAGGTACTCAGTTCTCTTTCTTTTCCTACGCATACATCCCTCTTTTTGCCAGAAACATCTACTAAATCTTAAATGGTTCATTGGCCACTGGGCCGAAGTTTCCTTACCCATAAAATGAAGCTAGAACGACTTACTTCATAAGGTCCTTAGGAAGACTGGACGTAATCATGTCTGTGAACATGCTTTGTACGGTGTCTGCTGCTGCACACATAAGGGATTGATAATTCTATTGTTCGTAACTGCATCCCAGTGTTTCAGATCCAATGTTTTGTTTCCCAGTCTGTTTGAAATGCCTTCATCTTTTCTTGCCAAGTTCCTGGCAACCTTCCTTCAGTCCCTAACTTGCATTTTTTTCGAGGAAAATCAACAGTTCCAGAGCACTTACTCTGTGCTGGTCCACATCAAAGCCCATGCTCTCTGCTCCACCCAGCGTGCCCGCTCCTTCCACCTCATACCCTATATCACTTGTGCAGTACCTCCTCTATCATCTACCACACTTCGTTAACCATGTATTTGCATTCCCATATTTGGTTTTCTCTACTACTTTATTGGACTCTTCGAGGACAAAGAATATTTTTGTGTTGTATTTTTAAAGCAAACTCCACAAGTCTAGCTGTGTACTTTGATCAGAGGAGGCTCACGATACCCATCTATTGGATAATCAAGTGCATACAGTATTATATTTAGCCAATAGTCTTTTTCTTTTTTTGTGTGCATGCATGTATGTTTTGTTTGCGTGTTTTTATTTTGTTTTGTTGTTTTTTTGGTGCCAGGGATTGAACTTAGGGACCTTGCACTTGGGAGGAAGGCAGCGGAACCACTGAGATAAATCCCTGGCCCCTGGCCAATAGCCTTTTTAATGACCCTGCTAACATTAAAAATTACCAGAGAGTGAAATTGGGTGTAGTAGTGCATGCCTGTAGTCCAAGCTATTCAGGACATTGTGTCAGAGGGATCACTTAAGCCCAGGAGTTTAAAGCAAGCCTGGCAATACAACAAGACCCTGAATTTTAAAAATGCCAAGAAGCCCAGTAGTATAAATAACCATTTACTATGCTCATGGATCAGTAGGTCAGGAATTTGTTGGACAGGGCACAGAGGGGATGGTTTGAATCTGTTCCAAGATGTCTGACACTAAAAGAATTGAAGTCTGGAGGCCACCATCCTCTAAAGGGCTCGTTCACTCACAGTGAAAATAAGCCATCAGCTGGGAACCCAATGGAGCTGCTGATTAGGACATATATATGTGGCTTGTCTGTGTGACCTGGGCTCCTTCACAGTGCTGTGGCTGCATTCCAGATGAGAGCCCAGCAGAAGCTGTATCCTCTCTATGACCACTTCTGAGACCATCTACAGCCCAGCAAGGAGAAGGGAAATAAATTTCATCTCTGGGTATGAAATAGTTTAGTTCTGAAAAAGCATGTAGTAGTGGATATGCTGTTATGGTCATGTTGGGAAAATATAATCTGACACAAGATGTTATTGTTCTAATGCAATAATATTGAGCTGTACTGAGTTTTAAAGGCAGTGGATTATCTTACCTTTAAGTCTCAGTAGATGATCAGAAATCTAACTTACAACTTGGAAAGGGAGGCATGAAAAAGGCATGGGTGTGGCAAGCACGAGGCTGAACCCTCACTACAAGAAGGCTCTCCACCTCTTCATGCTTTAACATCAGGGAGTATGCATTCCTAAGGAGTACCAACATTCAGACCACAGCAATCAAAAGAGTTTTAGGGAAAAAAATTTTAAAAGCTCTAGGTTGAACATAACACAGACCCTAAGTGAAGGTTGTTCTATGAAAAATAAAAGAGAAAGACAATTTCATTCTTTAAAAATGTCACAGAAAGGAAGAGCAAGAATACTGCATGTAGAACTGGGTAAATCTGAATAAGGATTACAGACTATATCCATGTCTGCTTCCTGGTTGTGATGCTGTACTACATATATGAAAGATGGAGAAACTAAGTGGAAGGCATGAGGAGTCTGTCCGTGTTATTCTTTTCAACTTCATGTAAATCTACAATGATCTCAAGATGCAAAATTCACACCTCTCTCTCTCTCTCTCTCTCTCTCTCTCTCTCTCTCTCACACACACACACACACACACACACACACACACACACACACACACTTTTCCTAGTGTATTAACATTTACTTTTCCCAAAGAATAAATGTCACCAAGTGGAGACAATGTCTTTTTCCAAAACAGCAGTTCTAAGGGCTGGCCGCCTTTCAGTATCTATAATACTTCCAGGGGAAAGGTATTTTTGTGCAGGCAAGTCTCTTAGTAATATTCAAATCTCTTGACATCAGCAGCTGCCTGCTCCACCTACACCATCTCCCTTCAGTGGATTGAAAATAAAAGTTAATTCTTATTCATGAAGAGCTGTGCTTAGCTGTGTCCAAGTTTGTAACTGTTTCTACATTTACCTATGATATAAAGTGAAATTCAAACAGAAAACTGTTTTATTCTAATTTTTCTGTTTTTGAAGATAAAATAAAAAGTCTACTCTTGAAATGTATGTCTAGGACCCAAAGCCTGAGAAATAAAAAGTGCTGAATTGAAATGGGTATGTAAAAGCTTCCTCTCTTCCGCTCCTCCCAGCCACTGTGATAGAGTAAAAGCCTTTTTTCTCTGTCAAAAATCAATCAACAAATATTTACAACCTTTTCAACTATTCCAACCATTACTAGATCATTAGAGAGGACTTTAAACTTGCTGCTGGCCCTTTAAGGGCATTAGGAATTTAACTGCAGGAAAAAAAAAAAACAAAACCACACACAGTTAATAGAGTTCCCACTGTGCTCCTCTGCTTCAACCACAGAGAGCTTTTAAGAATCAATTTGTGGTTCTGGACAAATGGTCTAGACTAGGATGGGAACCCAGAACAGAAGCAAATGGAAAAGGAGATAGGCAAATAGAAACTTCTAGTTATTGTTATACCACTCGATTATACTACACCTCTCTTAAACTAAAAAATAAAAAGTTGAACTAAAAAATGATCATTTTTACTATTTCTGCTTCTTATCTGAATGAAGGAAGGTGCTCTACAATTAGAACCTTGGTAGCATACCCATATATATAAACTGTGGGCCAAGATGACAAATGACCTGGTTCGAATTCTGATTTTATTAATTTCCTTGCACGTCGCTCAGTAGTTCAGCAGGTTAGAAATATTGTGTATATTTGTAAGATTGCATTTTATTCTTCCAAGAGTTATTGAATTCCAAAACTGAGTATTTAAAACCTCATAAAGTGTAGAGGAAAAAGGATATAAAAGAATTTTCTGTGCTGTCTATTCAATGTTCTATAATCCTAAAATGTTTTCTAAAAACCAGATCTATTAATTACAAAATATACCAAAAACAAAACAAACAAAAAAGCTTCCTAGGGAGCCAGTTAAGGCTATGTATAGATCTGAATTGCTTCCTTATTTTTTGTGCTGGTATCCTGGATTCCTCCCTTTCCAACAAGTATAACAAAAACCTGTCCTTTCTGTTTCTCTATCTACTCTTCCCCCACCCCCAAATTTGCTGGTTCTATTTTGGAAGGAATATACTGATGAAAGCAGAAAGAAATAGCAGAAGGAAGAGATCCTAAGTCTATCATGAAGAGAGAAAATAGAACAAAACAAGACTATTTCTAGTGGCTTCAGTCCCCTTAAGAGGAGAGAAAGCCAAGCCTGGCTGACACAGGATGCTTCAGAAGAGAAAATAAAAACCCTGAGAGAGATCCTTGGGTATAGGGCTAGTCATGTTCCTATCTTCTGTAGCATAGCAATGTCCACATCACTGGAATAAAGAAGAAAAGAGCATTTTATGTTGGCATATGGAACATTTAGGTATCAGAACAAGAGCAAGCCTGAATGGCAGATGGTTCTGGACTTGAGTAGGTCAGGAATCCCTAATTATGTCAAAGAGAAGAATGAATTGCGTGGGAAAGACTGCAGTTCCTAAGCCTACATTCCTCAAGAATTCCTCTCCTTTGGCTGAGCAAAGGAAAGGATTGGATCAAGACAGTAGTTCCCACAGGTCATGGGCAAGGGGAGCAGAGAAATCAATTTGCCACAGTAGGACATCCCATATCTGTCCTATGACTGGGATGGCCTGGGGGAAATACCTGTTAAATAAGTAATCACTGAAATGATTCACCAAATCATGCAGTGCTATTAAAACACTGCCTCTTTGTCATATAAGTGCACACTAATTTTTTTGTGTGCACTATTTTTTTAAGTAAATTTACTTTCAGAGAGTCAAATGACATGACCTATTTCAGAGAGCACAAAAATGGTAAAGCTGCCATGTTCTAACTCCTTCATTGTTCACTCCTGCAAAGATTTACAGGGACATCAACCTAATGGGACACAAAATCCTGAGACTTCTGTGTCTACTCACATCCATCTCATGGCTCTGGCAAGAAGCTTACCTTCAAGGTCTCCTTTTGAACTCTCTGTAAAGTGATGATAGCATCTCTGGGAAAGCAGCCATCACATCTCTGCACCACTATTGATATTTTATTACCTGTGCAACTATAGAGAATTCAACTATACAGAGTACAGTTCAACATATGAGAGGCCAATATCTAATCTGAAATATCTAAATAAGTGATTCACAGGGACTTCTCAGAAAAGTCAGTTAATTCCATTTCCCCAATCTGTAAAAGCTTGGAAGGGTATGTAGCATGGTAATTTCCTCTCATGGGTCAGGGTGGAGGAAGCAATATCCGGGGCTTTCCATAGTTGTTTTACAATTCAAGGATGTAGAGCTAATCCTGGGATTCCCAGCATCAACTCAGTACACATACATGTGTTGTATGTGTGGGATTGTCAAAAAACCTCCAATGTCCAGGGACTGATTTCCAGATTAAATCCTATGGCTGATTAAATTTACTACTTCCCAAAGTACAGTTTGGGTGACAGCTAATGCTAAAGTCATAACCAAACTCTAAGCCCTGCTCTGGTAGAGGCTCTTTATCATGCCTGTGAGATGGATTCTAGCTTATAATCCACTGCAACCCTTTGCCTTCAAATGAACCCAGCTGACCTACACAAATGCTGAGAGCACAGGAAATCCTACAGGCCATGGACACTCAACTCTGGAATTTGTCTTGACTCTTTCCCTTACAAAGATAAAGAAATTTGCCCAAAGTCACAAAGTCAGTAACTGGCAAGACTAGGTTTAAATCTGGTTCTGCCTAACTGCACAGTCTGTCTGAGGATCATGGAACTGTCACCTTGCTCTCAAAGGATTGTTCTGGAAAAACAATACTACTGGTTTGATTTGACAGGTGACCTGGACCACACTAAGAAAGCCGGTGTTCAGGGGCTAATTTAAACACAAAGACTCACAGCTTCTGTGGCTCTCTAAATTTTAAGTATTGATACTTCCAGGAAGATAGTGGAGCAGTAAACAGCAGCAAATCAGGTTCTCTGAGATTCAGAATCCAAACACTGGAATATAACAACCTGGGGAGAAAAGAAAGGGGGGAGTGAATTCTTGGGACCCAGAAAGGATCTGAAGGGAAAATTGGAGCCCACTGGGAAAGTGAGGAGATAGACTTCAACACAGAAAAAGGAAGAGGTAAACTTTACTTTCTCTTTGAGCCCCAGGTCATAGTGTGAGAGAAGAGGCTCAAATCTACAGTAACATGGTGAGGGTGGGCAACTGCAGAGGCCTCCAGGCCCTTCAGAGAGAAACACTCCAGCAAGAACTGAGCAGTGGATGCTGTGAACTATGATAGCTAGGCAGTGATACCAGTCTAAGTATCCCCAGGACAGGGTGTTGACCAGATGCCATTGTAGTGTGGGGCCACTTGAGACCAGGACATGGCGCAGTCAAGGGTTGGATTCATCTCAGGGTCTCCCATGAATGGGTGAGGCACAACTAGAGGAGACATCCAGGATCAAGGATTCCTGCTCAGACTGGCAAGAGACACTCAGAGTGTTATAGGCTGAACAACTCAGTCTCCAACCCCGACACCAGAGGCCAGGATCAGCCTGAACTTCTACTGAATTGAAAGCACCAGAACCGGCACCCTGCCCTGTTCCTTCTGCAGCTTTTCTGGGACTGTCCAGCAGAGATCTGAGCTCTGTCTGCCTCTTTGTGTACCAGTGACTTCAGAGACACAGCCTGAATTGGACAGTGCCTTAATACTATAGACACAGATGATAATCACAGGTTTGAAATCACAGAGAAATCACTTTTTCCTTTGCTTTTGTTTTATTTTCTCTTTTTCTTGATTTTGTTTTTTCATGAGTAAACAGTTTTTCGGTTTTTGTTTTGTTTAGTTCTTGTTTCCGTTTTTTCCTTCTTTCCCTCCTATCTTCTTCACTAGTTTTCCAAAAGTTGAGTAATCTTCCTTTGTCCTTCAGCACTGCTTTAACCTCTTTCTCTTCTCTTATTTCTGTACTTTTTCCTCTTATCACTTTAAAATGTTCTCCCTTGAGAGTAAAATCACTCTGTTGAAGGGATATTTACTGTATAAAATTTTCTGGTTTGTTTTAAATTTTGTTATATAACTATAAATCTTGTACCTATAGTCACAGGTGACAAACTAATAGTTACCACAGTTTATCATTTTCTAGACTGTGCTTGGTGCTATTATTACTGATTGTACTACTTTAGCTAAGGTGACATAGTTATAATCAGTTGCTTTTCCTTATATGCCAATACAGAGATTGCCTGGAGATCATAAACAATACTGTAGTCCAGTACCAAAATGCTGCATGCTAGGCCAAATAAGCAGCTACCTCTCATCCCTGAAAAATTTAAGAAGTAGGATTTTTGGTTAGACTCAAAAGCCAAAAGCCAGCTATACCTAGAAGACATTGCTGAAAAGTAGTCATTTTCTAACAAGGTCTAGATACAGTAATAAATCTCCCTAGCATAATTTACAAGTATTAATGGAGAAAGCAAATTTTTAAGAATAGAAAATGAGAAGATATAAAAAGCAAGATGCAGTCCCAGACCTCCAGCTTGTCCAAAGCAGATCCAGGGGGCACTGAGGTGGAAGAAATTAAAAGCCACCCACCTGAACTTTCTTAATGGTAGCAGCAGAAGTAACAAAGCAGATGAATGAGTATTTAGAAAAAGAAAATCCAAAATAATTTCACAGATAACTAAAGAAATGATGACCCAGAATAGATTAGAGATAATAAAAAATTGAGGAGCTTAAGAAAGTGATGAAAACCATGAATGCCCCATCACAGGAAAGAAATGGAGTTCATGAAAAAGATTCAAACAGATATTCAGGAAATTAAAAACTATATTGAAAGGGCCAGGGATTTAGCTCAGTGGTGCTGCCACCTGCCTTGCCAGCACAGGATCCTGAGTTCAATCTCCAGTATCCACTAAAAAATTATATTGAAAGTATACACAATAGAATCAACCAATGTGAGGACAGAATATCACATTTAGAAGACAGGTTTGTGGCTACCAATGATCCAGTGAAAGACTTCTTTAAAATAGTAAGTGACACACACAAAAATCAATCCAACAGTTGCTAGATGATCAAAAAAGAATAACATATGTTGATTAGAACAATGAAAGATCAGAAGATGACACAGAGGACATTTGTTTGCAAAAACAATGGCAAAAAATTTCCCAAGCATGGAAAAAGAATTTGACATACAGATGAATTAGGCATACAAAACTCCAATTATCCATGATCAGGAAAAACTAAACCAAGGCATACAATAGTCAAGATTCCAGAAATTCAGCAGGAGAAAAAAACATTAAAAGTTGTTACAGAGAAGAAACAAATCACCTAGAAAGGAAAACCCATCAGAATCACAGCAGAATTCTCAACCCTAACTCTTAAGGAGAGTTTGGAGTGAATTATTTCAACTCCTAAAAGAAAACAATTTCCATCCCAGATTGATGTACCCCTCAAAATTATTTTTCAAAATTGATGGAGAAATATGATACTTCCATAAGAAGTAAGATACTTCCTGAAGAAATGAATGACCTCCAAGTAAGCACTCCAAAAAGCTGAAGGGTATTCTAGAAAAAGACGATGAAGAAAACAATTCCATGAATCCCAGACTGAATCCACCAGGCAAGGCAAGCAATTAAACAGAGGAGGAAAGAAAGAGAATCAACAATAGGAAAATAATAAGACAAAGATTATTCAATACTGATCAGTTAAAACCAGCAAAGTAAATGGTCTCAAAGTACCAATCAAAAGAAATAGACTGGCAGAATGGATCAAGAAACAATATGCTGCATACAAGAAACACACTTAACTAAAAAAGAAATTTATAAACTGAAAGTCAAAAGATGGAAATAATACTCCATGCAACAGGAACCCAGAAAAAAGAATGGGTAGCTATTCAATTCACAGACAAAGTACATTTTCAGGATAACTGATCAAAAGAGACAAAAAAGTCATTACATATGTTAAGTGAACAATCCAAGAGGAAGATATAGCAATCATAAATATGCGCCAAATGCCAGCATACCCAATTATATAAAACAAACATTAATGGATATGAAAAAAGCAAATAAGCACAAATACAATTGTAATGCAGGACCCAGTACCCCACTGTCACAAACAGACAGATTAACTAAATAAAAAATCAACAAAGAAATATCAGAACTGAACCAAACCTGTGAACAAATGTTCAGTGGTTGTCTACAGAGTGTTCCACCCCACAACATCAGAATACAAATTTTTTTCAGCTGCACAAGGGACATTCTCCAAAATAGACCATATACAAGCTCATAGGACATGCTTAAGTAAATGCATAGGAATTGAAATTATCCTGTGCATATTATCAAATCATAGTGCAATGAAATTGGAAATCATTGGAAAAAGAAACCACAAAAATTTCATAAGTGCATGGAAATTAAATAAAGCCCTCCTGAACAACCAATAGGTCATAGATGAAATTAAAGAAGAAATTAGACAATATGTACAATAAAATGATAATGCCAATACAACATACCAACTTATGGGATGCAATACAAGCAGTCCTGGGAGGGAAATTTAAAGTGGTAAATTCCCACATGAGAAAACAGAACAAGCTCAAAAAAAAGTTTCTAGCAAAAGAAGAATAAGTTAAACCCAAAGCACATACAAAAGAGGAAATAATAAAGATCAGAGTAGAAATTAATGCAATTGAGGCTAAGAA
Source organism: Fukomys damarensis (assembly GCF_012274545.1). Classification (NCBI taxonomy): domain Eukaryota; kingdom Metazoa; phylum Chordata; class Mammalia; order Rodentia; family Bathyergidae; genus Fukomys; species Fukomys damarensis. The sequence continues at coordinate 37,858,986 of NW_022900929.1, read as the reverse complement.
AACTATAGAAAGAATCAACAGATTAAAAAGTTGATTCTTTGAAAGATTCAACAAGATAGGCAAACTTTTAGCCAACCTAATCAAAATAAGGCAAGACTCAAATCTATGCAACTAGGAATGAAAAGAGTGAGATTACAACAGCTCCTTGAAAAATTCAGAAGATCATCAATATCTACTTTGAGAACCTGTACTCAAATAAGACAGAAAATACAGAAGAAATATAGGTTCCTAAATACATATGAACTACCAAGATTGAATAAAAAGATGTAAAAATTCTGAAAAACTAGTATCAGTCAGTGAAATAGTAAAAACATAGTAAAAACCTACCAACAAATAAAAAGCCCAGGTACTGAGAGATTCACTGCTGAATTCTATATGAAATTTAGAGAAGACCTAATGCTATGACTCCTCAAACTCTTTAATGAAATTGAAAGAGAAGCAATACTCCCAAAGTCATTCTCAGAAGCAAGCATTACCCTGATACCAAAACCAGGAAAGGATCCAGCCAAAAAAGAGAGCTGCAAAAATCCTTAATAAGATATTGGCAAACAGAATGCAGCAAATCACCATGAAAATTACACTCTCTGACCAAATGGGATTCATCACAAATATGCAGGGATGGTTCAGCATATACAAATCAATAAATATAATACACTACATTAACAGAGACAAGGACAAAAACTATATGATCCTCTCAATAGATACAGAAAAGGTGTTTGACAAAGTCCAACACCCATTTATGATAAAAACCTTACAGAAATTTGGTATAGATGGTCTTCATCTCAATCTGATAAAAGCCATCTATGACAAACCAACAACTAACATCATTTTAGATGGAAAAAAACTAAAAGCTTTTACTCTAAAATCAATAATAAGACAAAGATGCCCACTATCACCACACTTATTCAGTATAGCTCTGGAGACATTAGCCAGAGCAATTAGACAAGAGAAAGAAATAAAAGGAATAGAGATAGGAAAGAAAGAAGTTAAATTGTCATTATTTGCTAATGACATGATACTATACATAGAAGACCAAAAGAATTCCAAAAAAAGACTCCTAGACTTAACCAAATTCAGGTGTGTAGGAGGATACAAAGTCAACATTCAAAAATCAATAGCATTCCTGTATACAAATAACAAACTCACTGAGAGAGAAATTAGGGAAACAACAAGTTTCACAATTTCACCAAGAAAAATGAAATATGAATACATTTATAAAGGAAGTAAAAGACCTTTACATTGAAAATTATAGTACTCTGATAAAGAAGATCAAAGAGAATATCAGAAAATGGAAAGCTATTCCTTCTTCTTGGGTAGGCAGAGCCAATATAGTGAAAATGGCCATACTTCCCAAACTGTTATACATATTTAATGCAATCCTGATTAAAATACCAATAAAATACCTCACTAAACTATAGAAAAAAGTCCTAAAATTCATTTGGAACCAGAAGAGACCTAGAATAGCAAAAGCAATTCTGGGCAACAAAGGCAAAGTGGCGACATCACAATCCCTGACTTGAAATTATACTACAAAGCTACTGTGATAAAAACAGCATGACACTGGCAAAAAAAAAAAGTAAAAGCAGTCTCAAAGATCAATAAAACAGAATAGAAGATGAATAAAAGACTCCAAACACATTCAGCCACCTTTTCTTTGACAAAGGGACCAAACACCTTCACTGGAAGAAAGATAGCCTCTTTAATAAATGGTGCTGGAGTCAAGGAAAACCTGGGGTGAGATACTCCAAACCCTAAAAGAAAACAATCTCCAACCTAGATTGATGGATCCTGCAAAAATATCTTTCAAAAAAGATGCTTCCAGCACAAAGAACACCTGAGAAACTTCATTAAGGCCGAACCAGCACTCCAAACATTCCTAAACAATCTCCTAGAAAAACACAATGCAGGTCACAACTCCATGAGACCCAACAGAGCAAATCCAGCAGGCAAGGCAGGAAATTAAAAGGAGAGGAGGAAAAATAAAAAATAAAAGACCTAATAACAGGAAAATAACATGACAAGGATAAGTCAATACATATCAATTATAACCATCAATGTTAATGGCCTCAATTTACCAATCAAAAGAAATAGACTGGCAGAATAGATTGAGAAGCAAAATCCAACAATATGTTGTATACAAGAAACATACCTAGTTCAAACAGAAATGCATAAACTGAAAGCAAACATAGTTCTCCATGTGACAGGAATCTGGAAAAAAAGCAAGGGTAGTGATCTTACTGGCAGACAAAGTAAATTTCAAACCAAAACTAATTAAGAGAGACTAAGAAGGGGCCAGAGATTTACCTCAGTGGTTCCAGCATGTGCCTCACAAGAGCAAGGTCCTGAGTTCGATCCTTGGTACCAAAAAAAAAAAAAAAAAAAAAAAAAAAAAAAAAAAAAAAAAAAAAAAGACTAAGAAGCTAAGAAGGTCACAGCATCCTCATCAAGGGAACAATCCAACTGGAAGAGATGACAATCATAAATATATATGCACCAAACACTAACACTCCCAACTATACAAAACAAATATTAATGGACATAAAAAACCAAATAAGCTCTAATATAATTGTAGTGGCAGACCTCAATACCCCACTTTCACAAACAGACAGATCATCTACACAAAAAAATCAACAACGAAATACTAGAACTGAATCAAGCTTTTGAAGAAATGGACTTAGATGTTTACAGAGTGCTCTACCCCATAAAAATCAGAAAATGCATTATTTTCAGCTGCACACTAGTCATTCTCCAAAATAGACCACATACTAACTCACAGAACAAGTTTAAGTCAATGAAAAGGAACCAAAGTTATCCCATGCATATTATCAAACCATAGTTCAATTAAACTGGAGATCCCTAACATAAGAAACTGCAAGAACTTCACAAACACATGGAAATTGAATAACACTCTCCTGAACAACCAATGGGTTGCAGAGGAAATTAAAGAAGAAGTTAGACAGTTTCCATAATTAAATAATAATGCCAATAGGAATCTATGAGATACAATGAAAGCAGTTCTATGAAGGAAATTCATAGCAGTGAATGCCCATACTAGGAAAACAGAGCGAGTTCAAACAACCTAATGCTGAATCTTAAGCTCTTAGAAGAAGAGCAAGACAAATGCAAAGCTCGTACAGAGGAAATTATATAGATCAGAGCAGAAATTAATGCAATGGAGACTAAGAGAATGATATAAAAAAATCAATGAATCCAAGACTTGGTTTTTTAAAAATAAAATCAATAAACCTTTAGCCATCCTTGTCAAAAAAAGGAAAGAAAAGGTTAAAATTCATGCAATTAGGAAATATAAATGGTGAAGTCACAACAGATCCAGCAGAAATCCAGAAGATCATCAATACCTACTTTGAGAACCCGCACTCTAATAAAATGGAAAACACAGAAGAAATTAGCAGATTTCTAGATATGTATAAATTACCAAAGTTGAATGAAGAAGATATAAAAATTCTAAACATCCCAATTACAATCAGAGAGATTGAAAACATAATTTAAAATTTACCAACACAGAAATTCCCTGGTCCTGATGGCTTCACTGCTGAATTCTATAAGACATTTAGAGAAGAACTACTGCCACTATTCTTTAAACTCTTCAATGAAATTGAAAGGGAAGCAATACTTCTAATGCATTCCTGGAATGAAGTGATACTTTGATTCCAAAGGCAGAAAAATACCCAACCAAAAAGGAGAACTACAGGCCAATCTCTCTAATGAACAAAGATGCAAAAATCCTCACTAAGATACAGAGGGTAATCAAGAAGATCATACACCCTGACCAAGTCAGATTTATTCCAGGGATGCAAGAATGGTTCAACATATGTAAATCAATAAATGTAATACATTATATTAACAGAGTCAAGGACAAAAACCATACGATCATCTCAATAGATGCAGAAAAAGCATTCAACAAAATTCAACACCCATTCATGATTATAAACCCTACAGAAAACTGGAATAAATGTCTTTACCTCAACCTAATAAAGGCTATCTATGAAAAACCAACAGCCAACATCATACTAAATGGTCAAAAACTGAAAACCTTCATGCTAAAACCACAAACAAGATAAAGATGTCCACAGTCACCACTCCTGTTCAATATAGTTCTGGGAACAAGTAGCCACAGCAATTAGACAAGAGAAAGAAATAAAAGGAATAGAGATAGGAAAGAAAGAAGTTAAATTGTCATTATTTGCTAATGATATGATACTCTACATAGAAGACCCCCCCAAAAAAAACTCTGCCAAAATACTTCTAGATTTAATTGACAGATTCAGTAGAGTAGCTAGATACAAGGTCAACACTCAAAAATCAATAGCCTTCTTGTATACAAATAACAGACTCACTGAGAGAAAAATCAGGGAAACAATTCCTTTCACAATAGGATCCCCAAAATTGAAATATCTAGGAATCAGTCTAACAAAGGAAGCAAAAGACCTCTACATTGAGAACTACAGCCCTCTGTAAAAAGAGATCAAAGAAGATATAATAAAATGGAAAGACATCCCCTGCTCCTGAGTAGGAGGAACCAATATAGTGAAAATGGCCATACTTCCAAAACTACTATATAGATTCAATGCAATCCCGATAGAAATGCCAACAGTATATTTCACAGAACTAGAGAAGACAATACAAAAATTCATTTGCAATCAGAAGAGACCTAGAATAGCTAAAGCAATTCTAGTCAACAGAGATACAACAGGGGGGTATCACAATATGCAACATGAAACTGTACTACAAAGCCACTGTAATTAAAAACAGCATGGTACTGGCAAAGAAATAGACCTGAGGATCAGTGAAACAGATTAGAAGATGCAGAAACAACTCCAGACATACTCAGCTACCTCATCTTTGACAAAGTACCTGAACACCCACAGTGGAGGAAAGACAGCCTCTTTAATAAATGGTGCTGGAAGAACTGGGTTTCAACTTGCCAAAAATTAAAACTAGACCTGTATCTTTCACCATGCACTAAACTAAAATCCAAGTGGATTAAAGATCTAAATATTAAAACAGAAACACTAAACTTTCTGGAAGATAACTTAGGTAGAACTCTTGAAGACACTAGCATATGAAAAGACCTTACGAACAAAACCTTAGGAGCATGGGAACTAACACAAAGAATCAACAACTGGGTTCTCATCATTAAAAAGCTTCTGCACTACAAGAGAAACCACCAACAGAGCTAAGACACAACCTAAAATGTGGGGGAAAAAATTTTTATCAGATGTTCCTCAGACAAAGGACTACTATCTGAAATATACAAAGTACTTAAAAAAATCAGACCCCAACATATAAAGACCCAATTCAAAAATGACATCTAAAATGAACAGACATTTCTCAGACAAAGAAGTAAAAGCAGCAAGTAAATATATGAAAAAATGTTCCACACTACTGGTCATTCCAGAGATGCAGATGAAAACAACACTGAGATTCTACCTCATCCCAAAAAGAATGGCTGCTATCAAATCAATGAATAACAAATGCTGATGGGGTTGTGGGGAGAAAGGAACCCTTCTCCACTGTTGGTGGGAGTGCAGACTGGTGCAACCACTATGGACATTTATATGGAGATACCTCAAAAGACTAGGATTAGAGGTCCCATTAGACCCAGCCACCCCTCTGCTGGATATCTTCCCAAGAGATTTAAAACAATCATACCACAGTGATATATGTGCACCTATGTTTATGGTAGTACAGTTTGTAATGGCTAAAACTTGGAAACAGCCCAATTGCCCATCAAGTGGAGATTGAATAAAGAAAATGTGTTTTTTTTAAATAAAATGGAGTACTACTCAGCCATAAAGAATGAGAAACTAGAGACATTTATAGCTAAATGGATGCACATTGAGGCTATACTCTTATGTGAAATAAATAGGACACACATGTGTAAATACCAAATAGTTTTTCTGGTATGAAAACCTAAAAGTGTAAATAAGGACAAAAATGTATAATTGATAATGTGAAAAGGAAGACAAGACTAAAGCAGTAGGGGAAGTGGGAGGGTAGGGGAAAGGAAAAAAGGGAAAAGAAAAAATATAAGAAAAGGACAAAAATGGAAACAAAGTTTTTGTTGGAAGGGTGGAAGGGGTGAAGGGAGGGCAGGGGAATGTGGAAAAAATAAGAACCAAGATACCTTATGTAAAGGTACAAGATCCTAATGATAACTGTAACTGTACTGTACACCTAATATACACCAATAAACTTAATGGGAAAAAAATGGTGCTGGAAAACCACATGCCACACATTAAACCTAGACTCATATCTCTCACCATGAACTAAACTAAAACTGAAATGGATCAAAGAGCTAAATATTAAAACAGAAACACTTGACCTGCTGAAAGATAGAATAAGTAAAACTCTTGAAGACATTGGTGTAGGCAAAGACTATGAACAAAACCCTGAGCACATTAGAACTATTAAAAAAATCAATTATTAAAAAGCATCTGCACAGCAAAAGAAACCACCAAGAGTAAAAAGATAACCCACAAAGTGGGGAAAAAATTTGCCAGACATTAATATCTAAAATTTATAAAACACTCAAAAGTAATAGACCCCCCCCAAATTTAAATACCCAATCCAAAAATGGGCATCTGAATTGAACAGACACTACCAAATGAAGAAGTACAAACAACAAATAAATATATGAAAAAATGTTCAACATCATTCATCATTTGAGAAATGCAAATTAAAATGAAGCTGAGATTCTATTTCACTCCAAAAAGAATGGCTATTGTCAAGAAATCAACCAATAACAAATGCTGGCAAAGCTGTGTGGGAAAAGGAACCATTCTCCAGCAATGGTAGGAGTGTAAATTGATATAACCAATAAAAAAAAACAGTATGGAGATTTCTCGGAAAGCTAAAATTAGTGATTCCATTTGACCCAGCTATTCCCCTTTTGGGTATCTTCCCAAAAGAGTTAAAATCATCATACCACAGTGATATGTGCACATCCACGTTTATAGCAGCACAGTTCGTAACAACTAAATCTTGGAAATAGCCCAGTTGCCTATAAATGGGTGAATGAATAAAGAAAATATTTTTATATACAGTGGAGTGTTACTCTGCTATAAAGAAGGATAAACTTGCGATGTTTTTAGACAAATGGATGCCCCTTACAGACCATATTGTTTAGTGAAATACATCAGACAAACATATTAAAATATTACATTGTTTCTCTAGTATGAGAAACCAAAAGGGTAAATGAGGACAAAAATGGATGCTAGGTATTGGTAAGTAGGAAGAAAATGTTCAAATAGGAAGGGGGAAGGGAAGGAAAGGAAAAAGAATAAAAGAATAGAAGCGGAAAATGGAAACAAGGCTTTTGTAAATAAGAATAGGAAGAATGGTTGAAGGGAGGGAAAAAAAGAAGAATCAAGGTATACCATGTTCAGGTATAAATTTCCTGTGATGAGTGTGATCATTCTGCATATCAAGAGTGTATCAATAAATTTAATTTTAAAAATAAATGTTAGGCATTATCATTATGTTATCTGCCAGGACATATCTCCACTGCCCGTATTCCAAACTGCAGTGATTGCTGTTACTAATGGCATTGAAGTCAGTTAATGTGCATTTTGCATTTGCTCTGTTTACTGCAGTTTATGGAGAGGTGCATGGGATTAAAAGAGTATTAAACATATTTCCTGTGCTCTAGAAACATGTGTCCAAGGGGTTAGAGGTTGGAGGTACAAAAATAAAGCAATCACTCAAATGTTTCTGCCCCGAGTCAGATTAAATATCATGAGAGGAAAAAAACAACTTCTATGAAAAGATAGGTACTACCTAAATGGCTTACCTAAAGTACTGAAGTCCTTTGCCATCTAATTATCCCTAAATTAACCTAATCATAACTGTATTATTGGTTACTTTGCCTCTGCATAAGTTGCCTGAAATATGTCTTGACTTGCAATTCCTATAAGTCCCTCTTTCTTCTATTTGTTTAAAAGAGAAGCAAAATTCTCCACAGACTTTTTTCCCCCTGAGCATTCCAAAAATGCTAAGACTGAATTTAGATCTGTTTGAGAACAGCATAATTGTTAAGAATGCGATCAAGGGGCCCATTCACTAGGCATATACGCATGACTTACATGACCAAGTTATGTTGGTTTCAGTGGCATATTCTCAAGTCAAGTAGAAGCAGCATGAAGATTAATGCACACACACACACACACACACACACACACACACACACACACACACTTTCAGATCATTACAGCAATATAGTGAGACCAATCTCTCTGCTGAGCTTGTGTCAGTACTTCCAGTCTAACCATGTTTTGTCAAGTCTTCCAGACTTGGATGTGAAACTGCCCTGTGGGTCTGAAATTCAGGAGACAGTACTGTAAGGCCATTTGATTAGATTTTTTGCAAGTTTCTCTATCTGTGAGCTGCCTGCTTATTACATGAAATGCAAGAAAGGTTGCACAGTTTTTAAGCTGTTGCATTTTGAAATGAAATGGAATTATCTGTAAACCAGAACAGGATTTAGTATTGCTATCTAGGGATGAATTAAAAATTAACTGGTTCAATCCTTTGTAATTTATGAGTGTTAGATATATTGCACACAAATAGAAAAAATGATAATTTAATCTCCATTTTATGAAATGTGAAAGTGTTACATATTTTGTCTAATTCTCTCTGATTAAGCGTCAAGGTAACCACTGATATCTGGGGCTAAAGATAATTTTGCAAATACGTATCCTTGCCTTTGCATTATATGCTTAATTCTGATACTCTATTATTCAGAGGCAACAGGTACCATGACATCCAGACAATTATTGGTTCCAATCTAAAGTGCAAAGATAGCTTTATGTTTGGGGGATTTTAACAGTGAATGTGCATCAAAAAGTGAGGCATGAGAGGCTGAAAGATAGGAGTGCTGCATTTGGTTAGTGCGGGCTGTAGAAGGAAGATTGGTATAGTCGAATGTGTATGGGCTCTAAATAAAAAAATATCAGTTTTGCCCCTGAGTGACTAAAGCACATTATATCAACCATGCTTTTCTCATCCATTGACCAGGGAAAATAACACATCATTTACAAGGTATTCAAATGAGTAAGATTCGCTCACTTATTTTTTAGCCGATATCTGGAAGACATTTACTTTGGGCCAAGCACCTAGGAATTGGAGCTACAGATACAGCCCCTGATTTGGTGTAGTTCAGTGAGAAAGATACACTTAATTGCATAACAATCCAGACAAAAGTAAAAAGTATAGAAGGACGAAACAGTGAGTGCTACATAGGCAAGATGCATTATGTTTGGAGTGCATTGTACACCTCACAGGAAACCAAAGGAGTTTCCTCAAGTGAGTGATATTTGAGCTAAGTCTAAAAATGAGGATGTATTAGAAGGGCAGAGGTGGGTGAGGAGATTTTTCAGGTGAAGAAATTAGTATGAACAAAGTCTCTGCAGCAGGAAGAAACATGACACCCAAGGAATGTGAGTGGAACTGAATGTGAAGCTGGAGCAAAAGGCGACTATAACTGGTAGACTCTCATAGACACAGTGAGCCTTCTAATAGCATTCTCCTTTATTCTCAAACATGTGGCCATCTATAATCCCACATATTCAGGAAGCTGAGAGGGGAGGATCACATTGTACAATGGAAGTCAGCCTAGGCAATTTAGCCAGATCCTGTCTCAAAATAAAAAAATTTAAAAGGGCTGGGAAGATAGCTCAGTGGTAGCATGCTTGTGTATCATGTGCAATCCCTAGTACAACCCCAAAAATATCCTCATTTGTGTAGCAGCTACATATGATCATGCAGACCTTACAAATCATTTTGATTCTTTCTCTGAAAATAGTAAAGAATTTTATTCATGAGAATAACATAATGGGACTGAAATTCGAAAACCAAAGTGGAGAGAATAAGTCACTGTATCTCAAGTCCCTTGAGGTCTCACCTATAACTGCATATTTCACATCAGCTGCGTGTGGAACCATAGCCTAAAGAACAGAGCTGTCAGGCTATCCAGGTAGAATACAAATAATTATCTTCCAAAAATAGGCTTTTAGTCAAGTTTCTAAAAACAAGTTTAAGGTATGTTCAAACCTATGGTAGCCAGACAAACAAAATTTATAGCATGTAAATCAGTATGGGCTGGGGTGGAGGGGAGATTAGGTGATTTTTAACAAATTAGCTCACATGACTGTGGAGTTGAGGAGATTGGAAAATCCAAAGCCTGCAGGCTGTCTAGGGAAGGGTGGTAGTTCATTCAGAAGGCAATCTATTGGCAGAACTTTCTCTTCTTTGGGGATGATCAAGCTTTGCTCTATTAAGGCTTTCACTTGATTGGATAAAGGCCAACCCACATTATGGATGGTAGTCTACTCTACTCAGTGTCTACAGTCTTTAATGTTGATTTCATCTGAAAAAATACTTTGAAGGAAACATTTAGAAGAACACTCAATCATCATTCTGGGGACCAGAGCCAAACCAAGAAGACACACACCATTAATGATCATAAGCACCTATTGCCACAAGTGGATGAATTAGTTTTTTACTCTTCCAGCCTGTCGACTGCATGTTCCCTGAGCCCAAGCAGGGAGCAGATAGTTCCCATGGTGTCTCTTTGGGAGCCCCAACTCAATGGAGACAGTTTCTGAACAGACGAAGCAGTTTTAGAAGAGACACAACTAGGCTTAGTGTCTCCAAAATGCCCACCTGCTAGAGTGGAGGAGTGGTAATGTTCTGGGGAAAATGTGCCAAGAGATTTCCCTTCATGAAGTGTTTCCCACCTCAGAAGAATAAGGCAAGAACTGTTTTCTTGTCAGGGAAATTCCCTGAGGGAAACATTAACTTTGGAACTTTGCAATTTCAACAAGGAAGTTATAAAGGCCAACAAATAATATCTGAAACTCCTTTCTCACACTCAGTAAAAAAAAAAAAAAGAAAGAAAAAATGAGAAGAGTGAAAGACTTCTCATAAAAGCAGCTTCCCTGTGATACTTCAATGCTTCTTTCTGTGAAAAGACAAGAGTTATGTCGAGTTAAACATGGCAGATAGGCAGTAGGACCGTGTGGCTTGCACAGGGGCCACTGTATTTATAACACAGTCATAATTTCCCCTTGGCATGAGAATTTGGGCTTATAATTCACAAAACTTTTCCCTTCTGCTCATGAAGAGAAAAATAACATGCCTATGTAACCTCTTATTTAAGAAGATAAGCAGGAGATATAAATCAGAAAACCCCAAAAATGTAAGAAACATTCTGAGGACAGTCAATCTAATGGTAGACTCACTTTGTTGTTTTCTTTGTTATAACTCAGTGGAGGACAGCACACTTAATAAGGGGAAAAGAAAGTCTCTAAGGACAAAAATCCTGCCGATTAGCTGATTTGGAGCTTTTATATAGACAGAATAAGAGACAATAGGCTTGGACTTAGCAAGAGTGTTTGGAGGTAGTTATGGTAAATTATCCAATATAGATAGAACCACAAACAAATAGGGTGTCTGAGAGAGACTGAGGACTCTGCTTCCAGAAAAGGTCACAGTGATATCATCCTCAGACAGTGGTAGCGAACCTATGGCTCATGTACCACAGTGAGTGCATAGAACCCTTTGTTTGGCATGTGAGCCACGTCACCCCACCAACTGACATCAGATAACAGTTGCTGTTTCTAAGCTAAAACCTTCAGGTATAATTGCAATGTTGACATTTGTGATAAATAAGTGGGTTTTGGATTGCAGTTTGGGCACTCAATCTCTAAAAGGTTTACCATTACTACACTAGGATTTTGAACACAGAAATGCTAAACCTCTTATCAGTGTATCACTACATCTCTATCCCAGAAGCCAGTTGCCCCAGACTGTAAATGACCAGAAGCTCTCTCCACATTCTTTTTCACATGTGCACATTCTTTTTCTCTTTCTGTTAATTATTTCTCAGTTTGAGGGAACACAGTGGTTTGTATTGCCTGACGTGCATTCTTCACCCAAGAGCCAACACTGCTAGTGTATTAGATTTCCTTTCATATGTGTTGTCACAAAACACAACACAAAGGCATGTTTATGCTGACATACCATATAACTAGACATGCCAAATATTTTAGTCAGTTTCCCATTACTTTGACAAAATACATGACAGTCACAATTTAAAGGAGGACTGGTTTATTCTGGCTCATGGTTTTAGAGAATTTAGTCCATGGATGGCTGGCTTCAATGCAGAAATGGAGTGGTGGAAAGGAATAGCAGAGGAAAGCTGCTCACCCAATGGGAGCCAGAATGCAGAAAGAGAAGAAGAAAGGAACCAGGATTAAGAATATTCCCTTCCAAGTCATGCCCCAAGAGACATGCACCCTCCAACGAGGCCCCATCTTTGAATATGAGACTCTTGGAGTTCATTTTAGACCCAAACCATACATAACATTCTACCTCTGTACCCCAGAAGGTTCATGTCTGTCTCATTATGCAAAAATGTATTAGTCCATTTCTATGTGTCACCAAAGTCTTAACAGTTCTAGCATTGGTGAAAAGTTTAAGTTCAAAGTCTCCTCTGAGACACAATACAAATCTTGGCTGTGAGCCCCTGTAAAAATCAAAAAGAAATATTTCCAATATACAGTGGCACAGTGTAAATATTCCCATTCTAAAAAGAAGCAACAGGAGAATAAAAAGCAAACAATCTAAATGAGACCAAAATGCGGCAGGAAAAACATTAAATTCTGTAGCTCCATCTCTAGCATCTGTGGCAGATGATGGCAAGCTGGTCAGCCCTGCTCCTATGGCCTTGCTGGTTGCAGCCCACATGGCCTCTCTCTTGGACAGGCTGCATTCACTGCCTACTGTTTTTTAGCAGACATTCCATTTTCTTGGCATCTTCAACTTTCTAGATCTTCACTGCACCTTCAGCTTCACTCTCACAGATGCATGCATTTCCTTCTCAGGCACACACTGCCTGTCCACCCAGGACTTCTTTGGAAATTTTGATGAAAGATTCCATGACCCCACAACTCCTGCATTTGTCATGCTTAAAAAAAACAGCACCACATGGATGATGCCAAGGTCTACTCCCAGCTCTAGCAGCAGCCTAGCCCCTGGATGGCTAACTTAGTGACACACTTTCCAAAGTGGCCCTGAATAAGTAGGGCACCCTGGAACTCTCTTATAAAAGTAATGGCCTTTCAAAGAAGTTTACCCTTTTACACCTTTGATCCAGAGCACAACTGGGTCTGGCCAATTCTTAAGATGCATTCAAGCCATTTTTATTCTGATGCAAAGTACATGGCTTCTAGGACCAGGGATTTAGCTCAGTGGTGCCACTGCTTGTCTCACAAGAGCAAGGACCTGAGTGGAATCCCTGGTACCACCACCACCACAACAACAAAAAAAAAACAAAGTACATGGCTTCTTTCTAATGATAATACTTTCAGCAACCATGATCCTTTGTCCACAACTTTGAAAGCACTTAATTTTAGTAAAACTGCAAGCTTTTTACATCTGCTTTTTGCTTCTGATTGTCACTGTAGCTCTGACTAGAAGCAGTCAACAGTACCCATGCAACAGCTGGAACATTGGACTGTCTTAAAATTTTCTCTGTGAGATAAATTAGCCCACCTATCTAAATCTCAGTCTTCTACAAAGTCTCAGGTCATGGATAAAATGCAAACAAAAGGTTTTGTTATAATGTAACATTCATGGCCTCTAGTCCAGTGTCCAATAGGATCCTTTATCCACTTGAAACCACCTGATCCTGGTCTTTACTATCCACATTTATATCAGTATGCTGGCCTTCTGAGCTCTAACAAAAATAACCCATCAAGCTCTGTTTACAGTAATCTAAGATGTTCCAGCCTGCATCTCCAACCATTTCCAAATTCCTCCTACAAACAAGTTCTAAAGGCTCTGAGCCACATGATCAGGTACAGTCATAGCAATGGCCCCATCCCTATTGTCAATTTCCTGTGTCAGTCACCTTTCCATCACTGAGACAAAATAATTTAAACTTGCAACTTAAAGGAGAAATTTATATTGCTTAATGATTTTAGAGAATTTAGCTGGCTGACTCCAAGGCAGAAAAGACATGGCAGAAATGGATGACAGAGGAAGACTTCTCACTTGATAGCAACAAGGAAGCAGAGAGAAAAAAGTAGACCTTAAGACAAGAATACACTTTTTCAAGCATGCCTCAGTGATCCAACCCTTCAAAGTAGCCCCTACCTCCAAAAATAAGACTTTTGAGGGACATTTTAGATGCAAATAATAACACCAAACTAAAATATAGATAGGTGTAAAATTATTCTACTTAATGGTGTCTAAGTTTTTCCCTATATGTAAAAATAGTATTCATTTTCTCTTCCTAAAATACCTTTTTTTGGCGGGGGGGACTGAGGATTGAACTCAGGTCCTTGAGCTTGCGAGGCAGGCAGTGGAACCACTGAGCTAAATCCCCAGCCATTTTCTCTTTCTCAACAATGATAATACATAATTCTGAAGAATTATGTATTTCTACCCAGCTAATTCTACCCAGATATTTAAAAGCCAAAATAATCTGAAGTCTAAAGATTCCTCAAGTGCCAACTTTACTTTAAGAACAATCTAACTCCAATTTAGTTCACAATAGGTAGCAAATCTATCTTTTCTAGAGGCAAGACAACAGAAACAAATAACCTGTTGGAATTTAGGGGAATGAAAAAGAGTAGAGGTAAGAGAAGGGAGATAAACTGCTTACATAACTACTTTTTCCATCCTATAATTTATCACAGCAAATATATTTGTCAAAGGACAAAACATTTAATCTACCTCCATCCCTCCATTATCTCAGTTCATTCTTTCCTTCCCTTAATTAAGCACTTTTTCATCCATAACTGATAGCTGTCCTCTTCAAAAAAATTCTCACACTGTAGATGTGAACCCTGGGCACTTTAGAAACTTATAGGTTTGCTATAGAATACTAAATATGACACAGAACACATCTTACTAAAGTGATGTTGTTGTACCTGAAGTTAGGTAAGGAAACATATAATATATATTTATTATATATATTTATTTATCATATATATATTTGATATATAAATATATAAATATAAATATGCTATCCAGGACGTCAAATGTGTATAGGTAAACTAAGTTTAAGTTATATCATCAAATCCTAGCTTTTAAAATTTGAAACTCATTTCTAAGCATTTGGGAAGATTCGTGTCTTTGAGATATGAAGAAGAAGAATTTTTTCTAGCACAGAGGACCTGGTTTTTATTTTCAACTATGATAGATCAGGAATCAATACTAGGTCCTAGTTCCTAGAAAAAGAGATGATGTAAACTGAACTCTGCTTTCATAGCATTCATATGTTGAAAACCTAATCCCCAACATAACTGTATATGGAAAAAGAGCCTATGGGGTAGCAATAATGGTTCAGTGAGGTCATAATGGTAGGACCTAGTTTAATAGGATAGATGCCCTTAGAAGAAGAGAAACAGACATCAAAGAACAATCTCAATCAATCTGTATCTCTCCTCTTCCCCCTTCCCTCCCTCCCTTCTCTGTCTCTTCTGTCTCCCTCCCCTTGGGTGTATGAACAAGATATTATGTGTGCATACAAAACAATGGCTATCTACAAGACAAGAAAAGAAATCTCAAAATGAAACATATCTTTGCCATACCTTGAACTTCCAATATCCAGAATTATGAGAAACAAATTCCGTTGTTTAAAACACCCAGTGATATTTTGTTATGATAGATTTAACAATCAAAGACAAAGATCAAACTCAGATTGGAAGGAACACGTAATGGGCTAGGACCTGAAAGCCCATGAGCTAAAATGAGTGGTTAAGATTTGAATAGCTGAGGTGCCCTAAGACAAAGAGAAGCACCAATGGATATAGAAATGTGGCATGCAATCGTAGTAAGCTCTGAGATCTAAACCAAAGGATCATCTACCCCACAGCTTAGTGGCTTAAAGTAGACAAGATTTAAATCCCTGGTGCTTCCAGCTATGTGACATTCAGCAACTTTTTGTAAGCTTCAGTTTTCCCATTTGTGAAATATGGACAAAGCCAGAAGCTATTTATTATGAAAATTCAATAAAACATATAGGTAAAGAGCTCAGCATGATACTTGACTCAGAAAATGCTTACTTCAAAAGCAAGAAAAGGTTAGAGTAGACAGTCTAAGCTTGCCACTTCCAGCTAACATGGCAGGAGGACAAAGGCAGAATGCAGCACAAAGTGGCTGCTCACAAGGGGCTCGGAAATGATTCAAAAGGGGTCCAGAGTTAGAACATCAACTCAAACCCCACAATGTTATAAGGTAAAATTATTGGGTCCAGGTCAGGAGCTGGCCATTTGCTCTCTGTTCTAGGAAAACTTGCTCATATGGGTAGATGAATAAGTCATCATTGAAAGACAGAGAGAGTAACAATGGCTAAGGAGTCAGTGAAGAGTTACAAAACATCACTGGACTAGCAAGAAAAGGAAGCCACCAGCAATCTGAAGCCTGAAGGACAGGGGAAGGGAGTGGTTTCTAGATCCCAGTGGGACCAGGGCTGCAGGGCAGAGCCCCAAGAGGAGCAGTGGCTTTTTCCAGAGGAACTCAACCACTAATAGCCTGAGGTCTGGTGGGAAGGGCAGCGAAAACAAGCTGACCCACCTCTCTTCCTGCTTCACTCTTTCTTCTTGTCCCTCCCTCCCATTAACCAAACCCCAGCAGAAGCCAGAGTCGAGCAAAGGAACTCAGTTCGTTTAGTCCCTAGTGGTTATCCCATAGGGCCCAGAATGGAGAAGAATGAGGTATAAGTCCACAGAGGTGAGTAGAATATTCACTTTAACTTTAAAAGGATAATAGGAGCATACTGTCCCCCAGAACAAGATGGAGGCCTGGGGACACTGGTTCTAAAATTGCTAAGAGGTCTTCTTTAAGGGCTTCTTCGGTCTAACTACAGATTAATCAAAGCAGAAATGAGCTAAGAATCCATTTGTCTGTTCAAGGTCATGAAGACCTCCTCTGTAGCTCTTTTACCCAAAACAAATTCTCTTCTGATTATATTCCCCTGTGTGTATTTCACCTAAATCCTGCCAGGGTGATCGGTCTTTTCACCTTTAGAAAAGGGGGAAATTTAAATTACTTTCTGGAAATCTAAGTTACTTTCTATAAATTCTGTTTCCAAATGAGCTTCAATGACCCTATTCTACTATACCTAGAGACAAGTTTGGCTTGAAACATTTTAGGATCTAGTGCTTATACAAACACAATACAGAAAACAAAATCGAAATCTTCTGTTTCATCTTTAACCTATGTCCTGAATGCTAGAGTTTGTTTTCTGTAAGAGTCTTTGAAGAGTAATGGGACTTTGATCATTTTCATCTTGGAATGTGTTGAGAAGATGTTGACTTTGGGATCTAGTCCTTTCGCCTCCACCCCACCGGATATGTACTCATAAGTCTTGTTGGCATTAATGAATAGTTTTGTGTGCATAGTGCAAGGATAGGAGAGACAACCAAGGGATCAGAGTGGCAATTCCTTTGCTAGAAGTAGGAGCAATAAACTTTGCTCAAAAAAAGGAACCAGTACAGTAGCAATAAAGGCTATAATTTTTCTCTTTATTCTAGCAGGTGACATTAATACAATCTTTTCTGCATCGTATTCAGCAGATCATTTCCCTTTGAAAAAAAGTTCTGCACAGCAAACATAAGCATTTTGGCTGCATGTCAAGCCATATTTATTAACTAAGTGTTAGGGTGGAGGATAGTTTTCTTGCCAACAGGATTCACAGGACATAGCAGTTGAACACACATCAAGGAAAAAGTCATTTCTGTGACAAGCACAATCACTGATTGCCAGTAACTCCAACTCTGCTGGTGCTGTCACCACTGATCATACACGCCACAGACTAGCACCTAGGATTAAACACAGTCTCCCAGTATTACAAGGTGTGGGGCTAATCCTCAGAGATTCTTGAGTCTAGAGAAAATAGGAGCTGCTCAGATTGAGACCACTTCTTACTTCTCTGCACTATTTTGGGCACAGGGATCTTCTTGGACCTGAACTCTCCTATATCTGTTGTTGAAAAGGATTATCCTATTAACCAGCAGGTTTTGTTTACACCCGTTTTGCAAAACAACACCTCTGAAGACATCACATGACCTATAGAACCAATGAAGAGTCTGGCAGGTAATTAAGGCACAGGTAGATGGGGGAGGTGCCTCTCTGGCCCTTATCCATGCTCCTTCACCACTCTCCCTACTTCCAAAAGCCAAAATCATTCTTCTCTCAGTTCC
Organism: Fukomys damarensis; assembly: GCF_012274545.1. NCBI lineage: Eukaryota > Metazoa > Chordata > Mammalia > Rodentia > Bathyergidae > Fukomys > Fukomys damarensis. The sequence continues at coordinate 37,840,753 of NW_022900929.1, read as the reverse complement.
CCTCTCCTGAAACCCCTTGGTAGTTTGTGAATACAAGGGTGGAATAAAAGGTAGTTACAGGGTTCACATAAGGTGACAAAGTTGGCATACACTAAACACTTAGCATTATGCAGCCACCCTTAAGTCTGCTCCAAATCCATCAGTCATCATGGAAAAATTAGAAGCTTTACTGGATTCCTGCCTCTCCAAACAGATCTTCTGAACTCCTTAATGGACTACATAATACAGCATTTGAGAATAGAGCCTCAAACCAACAAGACTGCCTCTGTAACACACTGTCAGGCAATTTGGAACAGGCAGAAATGAACAAGTCAAAACAATCAGCAATTTCATTTCAGGGATAAGATTAATCTTGAATGATGCCCAAGTCTGACTCACATTGTCAATTATTGTATATGATCTCAATGTGCAGACCACTTTCCCAACTCACTCAAACATCTGCACATTTCAATAGGCTAAGCATTACCCTGTTCACTGCCCTCAGGCTATTTTAATTGTGGATTATGTAATTTAGTGAGTGATATAATAATGAGAAGAATGTTTTTTTACCTGTTCTTTGTATGTGATGCTGTCCACTGATTAGTGCAGTGGGCAAAATGGCTCAAAACCTTGGATTTCAACATATAATTTGCTCTGTGACCTTGGACCTATTACTTCCCCTCTCCTGGCATCTGCTATAAAAATGGGGAGAATAAATATTCTTGCCTCTTTCATTGTTGGATATAAGAAATGCCTTCTAGCTGCATTGTAAATAAACACTGGTCCTTGAAATCAGTGTCCAGAAAATTCGGCTAAAAGTCCTCTAAAGTGAGTGGTGGGCATTACTTAAAATAATAGGCCAAGTGTCGTGGTACATATTCATAATCCTAGCAGTCTGAAAATCTGACTTAGGAAAATCATATATTCAAGCCCAGACTGGGCAATTTAGCACGATCCTGTCTCAAAAAATTTTTTTCTTTTGTTAAGGGCTGAAGATGTAGCTCAGTGGAAGGCCCTGTGTTCAATCCTCAGGAACCACAATAATGAGTTTAATTTACTTTTTCATTAGCCATATGGAAAACTATGTTTAAGGAGTATTATGGCTTGTATTATCTAGATGCCTCCCCCTCCAAAACGAACCTCACATGGTCTTGGAGGGAAGTTTCAAGGGTGGCTGGATTATGGTGTGCGATTCTGGGATTAAGGAAGTGATGCTGGTATTAAGGGTGCCCCACCACAGGTGATATGAATGGTACCTCCCAAAAGGCAGCTAGCTTGGACAGGATATAAAGAAACAGAAAGAAGCTGCCTTGCTCTTTTATTGCTTTGCTGCCTTCTGCCTGTTCTGCTTTGCCATGGACTGTTTCTCCTCTGTGATGTCACTTTGGACTGAAATCCCTACAAACTGAGCCAAAATATACTTTTCCTCCTTTAACTCTGGGTGTTAAGTATTTTGTTTCAGCAACAAGAAAAATAACTAAGACAAAAAGAAACTTAAGAGTTTTACCTGGTGGTGTGAAGAAGAGAAAGAGAAGTTTGAAAAATTTAGGACATAAAAATATTACTTTGTTAAGTGGAAAATGAACTCACACGTTACCCTATAATTTATTCCATAATGGTCAATTAAAAATGATGCCATAAAGACACTAGAAGGAAATGGGCTGATATTTTTATAATCTTGGAGCCTTTCTGAAGACATCATAAAATCCAGATACCACAGAGAAAAATCTGATGATTTTACTACATAAAATTTTTTAACTTCCTTACAGAAAAATTAGATAGACATTAAACCAATGTATCAAAGACCTAGAAGCAACGTTTGCATTTCACATGTGAGAGAAAGACAGGTGTACCTAACATGAGATGCTCTTTAAAAATCAACATTAAAATCATGAATGCAAAACTGAGCAAAGGAAGTGAACAAGTAATTTAGAAAAAGACATGCAGAAGACATCAACATATGGAAAGATGTTAATCCACGTCACAACTGAATACAAACTAAAATAATGTAGATACTCTGATATTTATCCATCAGATTAATGAACATTTAAATGCCTTTTCAGCTTCTTGATTGGTATAGGTTTGGAGAAATGGGCATTCTACATCCCAATAGAGGGGACACTAATAAAAAGTTGGCAACCTGAATCTCTCTGTGTGTGTGTGTGTGTGTGTGTGTGTGTGTGTGTGGTGTTGGGGATCAAACTAAGGACCTTGCATAAGCTAGTCAAAAATGCCACTGAACAATATCCCCAGTGCTGGCATCTTGAGAAGATATGCTAAAATTTACTTACAAACACAAAGTGATTCCTTTGTAGAAATCTGCAGATATGCTCCCAAAAGTCTACAGAGACTATTCACTTTAGCATTGTTTGGAATAACAGAAATCCAGAAGCAACTAGGCAATACACAGACCAACTACGAAGGGCAATGGATCCAGACATATGTTCTTGAGTGAAGAAAGCAAGTTCCAAAAGTATAAGCAAAAAATGATTTCATATGAGGTTAAGAAAAGGATCAGCTGGGCCTTACACTCCCAGTACTTAGTTGAGGCAAGAGGATCACTGAGTTCGAGACCAGCCTGAACTACATAGTAAGACTTTGTCTAAAAGTCTATAATGTCTATAACATTTAGAAGCCTCTGTGTGTGTGTGTGTGTGTGTGTGTGTGTGTGTGTGTGTGTTTCGTTTAAATGGCTTTTTCCTATTGTCCCAGAAGCTGGGTGTTTCAGCACAGACATCACAAGCAACATGTTTCCTCTGTGTTCTGAACAAAGATGTTAGCCATTCAGTATGTGCTGAAAGTGAATGGAACTTGGACAGTGACTCTTAGCTCGTCCATCTCTAAGAGAATAGTAAGATTGAAAAAATAAGAGAGAAAAGCAGAGCTTGTATAAATGTTATTGGCCTACTAGTGCTGGAAACCTCCTCATGGTACAGTTGCATGGGATGAGTAAGAATGAAAGAAAGAGAAAATCTTAGAAAAGGGGTGGGGGTTCACCAGCAGGACAAAAGCATATTACTCAAAGCTTGATTCTTCCTCATCTGCAAAAACTGAGCATTTTTTCCATGCTACTCTTGAAATAGCATGGTGAGAGACTTCATGTGTGAGACTGGCCTGTGTTCCCCAGAACACAGTTCACAGAATGGGGTATACCTCATGCCTGAGTAGACTGAAGGCCAGAGGGTGTTTAGATTGATGACTTGATGCAACACAGCAAAGAGAGGAGGCTGTGACAGGAGCAAAGTGTTGTGAGAAGGCAAAACTGCTAAGCTTTTCTACAGGCCAAGTGCCTTTCATAAGACAGCCTTTCAAGTGCCAGCTGAAAAAGACCTTGCCCATGTGCTGTTTCCTGGAGCTGGACAATCCCATCAAGAACATTTTGTGAGCATTTGGAATTGTGAAAGTAAACTTGGGAGAGAGTCATTAGATGCTAGGCTCATCTCACACAAGAAAAAGCCATCCAGATGTCACAGATACCTGATTGCAGGTCACCCACTGGGCAAGACTTTATCCTTTTCCTTCTCTTGCCCCTCACCCAGTCCTGGAGGAGCCAGAGTTCTTTGGAGGGTCCAGAGCAGTGAAAAAGTAAAATGGAAGAGAAGGAAAAGCCACTCTCCTGGTTCTCACTGCAGGTTTCTGACCCAGGAACAGGCCTAACCTTGGGCAAGGCTAGAAATTTTAAACGAGATGGAACTTCTGCTTTGGATCAAAGTAACCTTTAAAATACATTCACAAATAAAAGTGTTTTGACATTCAGCCAGGTCTGAAAAAGCTTCAGAACCTGCCCAAGATACTGTCCAGGAGCTGTGCCAAGGGAACTGCAAAGGATTGGCAAATAAAGCCATTTTTCTGACTTCCATATCTAATCTAGCCCATTTGATATACCACTTCCACATGCATGAAGCATTCCTAGAGGATAAATAAAAAATTGTTAGCTATTTCACCTCAAGATGTGGAATAAGAATGTCACATATGTGGGTAACTTTCATCTTTGTCCATTCTTTTGCCTTTTCTTTTACTATAAATTCAAATTATTCTAAGATGTTTTAAATATGAAGCTAACTACATACATACCTTCTAGGGAGATAAATTTATGATAACTCTTTTCCTGGGGCATTTATAACACACTTTTCAAACTCTTGTCTTTCAACTTTCACGCAGGTAACTACTACCCACTTAGCCTAATCAGTTAGCATTGGGTGGAGTTGTCTATCTAGTTGGCTCTACAAGGCACTAGAACCACCTGGCATCTATCCATGGAAGTAGCTCAAACAGCCCAGAGAGGAAGGTTCTACCCTGCCATGGCTATGGCCAATCTTACTAACTAGGAGCATCCCCAGGTGCATTTTGAAAGTGGTTGTGGCTCCTGACACATAAAGTGTCAGGAGGTCCCAGTGTGGACAAACTCAGGTCTAGAGAGCTCCATGATGTCTGTCACTGAGATATTTATCTGTCCCCCCAATCATTCCATCAACCAACACCTATTAACACCTAGTACTATCATTGTCTACTATTTACCATACCTAAAGGTAGGAAACAGTAACTGACAATGCTGAGAAAAGAAAACTTCCTTCCACTGTCCCTTTTCCTAGAAACTATTCGGTGGATAGTCTGTGGTCTTTTCATGTCAAGACAATGTTGTAGATGGTCTGTGGCCTATGAACAGTCACAACTAGGGTAAGGTGGTTTCTTGCCTTCTGACTTCATAGGCTGAAGTGGATTCACCGCTTAATGACTCTGTCAAAAAGACAGAAGGAGCCGAGGATTTAGCTCAGGAGCACCTTGCCTGCCTCACAAGTGCAGGGTCCTGACTTCAATCCCTAGTACCAAAAACCAAACAAACAAACCAATAAACAAATAAAAAAAAAAAAAAGGAATCCAGAAAGGGCCATGCTCTATGGCTGTCACCTCAGCCGACAGTCTCTTGTCTTTGGGTTATTGTAATAAAAAAAGGTAGCTCTCTTTAGTTTGTGTCTTTGTCCTCCCTTTCCACAGAGGGAATGTTTTTGTATCTCATTACATTAACTTCTCCAAAACCTATAGTTGGAGAGCTATAAACTCCAGGCTCAGGGAGAAACAGCTAAGGAACTCTGTCTCTTTGCTTTAGGGAATGGTAATCAAGGAGACCATGAAGAAAAATAGAGGCTGCACGGCCACCTTGTCCCACCACTAACTGTGGGATCCCCTTTCCAACCTCCCCTAGTCCTCGTTACATATGAATACCTCTTCAAGGTGCCAGCTGGGTTAGGGTCTTCTGAGTAGCCATCGTCAAGTCCTGTGGGGTGCAGAGCCTTAGGAATAACTTAGAACCTTAGGAATCCAAGACAGAAGAACTAATGGTGAAAGAGGACAGAGGTAGGTGACCTGGACGTGAGCAGTGTAGGGAGAGGAGGGCAAAAGTTAGGCATCATTCCTGGTGTAGCCTGAAGTCAGGCCCATGGTCAGGAACCAGGATGACACAGGTACTGAGGTCAGCACAAGGCAGCAGAAGGGAAAAGGGTGGAAAGGGAGGAGAGAGGAAATAATAAATCAGGAACTAGATTGCTTCAATGGCAGAGACAAAAAATAATAATAACAGTAATAGAGGCAACTTTTATTCGGCCTGGAAACTGGCTTCTTCTTTCAGGAGGGTCCTGTGGTATCTAAGGATAGTGATACTGGGTCATCCCATGGAGCCCCTCATGGTTTGAGAATTGACTAATAAGGTAATTAACTTGGATTTTTGGAATGAAGGTAATGGTAGAGCCTAATATAGCTCTCTCTGCCTTGTTAAATATCACCACAAGACTGCCAGGAAGGAAGTTGCACAAGACTGAAATGTAACAATTAATTAACAATGCCAAAGAACACACTCTGAAAGGTAAGGACAGGAAGAACTCCATAATCCTATAAATTATTCCTGCTTATTGAGTGCTAAAAGCACAAGTCCCAGACATATATAAATAATACATTTGTATAAATAATTTAAAACATAAGGAAAATTACATAAGCAGGAACCAAATCTAAATTTAGCAAGGCCCTGGTTTTTAGAACCCCTACACGCTATGCTTCTTATCCACACGTTCACCAGGAGAAAATCAAGATGAGAAATATTTCACTGTATCAAATCGAATTGGCTATACCATTCCTTTTCCCTGGTTTTCAGTTTACATACATATATGCTCATGCACACACACACACACACACACACACACACACATTACCAACA
>NW_022900929.1:37806949-37834399 GCF_012274545.1 Fukomys damarensis | reverse complement strand
CACACACACACACACACACACACACACACACAGTATGAACAATTGAGCTCTAAAATCCCTTTCTGCTCTGATGTATTATCTCTTTAAAAATTACTAGCCTATTCCTTAATTACAATCCAGTCTGGACTTCTATTATTTAGGAGAATGACTGTTTCAGGCTTGATTTTCCATTTTTACTGCAAAATCATCTGTGTAAATGCTAGTGTCTCTGAGCATCCCAAACATCTCAGAATTTCAATTTTGCAAATTATGGCTTGACCTATTGTTAAGCAGCATTTTCTCTAGCAATGTTGGAAATATTAGTTGGATTTTCTTCAAGTTAAGGAATGACTATCTTTGGCCGAAAGAGTACATTGTCACTACAACCTTAGTTTATGAATTAGCTAATTGTTTCTCTCTCCTTGGGAAATTAGCTTGTTGTCTGTTTCCTTCACAAGTAGACTTTGCACAGTTGCCAGGAGCTCTGGTGTGTAAATTAAATAAACGGGCTTCATTTTTCTAACTTGTGTGAAATACAAAAGCAGCATAATTCCACCGGGATCTTTCCTCTAGCAATGGTTACATTCGATTTCAGAGACAAGTTATCAAGGAATCACCAGTAGCTCTGGCTAATGAAAAAATCAAAAGTTAGGTACAGAGTTTGGCATAGGTTTCTTCCTTTATGGCTCTTTTTAGACTCAGAGATAACATTAAAAATCACAACAGATATCATTTATTGAATATGAACCATGTGACAGGCACACATATTATCTGTGTTCCTGTGACCATTGGGCAAAGTAGATATTATCAGCACACTAAGTAAGGAAGGGTAAGTAATTTGCCTCTGACCACATGACAGACAGAAATAAGATTTAACCAGAGTCTTTCTCATCTGCTCCAAACCTGACACTCTTTCTGGTATTCTCAGACTGATTCTGAGATCCTTCTCAGGCAACACAGGGCAGTGCTTAAGCCCTTGGGCTCCAAAAAGAGCATATAGAGTTTGAATATTTGATCTAGGATTTACTAGCTCTGAGGTCTTACATAAGTTTCTCAGCTTCCTTGAGCCTTTGTTCTTTCATCTGTTGATAGTAGAACTTACTACATAAGGTTAAATGATGATACACTGCAGTAATATAATAACACAAGTAACACACTTAGGACACTCCTTAGCAGATAATAAGCACTCAATACACAGTAGGTGTTATCATTTTGGGGTTTTTTTTGGGGGGGTATTGCAGTGCTGAAGAGCAAACCTAAGGCCTTCACAAATGTTAGGTAAGTCCTCTGACACTGAGCTACATCCCCAGCCCTTGTTGTTTTTGTATTGTGCTCCTCCTAGAAGCAGAATTAATTCAAATCTCCAACAGAACAAAGGGCCTTTGCTATGTTATCCATCAACAGTAGGTGCCTAATAAATGCTTTTTAATTATCTCTATGGTTTGCCTAAAAATCATGCTCTGTCTGAGAAAATTGTTTGCACAGTATACTTCTTATTTACTAGATTGGAATTAGTCTCTTTTTTCTCCTTTGCTTGTGCATGTGTGTATATGTATATTCAGTATCTGTGTGTATATGATCATTCATTCATATCAATACAACAAGGCCACAGAAACGTTTTACTCTGCAATGTCTCATATGGTATGTGAAAGTATATCTGCCTTTTAAATTGCTTATTAACCACTTCGTCTCAGTACAACACATATACTTTGAAGACTGTCAACATGTAGATTTTGGAGAAAAATGTCACATAGAGAGAATAAGTATGCACACAGGTAAGTGTATGTGTGCATCTCATATCATTTTACTATGTACTTATGATGCTGCCAAGCTCATTAGTTAAATTTCTAGAAAGACAGCAATGATTATTAGTTAACACAATGGTCACTCCAATGCCTTCCTTAAGTAGTATCTCTTCACTTTGGAGTGATACAATTCAATTCTCACACAATTATTCTGTCTCAAGTGGCATCACAGTTCTCCAGGACTTTTTCAATGGTTTATTTAACCCTAAGTTCCCATGTTAAGGAAGATTTCCCAGGTACAAATATAAGAGCAAAAGTACGAACACAGGTACAAAATCAAAGCATTGCTCCAGAACAATAGTTATACCCCCAATCCTGATATTTTAAGTTTGAATATTTAATCTAGGATTTATTAGCTAAAGGATGTACTTAGGATGTAGGGCCTTTTTCTGTTATTATTATTCACCTTTACCCAGTAATATAGTTCAAATATTTATATTCCGTCAAAATTCATGTTGCAACTTAATCTCCAATGGCATGGTACTAAGAGGTAGGACCTTTAGGAGGCGATTAGGACATGAGATTTGCTCCTTCATGAATAAGATTAAATCCTTTACCAAAGGATTGCTCAGCATTGAGCCTTTCTTGCTTTCCCATTGTATAGAAAGGACAGACACAGGAACCACCTTGGAAATGAGAACAGGACCTTACCAGAATCCAAACATGCTACCATCTTGATCCTGGACTTTTCAGCTTCCCAAAGTATGAGAAATAAAGTTCAATCATTTTTTAATTACCCAATCTAGATATTTGCTGGCACCACACAGTACAACGTTTTTATTCAATGACAATTAAAGATGATTCCTCTGCTATTACCAAATATCTCCATCTTGTTATATTAGATAACTGGTATCCTACAAAGAGAAGAAATACATTGTGCTATAACTGTCACAACTTCACACCCTTACTCATCCTTCTTTAGTTTTTTACACCTTTCTTTTAAAGTTGACCAAAATAGGTACAAATCAACATAACTTTTTATCATTTGTCGTGTATATTTATAACTATTGGAAGCTACATTGCTACTTCACTGCTTCAATGCTTACCTTCAAGGATTGTCTATTGTTTGGCAATGTATATGTTCCGACTTATATCTAGATGTCCCCAAAGCCCTCTGATAGGTGGGGCTTTCCGGAGGTGACTGGTATGTGGCCATGTGGTACAGGATTAGTCCACTGATGGGTTTACAGCTGGGTGTGATGTTGGGAGGTAAAGCGTGGAGGAAAGAAGTCACCGTGGGCTGGCCTAGAAGGATAAATATATATAGAGAGATGGATATATATAGATATATAATCCCTCCTCCTTCTGTGATCTCTGCTGTGCTTCTTGTCACCATATCATGAGGTGTTTCTCCTCTGCCACGCCCCTCTGCCATATCACCCTGCCTTGGAGCCAGCCAACATTGATGGACCAAGTCCTCTACAGGTTGTGAATCAAAATAAATCTCCATTAACTTGTAGATGTTACACATTTTGTCCCAGAAACAAAACAGTAGCAAAAACAGTATAAATAAAGACTTCGAAACATTTGAAAAGCTCTGCTTTAAGATTTCTCTCGGAAAACAATTGTTAACTAGAAAGAACTGAACTGAATCTAGCCTGGGTAGATGCTGAAATCAAAGTAACTTCAAAAAGTACATCTAATTAAAGCAAAAGTAGGCATCTATGCCCTAAACACACCAAGCATGGATCTCAAAATCATTGGAAATTCTGAATGTTTGTTGTAATATTGGGCAGTCACCCTCAGTACAGAATGACTTACAGAGTTGAACAGAGTATCAGGAGGGCAAAAAACTGTTTAAATCCCATGCAAAAGTAACTTGGTTAAATATGTTTGTGCTGAATGATAATTAAAGAAAATTTTATTTAAAATATAAAACACTTATCTCAAACCATTTAATCCCAGTTGGCCATCTTCACTGTGATTTCCTGATCTATGACCTCTTTGTCTCCAACTCCATGCTCTGATTGGAACTGTCACTGAGTCACACAGCCTGCTCTAGGCATGAGGCCAGTGTGATGACAACAACTGTTTGTATGACAGAGAAAGGTAGTTTTCAGGGCCCTAGCAAACCGTTCACCCAAACGCCTGACTCTGGGGCATAAATTTTAACTGTCATTCATAAGACAGAAAATAAATATGTGCTTAACCTAATAAATGAAGCACCTGGAAAATACATATGAACACAGAGTTCTATAACCAGGATGCAGAAGGAAAAATCAGACTGATCACTTGCTAGACTTCTAATAAGCAGACATGAACACAACCATTTTCCTCAAAAGCACAGTTTCCACATACTCAACATATTTTTCTTCTCCAGGGCTAAAATGTGACTTCCTCATTGTTGAACGCCAGATTCTAGTACATAGTACATACATAAACAATATTTTACTGAAGTGGCATTAAAAATATTTAAGTCACCTAGAAGCAGAAAGTTACCTGTCACATAGCTTCATCCATATCAAAAGCTGCTAATTTGGTGAGGAGTAGAGGAGGTTGGGAATTTAAGTCCTCTTTCAGTCTTTTATTTATTTAATTATTTCTATTTCTTATTTATTTATTTTGGTACCGGAGATCAAACTTAGGACCTTGTGCTTGCGAGGCAGGCGCAGTGCCACTGAGCTAAATCCCCAGCCCCTCTTTCAAAGTCTTTTAAATTGAGCTAATTATTTTAATTTCATGGAAAGTAAATCTGTTTTGTTTTTCTTTTTTTAATCAATAGCCAGGCATGGTGGCACACACCTGTAATACCAGTAGTCTGGGAAGCTGAGGCAGGAGAATCATAAATTTGAGGCCAGTCTGAGATACTTAGCAACCTAGTAAGGCCCTGTTTCAAAACAGAAATTTTTTATAAAGGGCTGGGTATATTGCTCAGAGTGAAGGCCTTGGCTTTAATGCTGTGCACCAGAAAAAAAGCAAATTAAAAAATCAAAAATCTTATTAAATAATATGATATTGTATTAATGTAGTTAAGACAATCAAAACTTGTGCATGTAAATGAGATGTCTAGGCCACTATAAGAGATAAGCAGCATATCACTCTATTTCATGTTTCTGTATTGCTCTCCTTCATTTGAATCTAAAACATAACCTGGCCCAGTAAAATTATTTAGACCCATGAAGTAAATCTTTTACTCTAATACAGCTCTTTTTTCTGATAGTATATCTTTGTTTCATGATGTAGTTTGCTAAATAAATCTATATTAAACTGAGTAATAGGCATATGTAAAAATAGACAAAAATAGCAGCTGCAATATAATGGACACATCTTAATCTCCTCTCCTATGCATGTATTTAATTATTGCAGCAAACCTATGCATTATTATTTTTACTCCCACTTCCTGGGTGAGGGAAGTTAGAGAGGTCAAATCATTTGACCCAAGTTTCCTATGGAAGGAGTAGCAGAGCTCAAGTTCAGCCAGGGGGCTCTTTGACACCAAGGCCCAGCTCTTTTCCTAGTCATAACACACTGAGAGAAACAAAGGAGAAGACTCTCTTTCTGACTCTAACCAGTAATTTGGGTGGTCAGTGAGACACTTAGTCTTGAGTCAATTTGAATGGCTCTAAGAGAATACAAAAGGACCTACAAATGGCCCAGGCAAAGGGCCATTCTCTCATAGGTAAATCAACTACCACCAGCAAAGCAGTGCCTGGTAAATCCCAGTAAGTATATCGCAGGCCTGAAAGAGTCTGTACTTCTTAGTCGTTTCTACATTTCCTCCCTCCAGAGAGTTCCTCTCCCAGCTCAACCAGCATTTTGCACTTCTGTTTTGCAGCTGGGGTGTTCCGGGAGGCCCTTTGCTTTTCACAGATTTCTTGGCCTCAGTAGAAACTTGACCTTCTTCCCTCTTACTTAGCTGACTCAAAGCTGCACTTTTTCAAAAAGTATTTTACAGAGCAAGGGATTTCACTCAGTGGAACCACCACCTGCCTTGCAAGAGGAAGGACATGAGTTCGATCCCTGGTGCAAAAAAAAAAAAAAAGGAAAAGAAAAAGAAAGTTTTTTACCAAGAAATGAACCAGAACAGAAAAAGAAGAAAATGAACCAGAAGGAAGAAGAGGAAGAGAGAGAGCAAACTATCAAGACAGTGGTAAGAAAGAACACTTGAAATTATGGAAAGTGGTGTGTGCAAATGACAATTTTTTGCAGGTTTTTGTTTTGTTGGCTTTTTTTCATTTTTCAGTCTTAAGGAAAGCTCTTTAGAAACGTGTCTGAGTCTATTTAATTTAGTAAATTAAAAAACCTCAAGAGTTTTGTTTGTTGCAGGGTTGGAACCCAAGGCTTTGAACATGATAGGCTAGTACTCTACCCCAGCCCTCTTTATCGTGCCTTTAACTGGGGATGGAAGCCGATGACAACTCAGGTTTCAATGAGCTTTTTGTGCATATTTCATCTCACCTAGTTATGACAATGCAATGAAAGGGGGTTATTGTCAATTCTGTGTGAAAGAAAAAATTGAGACTCAAAGAGATGAAATACATTCACCAAGGGCCCTTCGCTAGTCAGAGATGAGCAGGTCTTCTGAGAAGGCTCCTTATTTCATAGCTCCAACTTGCAACCTTCCAAATTCTCCCTTGTCTTGTCCTGAAGCTCTTCCTTCTACCACTTAATCTTCTGCATTCTTTTGGGCACCTACAACTTTTCAGAGAGGTGAAGCTAATGCTCAGCCCTAGAGCATTAGCCCTGCAATTGAGGCCTAGAGTTTACAGGTAGAGTTTAAAGGTAGTACATGGTCATATCTGTTTGACCTTGTGCTAAGTGCCTTAGCCTGAGATTTCCTCATCTGTGAAATGAGGATGAATGAAAATCCTACCATCTTACAGAGTAAGAAAACGACCCAAGCCATGCCTGACAGGAATAATCATTACATAACTGTAAATTGCTATTATGAGGGAAGTTGCAAGAATAAGAAATTGGGACTTTCACACTTTCTGAAACACAATGTTTCAGATACTAATGAGTCACTCTACTGCCACTAGGTGGTTCCAAGGTCTGAGACAATAGGGATAAATGGCAAGGAATAGTGGGAAAGAAGGACTACCTTGGAATTTCCAATGTTGATCCATTCTATTATATTGCTTTATGACGTGCTTAGAAGTGTCCTTTCCTTTGGAAGAAGAAAATGCTGTGTTGGCTACTTCCTGAATTTGTATATTGCACTGAACAAAACAGAAACTGTAGAAAAACAATTTATCATGGGCCTAGAACTACCTTCACAGATGCAAGTTAGATGCTTTCAGTATACTTAGACATGGTCTTTCAATCCAGTACCACTGTTATGAAAACTCTCCCAGAGAAGGCAGATTGAAAGATAGCTCCAAGTGGGAAGTATTAATCCAAGTGGACTCTCTCTCTCAGAAGGAAATGTTTTTCATTAAAGAGATATCCATAGAGAGAGATGACAGAAGCAGAGTCTATTTATCTAGATAGAGACAGATAGAAGCTAACATATGTTAGAAGGGAAAGGGGACTCTTTATAATGATGCTCATTAAAAATAAAATCCTCACTGAATGAGATGTAGGTGCAGCCAAGCTTGTTTCCAATGACTTAAAGGATTTAAATAGGTCCTTTAAAAATAGGTCTGCCTGGGAGATGTGGGCTGGTTAAGAAAGGTCAACAAGTTTTGGGTTTTTTTTTTTTTACTTAAATAATAATACTTTAGTCAAAATTAATATTCTGCTATATTGTATAATGAGTTCACACGAAGCCTAAATTCTTTCTTACTTATAGAACTTTCCAATTATTCTTAGAATATTTTGGATTGGTCCTGAACAGTTTCACTTTTGATCACTTTCTTGTACAATTCTGATGCACATCAAAATTTTGAAACCAGTAGCATAATTTTTAGTGGCTTCCTAGTAATATATTATACAAACATGATACAATTTGTTTAATCAATTCCTTTTCTTGGGCAGTTAGTTTTTTTGGGGGGGGCAGTTAGTTTTAATCTAAATTTTACTACTATAAACCACAATATGAGGATCATCTTTTGAACAACAGCTGATATCTATTGTGGGTGTGTGTGTGCCAGCCTGTATACTACATGCTCCTTTCCTCAGGACAAATTCTTAAGATATAGCATTACAGAGAAACTTTGGATACCTTTAAGTGCTTTGATGTCCATTATGAACTTGCCATTTCAGAAGGTTTGCTCTGTGGCCAATACTGGAGTCAAATCATATGATGCGAAAACACTGACAGCTAAATCAGCTACCAGATCTGTGAGTGCCCTTCAAGACTGGATCAGTCAAGAGACTTAGAAAATATATAGCACAATGTCCTGACTTGTGCATCAGATCTTAGCTACTACTGTTGCTAAAAGTAGCACTCTGGAGTGGTTGTTTCCAGGAATGTTGATCCAGAATCTAGCCACAAGGATTGTATGCTGTTTCTGGGAACTGGCACATTTCACATGCTGTCTCTTCTGGGGCTCATCAAGGCAGAGCTGTCTCCGGTAGTCAAGGGAACACAGGGCAGTGTGCAAATTCTGGGTCCAAAATCACTTTTTATAGAATCCAATATGAAAATGTTCTGATATCAGACAAAAAAAATGTACTGACCTATATGCCCACATAATAAATTAAAATCAATCTAAAAAAAATTAATCAGGTAGACGTACTAGAGTCTTCCAGTAAGCAACAACAACAACAAAATGCCTTTCCTTAGATTTTTGTTTAATAAAATGTTTAGAGAACTGAGTGATATGCAATGCATGTTCAAGAAATAGCTTTCTAATTGGAGGAATGTAAGACCAGCATAATATATTTTTGTACATATATAAACCTGTATTTTTTCATGTCTTTAGAGGAATTTATTTTTTAACTTTATGAAAAAAATGAAAGAAAATTTTATAATGAAATACTATATTTAACATGATAGCAGCACCCCATTAAAATATTAGCATTCAGAGGCAAAGCTACCTTGTTTCAAAGAAATCTGGTTGATTTCCTAAACATCACTAGATCATGTGGGTTTGAGGTAGGATAGAAAAAATAAAGACAGGTAGGAAGGATCCAAGGAAAATCAGAATTTTTAAAATTGTACTTTTACCAAAAACTGCAGCTTCAGTACACAAAAATTATTCAAGGGCTGTATAGAATTTTTTTCCTCTCTCTTCTCCCAAGACACAATAAGCCTGAATGATTCGCTTTCCCCTGCAATTAGCCTTTTTTTCACATGTGAATAAATGACTCTTTTCACTGACATCGTGCTCCCTCCATCCTCAAAGAAGCAGCTGATTCAACTTCAAACACACGGAAATGGCTTACACTGTGACATACCCTGTCGACTGAGTAACAAGAGGGACGGACAGTAAGAATGCACATCCTGGATCATCCATCTTGAAGACATCCCCAAGCCCATAAATATATCCAAATCCAGATTGTAAGGCACCTCTTTTTCTTGAGGGTCCCTACTTTTTTCTTTCAGTGTGTGCTTTAAATTTCTGACTTATGCATCCCCTTATGTCTCTTACTGACAGAATCTGAAGTCTTTTTCTGCAAATGGAGTCAGCAGACCTGCAACATAATTCTGCCAGGAGGGTAGGTTTAAGAACCCCCTAATCCCATCTGGTGACAGTATCAGTGCAAAAATACTAAAACACAAGCGTTTTATCTGTGAAGGAGCACAGTGGAACCACTTGCTGTCACGAAATGTAGAATTTTGAAAATGGGATGAATTTTATAGGTTTCTCAAATCCTTTCAAGAACATGGTAAGAGTAGAGACTACAGATAATTTTAACAGAGGTTATCTAGTCTCCACACTTACTTTATAAAATAGGAAAATAAGGGATCAGGAAGTTGAATGAAGCCAGGCATGGTGGGACTCACCTGTCACCCCAGCAACAAGGCAGGAGGATTGCAAATTGAGCCCATAACATGGGCAATGTAACAACTTAGAAAGATCCTGTCTGAAAATAAAAAATGGAAATAGGCTGCAGATGTAGTTTAGGGTAGGTAAGTGAACTTCTGAAGTTCACAAGGCTGGAAAATGGAAAGTATGATGTCTGACTATAAACCAAGACTCCACTTGGTGTTCAATCCTCTATTTTCTTTTTCCCTTACCCTTTCTGAACAACTCTGAGAACTTGCTATCTCTAGATATTTAAATATAAGTGTTCTTAGGACCATAGATTTAGCTCAGTGGTGCTGCTGCCTGCCTTGCAAGCACAAGGTCCCAAGTTCATATATATATGTATATTTTCTTCCCTAGAGGTAAACTAGAATATGGTACATAGTAACTACTAAATAAAGGTGATTTTTTCTTCTCCATCTATTATGTGCCTCCCACATGGCGAAAATATCCTTATCCTTTCAGAAGCCTGTGTAGGTTAACTGTGTGTCTTTTGACTTTGTCTATCTAAGTAGTTCGAGTGGATTTTAGAAAAGCTGATGTCAGAATCATGCATGTGGGAAAGTGATGAAGAGGCAGAGGGAATGGGTATTTCTTGCAGCTTTCAATAAGGAAGATTGGGGACAGTGATTTAAAAAAAAGAAGCTGTTTATCAATATAGTTCAGAGGTAGAGAGCTTACCTAACAAGTGCAAGGGATCAACCATGAGCACTGGAAAAAAAAAAAGAAAACTATTTTAAGAAAGAAATCAGAAGTCCCTCTGTTTAATCTAAGAAATAGTAAGGATAATAATTTCTCAAAGTTGAGCTTAGTGTTATACACCTATAATCCCAGCATTCTAGAGGCTCAAGCAGAAGGACTGCTGCAAATTCAAGGCCAGCCTAAACTACATGGCAAGACCTGGTCTCAACTGCCTGTCCAATCCAAGAACTTCTCTTGGGTCAGGGATTTAGCTCAGTGGTTCCATTGCCTGCTTTGCAAGTGCAAGGTCCCAAGTAGAATCCCCAGTACCAAAAAAAAAAAAAAAGAATTTCTCTTGCTGACATTTACTTTTGCAACCAGTCTTATCAGGTGTGGCATATAGTAAATGCTCAAAGTCTGTTGAATGAAAGTAAGCAAGTGTAGCCCTATGGCCCTCAGGACACCTGGGATCCAGTTTTGGCTTTCTCACTAACTGTGGTCAATCCACCTTTCTGAGCCTCAATTTCATCATATCTTCTATAAAGGGTTTGAACTATAAACAATGTTGTAATGGCTTGCATCTAGATATTCCCCCCAAAGCCTCATGGGGTCATAGATAGGGATTTTCAGAGGTGGCCAGATCTAAGGCCTGTGAATGTGATACTTAGATTAAGGGCATGTGGTACTTAGGCCACTGATTGGTTAAGCATAGTTCCAGTCATGGGGAATGAATGGAAAGCTCCATCTTGGATCTGGGTGGCACCAATCAATAGCTTATAGACTAGATGGAAAACAGAAGGAAGGCATGCTACTGCTGCATGCTGCTTCTCTTCTTTGCTGCCTTCTGCCTGCCATACCACGAACTGTTGTTTCACCTCTGTGATGCCCCTCTGCCATGCTGCTTTGGAGCCAGCCAACTATGGACTGAAATCTCTACAGACTGTGAGTCAAAAATTAACCTTTCTTCCTGTAATTTATGGGTGTCTGGTATTTTTGTCCCAGCAATGAGAAAAATAAGACAAATGTCTTGGATGGATACAGATCCCTTTTTCTGTCAAACTCTGGCTTAGCAGGGGAACTGCCCTCTCCAAATCCATCATCCACATGACTATAATGGGGCCCCACTATAAACCCCAGCATTGGTCAGATATGATCCTGCCCTGGGATGGTGCTGACTGGCCAAGGCCAGGCATTCCTAAACTGGGCTCATAGGAATTTCATCTAAGAAATTTCAGAACTGGAGCCAACAAAGCAAGATTAGCTGGTGCCTAAAATTGAAGCCCTGACCTGCAACTTGTTGGTGGTCCCCTTTCTGATTTGATCGGAGTAGTGGACATAACCAGTAGACAGTGACAGAGAAGAAAGAAGCAGCCACAGGGGCAGAGCAGAAAGACAGAACAGAACAATGTTTGGACCCATGATCCTGTTAAATCTGAGGTCCAGTGCCTCCCTGTCCTTTATGTAATGAGACACCACAGAATCCTCATATTAAATCCCCCATTTAAAAGTTAGATTAAGCCAGGAGTGGTGTTCTATGCCTGTAATCCCAACACTTGGCGGGCTGAGGCAGGAGGATCACTATGAGTTCGAGACCAGACTGGGCTACAAACTGAGTTCCAGGTTAGTCTCAACTACATAGTGAGACCCTGTCTCAACCCCCCCAAAAAATGTTAGATTAACCACTTAGCCTATAAAGTTTCTATTAATTGAGAGGAAAATGGCTATAGCCAGTATGTTCCAATATCTCCTTCGTTTCTAAATGCTGATGATGTAAAGGACAGTGAAATTGAAAGTCATGGCCATATAGGAACCTGCCCTTTGACAGGACACAATTTAATTGGAATGAACTTTCAAATAGTGTTCTGCCACTAAACCAAAAGGTTTCCTAGAGTGAGAGCAAATAAATAGCTTTACTTAGAATATCAGGAATTTAAATGAAATATACCATCTTACCCAAAGGCAGAGGTAGGTGAGTCATGGAAAAACCAGACAGAATTACCAGACATTACTTCTGCAATCCTAGGAAAATTAAGAGATAGACTTCCCTGTCAGTTTATAAAATTTTGATAATTTGCTCATCAGAGATTTTTTTTTTTTGGACACTAATTTTATTTTTAAAAAGCATCACAGTAGGAGGGCAGGGGTTCAGTTCAGTGGTGCCTCACAAGTGCAAGGATCCTCAGTACCAAAAAAAAAAAAAAGCATCACATTAAAATAGTGTTTATCTTGATTACTGAGGTTTTTGTACCCCCACCTTAAGTTTTGAGCTTGAGATGGTTCTTGTTAAGGCCTCAGAGAGAGGGTTTCATCTACACAAAGGATCAACACAAGGATGTTGGTAAGAAGTGAAAGGGAAGAATATAATAGAAACTTTAAAGAAACATATTAAGCCAAATCAAATCGAGTAACTACATGGTATATTTATAATTTGCCTTCATGCATATGATTCACACTCTCAAGATTTCCTCCCTCTGCAGAGGTTTTGCATTTTCAGTGGGTGACCCCAGTATGCATTTTACTGAATAATTATATGACAGAAACACTGGAGAGAGCTCAGAAGCCTATTTTCTTGGGTCTCTGAGATAAAGGCCTTTGTAACAGAATGCTATGAGGACTTCAGTTTTGTGCTATGGATCTTCTTTTCATGCTGTATTTTTATCCTGATGAATAATGAAGTGGCAGAACCCCCCCACCCGCCGTATTTCACTATGCTGATGGACAAGAACATATTCTCCTGTTATTGTTGGATCATTTGATCTTAAGAGGAAGACATAGGAGAGGGACTGGGACTATCATCTGTGACTACTGCTCTAAGAAGAAACTACTTTTGGTGGGGTCTCTGAAAAAGCTCAAACAGGCCAGGTGTCCTAGTTTGACAGAAAAAGCAAAAAAGAAGTGACCATGTTACTCCAGTGGTCTTGGAAGCAGGTGGAAGGATCCTATGAGGTACATACAAAGGCTGACAGTCCATTAGGACACAGGGAAAAGTAGCACAACTTTCGCTTTCCCTTGCTCTTTAGTTCAGTCACTTAAAAATTTTTTATTTTGCATTTTTTGTAATGATTATAATGTATTGCTACAATAAAACATTTACAATATTTGCCTCTCAATTTTATTTATTGCTGCATTTTTGTTGCTGTTTTTGGTGGTTTTTTTGAGATAGGGTCTCCAAGGTAGCTCAAGCTGACCTGAAACTCATGGTGACCCTCCTGGACCATCTTAGCTGGCTGTGGGTATATTTTGAAATTACAATCAGGGACTGGAATGTAGCTCAGTGACACAGTGCCTGCCTGGCAAGCACAAGACCCTGAGTTCAATCCCCCCCAAAAAAAAATTTACAAACAGGGATATATTCTATTCCTTTTTTTTTTTTTTTTTTTTTTTTGGTACCGGGGATCGAACTCAGGACCTTGTGCTTATGAAGCAGGCAGCGGAACGGACCACAGCACTGTTGCCATTCTGAGTCAAGTACTTTGTCATCCTCGTGGTGTTGTCCTCTGACCTGGGTACTTTCTTCTTTTTTTTTTTCTAAGTACTCTTTCTGGACTCTATTGATTAGGTGCCAGTGACATTTCCTTTCAACACTCCTCAGCTGTGGCAATGAAAATGTTTCCAGACCTCACCTGGGGGAGGGAATCAAAATCACTCTCTACTGAACCACGTTTGTGGCATGATCCCTAATATCTTTTTGGGGGGAGGGGGTAGTACTGAGCATTGAGCCCAGGGCCTTAGCACTAACTATGTCCCCAGCCCATTTTTCACCTTTGTAAAATTTTTTTAAATTTTGAGATAAGGTCTTACTTGGACACTAAGTTGCCAATGTCAGGCTCAAATTTAGGATCCTCTTGCCTCAGCCTCCCAGAGTACTAGAATTACAGGTAGGCACCACCATGCCTGGCTTCCCTGTTATTTTTTTCTACTGTGCTGAAGGTGAAATGAATCTATTGAACTTAGGAGAACCTAAAATCCAAACCCAAATTTTTACCATGTCTCTTCTAGAAGTTTTTTTTAAAGGTGCACTTTGTAAATATGTGGCAACTGGTCTGTACTGTATGTAAAAAGCACAAATCAGATGAGTACAGAGGTGCTCCCATCTGTCTTTGTAAGAGTTCATATCCTATAACATTTCTGGGAATTGCGGAAGGGCATTATGAAGAGAGTTTGAGACAATGTTCCCAGGTTGGGAGAAGTACATGGGTACCTGGCTGTGGGGTTGGGACGAGAGCTAGGGAGGATGAGGAAGACCAAGTCCAAAGCACAGTGTGTCCCACCAGGGCTGACGGGTGCAAGCTCTGCTTGGTTGGCTACCGGGGTGGTGGCATGAGAGGGGCAGAGGATAGTTACCTTTCTCCCTTTCTCTTTCTTTCTCTCTTCCTCTCTTTCTTTCCTTCTCTCTTTTTTCTTTCTTTTCCTTTCCTTCCTTTTGCTTCATCTTTATTTTTCTTTCTTTTTTCCTCCTTCTCCCTCACTTCTTTCTTCACTCTCCTGGTCCATATCCTTCTTCTTACAGCTCCTTTCCTTTCTGTTACTATTTTAGTCCAGTCTTGGCCATGAAGGCAAAGCACCCCGGCTACATGTGAGGCTCTGGAACTGGGTGACCTGGCCTTGAAATTGGAGCTCTGTGCTTTCCTTTTGTGAAACCTACTCCAGTACGTACTTTACCTTCGTGTGGTTCAGCACCAAAATGGGGACGAAACAGACAGAACCTGTGTGCAGCGTGACTGACAGTAACATATAGAAATCAAGTGGAACAGGGGCTGGGACTGCAGTTAGCTTCCAATAAGCTTAGCCAGCCATTATGGTTACCTCTGTGTCCTCCACCAGGGAAGAACATGTGTCACACTCTTATAGTACAGTCCAGCAACATTTTCCCGTTTGTGTGGATCAAGAGGGTTATTCTATATTAGTGGTTTGGGAAAGGAGAAAGTAGGTATGTGTCCTAATCTTTTAGGAGCAATGCCGGTTTTAGGTCTTTGTGTTGTGGGGGAAGCACTATGGACAAAGGTATATTCTATAGTTCCACTAAATTTCTCCCGGAAGTATACATATCATTATTGCTAGTTGGCATTTTTAAAATGGCGTAAATAAAAAGAAAATGCTAGCAGGGCATGGTGGCACATGCCTATAATTTTGGCACTTGGGAAGCTGAGGAAGGAGGAGTTCCAAGCCAGGCTGGGATATATAGTGAGTTCAAGACCATTCTGAACTACACAGTGAGACCCTATCTCAAAAAATAAATAAAATATTAACTATGGGTAAGAAAACTTTGAAAGTCTTTATAAACAGTGCTTTTACCATTATTTTTCTTAGTAAAGACAGCAACCTACTAGTGATAGAATTTAATAAGTGAGTATTTTTATAGGGGTAGAGGATATGGCTCAGTGTAGAATGTTTGCATACAATGCACAAGGCCTTGGATTTTATACAGTACTGCAAATAAAAAATGCAATAAAATAAAGTATACAAAATAAGTATTTTCAGTATAGTTATTTCACAGCAGCAGCAACAATAATAACAGCAAAAAGTACAACTAAGGAAACCAAAGCAAAGAGAAATTAATAAGAGGCAGGTAAATTAGGGAAATCACTGAAAAGGAGACATGAATGAAATTAACACTAGTGATTATGGAAATGCAAAATAAAGCAGCAATTGGATAACATCTTGGTAGGGTATCACATTAATAAAAATTAAAGGAAATTATTAATGTTCTTTTTTAGGTAAGGATAGAGAGGAAAAGGTATTCTTGTATACTACTGGTATGTGTTCCATTAAATAATTGATTTTTAAAAAAGAACAATATTTAGGAGGACTGTTTTGCATTATTTTTAATTATTTAAAACATTCATTCTCTTGGACCTAGCAAAATCACTTAAATAAATCTTTCTAAGAGAAATTTTTCCCTTTACACTAAAAGATAAACATTCAAGGATGTTCATGTAAGCATTTTTTCTAACAGAAAAAAAACGAAATGTAGCAATAATGATTGTTGTCTATGTGAAGACATAAATAGGTACATAAATAGAAGCAGACAACTTGTAGTAAATCCATATTACAAAAACCATATAACCACTTAGAGGAATGAGTGCTGGTATAAAAAATATATGTGGCATGTAAAAATAATATGCAAAACTTGAGTTCATTATGTGTGTATGTAAATAGATAAGGAAGCATTTTCTCCACTGCTGATAGTAGTCACCTCTGAGGAAAGAGGGATTAGAGTCCTCACTCCTCTTTTTGTAGAATCCAAGTAAGTATTTTGGTTTAATTTTTAAATGAATACAGAAGACAGTTTTTTTTTTCTTTGCACTGAGGATTTCTAAGGAAATGTACAGAAAGTCCATGTGAACCTTTCACTGTAGTATATCTGACTGGAGGTAAAGGGTTAAATCTTGGTATTCGCCATCTTGATGTTATTTTGTGACTGTTAGAATTATTCTTTTGAATTACACATGATGATACGGATCTACATGAGCTTTCTTCAAATTTCTGATTGGCATCAGACAATTTCTGTCCACATTAATGAGGGAGCAGTAGCAGAAATTTGGGGAAAGTAAAAGATCTTAGAAAGGAAGTCTTCTATTTCCTCAATTTGATTGTCAGACTATATAGTACAAACCTAAGAACGCTTCACAAAAGAAGCACACAAAAAATATATATCTTGTAGAGAATTTTTACATGCATTCAGAAGAGACAGAAAAACAGAAAGCCCAAAAAAAAACTACTTTGGGATGGGTAAAAGGAAAGGCAGGACATGTGGCCTTAGGCACTTAGTATTAATACAAAAGGCCACCACTGGCAGTTCTGGAGCTGGGAAGTAAGAATATCTATCTGAAAGACTATTTTCTCAGGGTATTTAGGTACTAAATTAGAGGATTGTTGAACTAAGCAAAAAAGACCCATACAATAAATAACTTCCAGAAACTATAATTGAAAACAAACAAGCCAGCTGCATCAATGTGCACTGTTTACCACGGGGACTCAAGCAGCTATCTCCAACACCTCTCCATGTCTCCCTGGGAGAACAGGACAAAGGTTGGGAGAACCATGTCCTGATGGGGTCTTGTCTTCATGTTCTGCCTTGTTTAATGTACACAAGAAAAGAGAACAGAGCATCTTCAAACTTCGTTTGGATCCAACTGGGCCTTGGGAAGTTAAAATTACACAAATAAACAATCGACAGAGCGTTTTCTTCTATTCACATTTTCCTGAACATGTGAGTGCAGTTTCGGGAATGGGTTTTCACTTCCTTGTTTTTATTTGTGTTTTACAACAATGCTTTGTAACAACTCTCCTACTGTTAATTCTCTATTTTATGCAAAGCAAAATCAGTTGTTCTATTAACACTTGCCTTATAACTCTTGTCATGTACTATGACAATGGTAATCTGCTAATATACACTTTCACTGGACTGTAAGAGTCCTGAAGTCAAAATCTGCTTTCATTAGCCATGTGTAGTGGCACATACCAGCAATCCCAACTACACAGGAGGCTGCGGCAGGAGGATCACAGTGTAGGAACTTAGCAAGGCTCTCTTTAAATAAAAGTAAAAATGTGAACCGGGGAATTAGCTCAGTGTTTCCACTGCCCGCCTTGCAATTGCAAGGACCCGAGTTCAATCTCTGATCTACCCCCCCACACACACAAAAAAAGAGAAAATGCTGAGGATGTAGCAGCAGAGCACTTGCCTAGCATGTGCAAAGCTCTGGGTTCAATCCCAGTACTGCCAAAAACCAAACCAAAACCAAACAAAACAACTGCTTTCATTTCAGTTCTGTTACAGATCCTGACATATAAAAAAATACCTCAATGAGTTAATCCTTCTGCTTAGAGAGCTCTTCTACAAGTTTAGCAAATAGTCAAAATGAAATGCTATTCTAATGAAGTCTGGCTGGCTCTGATTTCTGAAGCTTCTCTAAATCCTCTATTGAGTACTGGTTTTATAAAGTAGGATGAATATCAGAAGTAAAGGTGATTTAGAAAATAAAAATGAGCAAAACTAAAATAATGGTAATTGCTAGACTTATACTACCTATATTTCAAGTAGTTTTCAATGAAATCTGATATTTTCGATATGTTAAAAGCAAAAAGATAAGAGAGAACACAGTTTATGAATCTGGATGGAAGCGTGTTAAAATTTCTAATGCCATCTTCACATTTGAGTGGGAAGGAGTTCCAAAGATATAAATTCAAAATACAAACTAAAAGTGGTCCAACTGAAATAATAAATTATAATTGCCACAATAAAAGAGCCTTTGATAAAAGCACCTCTGAGACATTTTACAAGTTATTATACAAAAACAATTTGATGCATCTGAATATTGAGATTTTAGAGAAACTTGGAAAGGATAGATAACTAAATATGGGTACAAAAAAAATATGGTTAAGAAGAGTATCATGGAGCTGATCAAGAATAGCTATGTTTCTAAGATGTAGCTTTCATCAAATAAAGTAGAATTGCAGAAAGCGGCTTTATTTTCCAAAGTACATTTTAAAAATCTTTAATATCTGGAGGTAACCCTTCAAATAAACAAGAACAATAAGGTAGGTAATAATTCAAAGTCCATGGCACAGCCTGGCAAGGCACCCAGAAAGGAAGTCTGGGACATCCAACAAAAGAAGGAAATTTGAAATAGACAAAGACTGGCTAAAAGCCAGGAGGCAATAAGGGTGTGAAGTGTTTCAAGGCTTTGTGATAAAGACTTTCAGGGCTGAAGGAAGCGAGCCTCTTTCCAGGATTTTAAATCTTAGGGAGAATGTGCACATCTCTTTCTGGTGAGGCAGCAATGGTCAGTTATCACTAGAACTGCAGTTTTTAGCACCTCCTAATTTTTAAACACTGAATATTCATTTTTGTGTGGTTTTTTTTTTTTTGGTGGGGGCTTTATTATGAACAAGGATAATACCATATGACTCAAAAGGGACACCTTTGAGGATGAATAAGATTAGTATCATTGGAAAAAAATAATAAGAGGTAATTTTATTAGTTCCTAGGCATTTAGTCACATCACATCTTGTACTGTCTACATGCTTCTTCTACTTTCTATGTCTTCCTAGCTAGCATGTCATTTCCAGGGAAGCAGGCCTCCTCTCTGTACCTAGTCGGGGGATTGTACCGCCTACATGCATAGTCCTCTTCTCTCTAGCCTAATGAACAGTAACTCCATGTTTCTTTTCCTCTTCCCTCCACTTTTCCCCTCCTCCTCTCCTCTCCCCTCCCCTTCTCTTTACCTCCTCTTCTTCCCTTTCCTTCTCCCTCCCCTTTCCATCTCTCTCCTTCTTTTCCCTCATTCCTCCCCTCTCATGTCCTCTTCTCCCTTCACCTCCCTTCACCTACCCTTGTTTCCCTTCTCCTCCCTTCTCCTTGCCTTTCTTTTACCTTCCTTCCTTTCTTTCATTTTTGAGATAGGGTCTCACAAAGTCATGCAGTTACCCAGGCTGGGACTCTAACTTGGGATCCTCCTGACTCAGCCTCCCAAGGGTCTGAGATTAAAGGTAGAGGCCACCTCCCTGAGATTTAATGTGTAGATAAATCACATGGGGATGTTTCTAAAACACAGACTCTAATTCTGTAAGGCTGGCATGAAGGTCAAGAGCCCATTGTTCTTACAAGCTTCTGTGGCAAGCTTTGCAGCATTAGTACTAATAATTTACAGTATCAAACAAAAGCACTTCACCTATTTTTAGAAAACAAATTAATTATTTTGTGATTCCCAAGATAGATATTGGGGTTTTAGCAATGAATTTAAATATGCAGTTATCCTCTTTTGCCTTTAGTGAGTGGCAATGAATGGATAATCTGTGATTAAGAGGGAAAATACAGTGCCCCAGTTCAAGCTAATTAAAGAGTATTTGAGAGCACAACCATCATTACATGTCTGCATTAATAACAAGATAACTACCTGGATTGTTTACAGCAGTCTACCTACACATTAGTGTCCCAGAGAACTTCCTGTGATAATAGAGATGTTCTCTGTCTGAATGTCCCCAGGTCACCAAACTGCACCCTGAGAACAGATGAAACCCATATATCAAAGGTCCATTGAAAGCAGCTGATAACAGCCAAGGACTTGAGTCCCCCCATTTTGGAAAAGTAGGGTTCTCCTGCCAATTCATCACCCAAAGTATAACAACTTGAAATGGAATGTATATTCTACCTAGGATCCCATCTTTTAGATATTATACAAAACACTGAAAAACAGGAACATGGACTGCTAGAATGATAATACACAAGATTTGCCTTACCTTTGCCTTGCCTCCATGTTTTTTTTTTTTTTAGCAAAGAATGTTTTGTTCCAGAAATGTAAGTTTGTGCCGCCGTGCTCCTGTCCAGTGTTTTATAACTATTTGAACTGAGGGACCTCTCAAGGCTGTTCTGTGAGTTCCAGGGCACCCTCCCACAGGAATGTTAAATTAACTCCGCCCCTTTCAAGAATGTTCTGTTAGCTCCGCCCTCCCACAGCAATGCTCCGTTAACTCCGCCCCTTTCAAGAATGTTGTTAGCTCCGCCCTCCCAGAGGAACGCTCTAACTCTGCCTCTTTCAAGAATGTTCTATTAACTCCACTTCCAACCGGCCCAGTTTAAATGAGCGGGCTGGCCTTATCCCTAAATCCCTATGTAAGAAGGTGCTCCTTACTGGTGCTAATTACTGCTCAGACTTCAGAATATGAACTCCTCTGAGCCCACCGCATAACGAAGGTTTTTCTCCACCACTCTTGAGGGTCCTTCAGATTCTCCAGTCTTCGAATTGCAATAGCTGCAACCTAGAGCAGTGACCCTGAGCTGTAACACTTGGCTACAGCCCTGAGCTGCTCTGCTTTGCCACAACAGGACGGCAGACACGCACATGGGTTTGGAAGGGGAGATAATTTGGGTTTCAGCTGTAGCTGCACCACTGTTGCGCTACTCACCTAACCCCTCTGATCTTCAGCTCTCGAGTCTCTTTGTAAACTAGAGTTGATAACAGCACGGAACAGATGATGCTGTTAGGAAGGTAAGCTCCTGAAGGATAGTGTCAGTTTTAAAGTCCCAGACAATGGCTCATTATTATTCATTAAAAGCAAAGTCAATGCCAGAAAGCAAAACCTAACAGCCAGCGTGGTGGTACATACCTTAATTCCAGCACTCCGAAGGTTGAGTCAAGAGGGAGGATTACCGAGTTCCGGGGTAGCCTGGGCTACATGAGTTCAAAACTAGCCTGCACTGCATCGTAAGGGCTTGTCTTGGAAGAAAACAAAACAAAAACCTCCCACAAAAACAAAAAAAAAAAAAACAGAAAAACAAAACCTAAGAACTGTCCAGAATCCTTTGTTGTAATAAATTTGTATAGCATGTACATTGCTTGGAAATCTTCCATGGTGGATGTTTTAATCCTTCATATTTGTTGTCATGGGACTTAGCTTTTAATGAGCATGCAAAACAAAACCCATTTGGGAGGACAGCGTGCCGTGGGGAGGAGTGCTTTCTTTAGTAGCATGAGGTCTTGTAAGCATCCTCCCTGCTAAGATTATACCGAGCATAAAGGAAATCGCAGACTGCTCGTTTCCCTTGTACTTGTCGTAATCTTGTGGAAACTTCCTGTAAAAGGCAGTTAGAGCATTAAAAGTAAACTGATTTCACACTCACCGGATACTACCAGACCAACAATTGCAGTCCTTAGGGAGAAAAAGAAAATAGTATACTTATCCTTTATACTTTGTATTGGTTCGCAAGAACATAAAAACTTTAGTGATGGAGAAACAGACTCATGCCAGAGGCAAGGAAACTATTTAGAAACACCTTTACCATTTAGTAACTCCACTGAGAAGCAGAGCCCATTAGTCAAGAGACTGGTTACATTAAAAAAGAAAAGAAAATCAAGGAAAAAATCCATCAAAGTACAGTGCAACATGGAAATACAGTTCTTTGATAAGTAGTTTTAAAATAAAAAATGTAATAACACCTGCTAAGGAGTAATATTCAGGATAATTTTTAAAATGGAAATGTGCATTGTATTTTATGTACTACTAGAACCTCAAAAATGTTGATTTGGCTGCCTTCTCTTTGGCTTCTCAAGTGTATAAACAACTCCTAAGAGCTAACAGTGTGGGTTGGGCGTGGTGGCACATGCCTGTAATCCCAGCACTCTCGGGAGGCTGAGGCAGGAGGAGCACTATGAGTTCGAGACCAGCCTGGGCTACATAGTGAGTTCCAATTCAGTCTCAACCACATAGTGAGACCTTGTCTCAAAAAAAAAAAAAAAAAAAAAAAAAAAAAAAAAAAAAAAAAAAAACTAACAGGGCAAGGCACAGTGTATGTGAAATGATATACTACTGTAGTATGTATTCACATCAGGAAGCTAGAGGGAATGCCTCATTGTGTCAGGCAACACAGCTTCACTGTAACACAGAGGCCAGGCTTCGACATAGTATTTCACCCAAAAAGCTCTACTATTTAAAGCCATGGCGAAAGAGCCCTACCCCAAAGTCTGAAGTGCACCTCTGCCTTTATGTCATTTAAAATTTAACTGGGGAAAAACATAAACTCATAAAAAGTTAATTGACCCAAAAAAAAATCAATACAAGTGCAAGCAGGCAAAAAGTAAAAGAACCTAAAACAAACATTTGTAGTTTTTTTGGTTGTTTTTTGGTTTTTTTGAGATAGTCTTGCTGTGTTGGTCAGGCTGGTCTTGAACTCCTGGGCTCAAGGGATGGGCCTGCCTTAGCATGCCAAATGTTGGGAGTATGGGCTCATGCCACTGTAGTTTGTGACAGTCTGAGTTTTAAAGAAAAATGATTGTTATGGAAGTGAGTAGTCTGGAAAGAGAAAGCTTTGAACTGTAGAACCATTGCCAGTGTCTCAGTAAGGGCAGTCCCTGCAAACCCTGGAATTTAGAATCCATGCACATCTTCTTAAATTTGCTAATACTCTCTTCTAGCAATCACTTAGCAATTAAGCTGTGTTCCTCTCTGTGACCCATTACTGTAGTTGATAATTACTCACCTATAACAGGTTGTTATGTGGCCATAGCTAATTCCTAAAGCTGGGGACAATGGTAGAGAGAACCAGGCACCTGTGAGAACCCATTAATGTGACCATCAGCTTCCCACCTGGAAGATAAAAATACAGTGGTACCTCAGCTTACAAAGTTAATTCTTCCTGAAATTCTGATTCTGATTTTAAAAAAGTCAAATTCAGTAGTTAGGTTCAATGTTCACCTTATGGAGAAATTTGATTTGATTTTTGTCCAATTCGGTTTGCCACCAGAATCGTGGAATTAAGTTCACAAACCCAGGTGCCACTGTACAGTAAGTCCCAGACTTACAAACAAGTTCCATTCCAGGATAATGTTCGTAAGTCAGACTCTTTAGTAAGTCTGACAAAGTCAGTCTTACATACCTATGACTCAAATACACAATGTGAAGCATAAAAAAAAAAAAACAAAAAATTTGAGGTCCGTTCAGATATGTGAAAAGTTTGCAACTTGAATGTTTGTAAGTCAGGGACTTACTGTACAAATGTTCTGATCCCCGCTGAGTCTTGGCTCTTACTGTAGAACCAAGTGAATAGAGTTGGAACTTTAAAGTGACACCATGATTGCTGTCTAGTGTGTCCCATCTTCAAGGCTGGCTGAGTCTACCTTTCTTAGCTGGATGATATCTTTAGCTTTGACCAATATTTACTATAATACATCTTGGAATACTATACACTATGTGTGTGTGGGGTATGTTGGTTGGGATAGTTTTAGCTAGGGATATGTTGGAAAGAGGAAAAGGGATGGAAAGACTGAAAAAGGACCAAGTACCTGGCATACTTTTGAAAAAGCAGATTTTTTTTTTTACCCCAGTACAGGTTTATTGATCACAATGTCTGGGTCAGTGCCTAGGAATCAGCATTTTAAATACATACTCGTATATACTGGGAAAAATTATTATAACAATTTCAAATATATAAAAATTTGTAAATGTATTCATTAATCTACAGCCACGTTTCTTTGTATCTCTATGCATTTTCCCTCAAAACCCTCACATTAGATTATTCTGAATTAAATCTCAGGTATTATATTATTTCACCTGTAAATATTTCAGTGTACACCTCTGAAAGACAATGACAACAAAATCACAAACGAATGCTTTAAATTTTTTTTATTCTCATCAAATCCTCAGTTGGTGTTCAAATTTAATTGTCTCGTGTTTTAAAATATTTGTTCAAATCAAGATCCAAATAAGGTCTCCCACTTTGTCTTTGGTCGCTACCTCTCTTACACCTTGGAAAATCCAGGCACCTGGAGAGGTAAGTGGCAAAGTCATTTGAGTTCAGGGCAACGGCTAGGGCAGACTAAAACACTCCAAGGATCTTAGCATCAATATAGGATCACACTGTTTCACAGCTGAAGACTCAGAGCTCCACCCAGACCAGGACAATTTTGAAAACAGCTGGTAAGACTGTCAGCAACTTGATAAGAGAAAAAAAGCAATGAAATGCACTGTTAAAAAGGGTGTAAAAGTGCACTCTGGGAGGCTGAGCCAGGAGAAGTGAAAGTTTAAACCCAGACTTAGGAAACTGAGCAAGACCTTGTTTCAAAATAAAAAATAAAAAGGGCTCAAAGATGCAGGTCAGTGTGAAGTTCCTGGGTCCAATATCCAATATGGCAAAAATAAAAGGTGGAGGGTACAAAAGTGTCCTAAGAATGGCATGGCATGGGGACCACCAAAGGTAGTGTGAATGTTTTGGTGACTGTGTCTTGGTTGTGGGATTTAGAACAATCTTGTTCCTACATATAAGCAATGCATACAAAAGTGGCCATACACAGGCTGGCACATGACAATGGAGATACATTTTTTTTTTTTTTTGGTACCAGGGATCGAACTCAGGACCTTGCACTTGTGAGGTAGGTGGTGGAACCACTGAGCCAAATCCTGGCCCTGAAGATACTTTTCATATCTTCTCCCAAAGCTGGTACTGATGACTTCCCTATGCACTGTCTATAAAACAAAGAGAAGCACATCTTCA
Organism: Fukomys damarensis; assembly: GCF_012274545.1. Classification (NCBI taxonomy): domain Eukaryota; kingdom Metazoa; phylum Chordata; class Mammalia; order Rodentia; family Bathyergidae; genus Fukomys; species Fukomys damarensis. The sequence goes on along the minus strand of NW_022900929.1, from coordinate 37,809,092 downwards.
AAAGGGAAAGATGGCTTTACAACTTTATTATTTTATATTTATTTACTTAATTATTTAGGTAATGGAGCTTGAGCATAGGACCTTCACACTGAGCTACATCCTCAGTTGTTTTATGAACATTTTTGTTTATTTATAGTGGTGGATGGGATTGAACCCAGAGCCTCTGCACTGCACTACATCTTCAGCCTTTATTTATTAAAAAAAAATTTTTCCTGTACCAGGGATTGAACTCAGGACCTTGCATTTGCCAGGCAGGCACTGAGCTACATCCCCTCAAAACTTTTTTATTTTTGAGACAAGGTCTCACTAAGTCACTAAATTTCCCAGGCTGGTTAAAACTTCCATTCTCCTGCCTCAGTCTCCCAGAGAGCTGAGATTACAGGAATGCACTTCTTGATTTTGTATTCTGAAATAGGCAGATAGGATCTCATTGTCATTTAGTCACCCAAGTTGGGTTTGAATTTGCAGTCTTCCTGCCTGAGTCTCCAGAAGTGCTCAAACTACAGGTGTGTGCCACCACATCCAGACCAATTTAATCGTAACTGTGATAATGATCATAATTGGTGGCTTACTGAGGACCAGGTCATGTACCTAACACGGAGGTTTGCACACATGATGACCAATGGTGATTTGTTGAATGAATGCACAATACTGAATGCATTGCATTTAACCTTCAGAGCAACGGCCACCACTTTGCCACGCAATTTATTATGTTATACAAAACAGTAAGTTAAGATTTACTGAGTTCGTACTATGAACTCTTAATCTATGTACTTTATGTAAATTATCTCAATCAGTACCACAGCTCTGAGGTAGGTGCTATTACTCCCATTATACACATGAACAGAGTTTAAGGAATCTGCTTAAGAGCTGAGATTATAAGCCTGAGTCGCCTTAACAGGTAGCAGTGGAAAAATAGGCCTGTATCAATAACCCCGTTGTCTTCACAGGGACAAGTCCAAAGGCCTTGAAAGGTTTATACCGGGCATGGTGGTCCACACTTGTAAGCCTAGTGCTCAAGGCTGAGGCAGGAGTATGGCAGGGAGTTCCAGGTTAAAGATCCCTTTGTTACAGACCTCCCTTACCTTTTCCCAACAGGCAGTCCCCCTTCTTTGCTCTCAGTTGGGACCTGCTGAGGCAGGAAGCCAGTTACATAAAAACCTCAGAAATTAAAGGGGTTGGGGGCAGGGGCACTGACTGGTTTTGCTCCTTCATTCATTCTTCAAACATTAAGCACTACTGTGTATACAGAAAATGTTAACCGACTAGCGTGCCTGCTCTTCCTATGAACAGTCCCAGAGCTTAAGCAGATGGGAGAAGAGGAGTGCTCACACGGGAAGTTCTCTTTCTTCTTCCTCTGGAACCGTACCCTACTCAAGGTGGCTGGAGCAGCAACCTTCATTCTCAGGGCGCACAAACCTGAGAGGGAAAAGCATTGCGCACAGTCAGACCGACGCCTGGGGAGATGTTCAGAAACCTCGGAGAGCTTGGGATTCGGTCCCCCAGGACGCAGGCCGGCTTTCTAGATAAAGAGAATTTGCCGAACCGGGAGCCCTGAGTCCTCCGTCGGACAGACCCTAGGCTCCAACGGGAAACCTCAGGTTTTGGTGCAAAAATCTTTTGAGATGAATACATACGTGTCCTCTACCAAGGCAAATGTGACAGCTGCCTACTCAGTACGGTTCCGCCTCCCTTTGAAGCAGTTCAGGCACAGAGGCATCTCCTGCCTCTGTTGAGTTATGCAACCTCACTCGCAGCGGGAGTTATTTCCTGTGCTTCTGGATGCGCCAGATTCATGTTAACACGCCTAACCTAGGCTTCAATGGGAAGTTCTCCATTAATAACCAAACTCCAGCCTTCAGACGTGAATGTCCTGCCCAGCAGACCCCATGCGCAGTAAAAATCAGGCAGCAAGGTATTAAAACTACCTCCCCTCCGCCCCTGGCACACAATCTCCTCTGGTGCAAGAAGCTTGGGGACTGCAGCAATGCAAGCAGAGGGACAGCAGGAGGAGCTCTCTGCAGTCCCTGCCTGAAACCCCCACTAACTATAATGTACTCGTGCTAGTTCCATTCTTCACTCTGCAAGGAAGACACACACACACACACACACACACACACACACACACACACACACACACACA
>NW_022900929.1:37736924-37805662 GCF_012274545.1 Fukomys damarensis | reverse complement strand
GCCGGTGCCTGCTGCCCCTCGGCGCTGCTCCTGCTCCCGCTGCCCTGCCTGCTGTTGCTCCTCCATCTCCAGATCGGATCACGGTGAGGGAAAGATGAGCGAGGAGACGGCGACTTCTGACAACGAGTAAGCGAGCGCCTCATTGATCTTGACTCCCCCACCCCGTCTTTCTGAGCACTTCCCCAGATCCCGTGGGGTCTCGGGTGCCGGAAAGCTGGCGGCTCTGGAGAGCCGGTGCATGTAGATCAGCGATTTTGGGGCCATTTTATTTAATGGCAGCACCCCTCTCCACCCCGTGGGGCTCATTGCTTTCTATTAAGTGCAGGGGTGAGAGAGCAGTTGTGTTTTTCTGAGACGGAATGCTGTGGATGAAAGTGGAGTTACCCTTTGCCTCGAAGACCCTAGCTGTCTTCCTCCCAGTCTAGCGTACCACCCAGCATGCCTTGGACATCCATTCTGCTTCTTTCCCAGCTATTTCACTTGGAAACTAATGTGTGGAGCAACTTCTGCAGCGCACTGCTCTTGAATCTTAATTCGATGAGTCAGTGACTCTTAAATACCGATTAAGCCTTCGTCCCCTCCCCCCCTTTAAACTTAGGGCCTATCAGATTACTGTAAGAAAAAGTAAGGTTAGGGAGTTTAGATTTTTTAAAAATATAATAGGATTAACAACGCTTGGAATATGCGGGATATTGAGCTACTTTTGTTTACATTTGCGAATATTGGACGCTCCTTTATCAGGATCGTAAAAGAATTTAAAATTCCGAATGCTACTTTTTATCCCCCGGCTGTATTAAACACACTACGTTAATAAAATTTATCTTCCTGACAGGATGGTGACCGAATCAACTTCCAGGGCGTTTTTAAATTTTAAGCTATTCTTGTGTTTTCCAGACGAAATAGTTTGATTTTTAAATATTTTACTTTAACCTAGGCGCTGGAGGAATGAATAATGATGTGGTAACCGTTTGAGATGTAGAAGGGATTTAATCCTATGTAGAACAGTAGTATCTGTTTTCGTGCAATTAAGTTCAAGTTTTGTTTATGTTTGAAGGTTTGGAAAGAGTTAAGTGAGTTAGGACGAGTTAGAATGCATTCTTTTAAACAAAGTGCATTCCTAAAGTCAGACCTCTTTGGAAAACCTTAAAAGTCCAGGGTCGAGGCCAGTCTAACATAAAGCAGCTAGAAAAATGCCAACCATTATTCCACCTCCTCGAAAGGCACACACTTCTGGTGAGCGGGTGTAGAAGGAGGTAGGTTGCTGCAGTGTGTCAGTGCGTCTAGAAGCAGAAGTGGCCGCCATGTTCTCTCTTTTTGTGAATCGCCTTCATTTGCATAGCACACTCTTCATTCATAAAAAAAAAAAATTAAACATCCATCACCTTGGACATGTTGAAAGGATTTCCCAAGAAAGAAATTGTAGAAGCTTTTTTTTTCTGTCTTCGTGTCGATTATTGATTTCAGGAAGTAAAGGGGATTTGGAGTTTTAGATTAAATTTTAAAACAAACGCACGCACAAACAACTACCCCAGTTCTCAGAATGTTGACACAGTTATGTGGGAAATATCAGTTCGGGGAGGTGCTGGGATCACGTGATCGCCTCCATTCATAAAATACCTGGCTGTCCATTCACAATGTAGTACACTGTCTCACTGCCTTCCGCCCATTAGACCTACATTGAAGGAGATCAGGAAGTCTATCTCAGATATTGCTTGCTTAGAAGAAAACCTGCTAAAAAGCTGAACAGAATGACGGTGACTTTGTTGGTGTCTTTCAGTCAAGTAACTTGGATCAGAATGTTCTATTGTAGAGATGGGCAAAGACTACTTAATTTTTTAAAGTACTCAATATCGCCTTGTGGAGACAGCTGATAGAAAAATGGTTGGAATGTGAATTGACAGAAAAAATAGATTGTTTCTAAATCGTACCCTTTTTTTTCATTTGCCATGGATAAATTAATAGTGCAAGTATTCTTTTTTAATAATATTAGTGGTTGGATGATAACATCTGTTAAAAACTAAATGAGAAAATATTTCCAGTAGTTAAATTCCCAATATATTGATTTTTTTGAAACACTGAACTTCACCAGGATTGTCTTTTGTAAAAAATGTTAAATATACTTAGTATGGGACTGCTTTAGAAATTATTCATTTGGACTTACACAATTCAATCTTCACAAATAGGAGCTTTGTCATAACTCTTTTGAGTAGGAACAGACATATATTTTAACATTTTGGAATGAGGTGTTAATCTTTTATGAGGACAATCTGGGAGGAGGTTTATTTTTACAAACTATTATATTGGAAAAGGATGTATTCATCTGGTGATAAGTTTTGTTAAAGAGTCAGCGTTGTTTGCTTGTGCATTAGTTAAACCAGTAAAAGTGAACTTTTTTTGGAAGGTAACTTTTAATATGATAATTTATATTTCATCTTTAATTTCTGAGGTAATGTTTTTAAATAGGAATGTATTATTTATAACCCTATATATTATGAAGAAAAGAGATTATGGCAGAAGCTCCCGTAGCTTTAGCATGGTTCAAGTGTCCTGCGATACAGATTTTATACACATTTTTCTGGTACTTTTTTAAAGCCACAAGTTCATAGAGATTTAATCATAGTAGTTACCGATTATTAATACTCTTCATTCTTTTTCACCTGACTTCAGTTCAGATTAAATGAAAAACACTATTGCTTGAGAAATTGTTCATTTTTGTAGATAATAATTGTAAAATCTAGCAAGGCCTTTAGAGGCCTCATTCTGAAATTATTTTTGAGTTTAGAGTACTATGTAGAAAAATAGATAACCCTTGGAAGTTGACTGTGAGTGTCGGTTTAATCAAGAATTAAAGGATTTTGTGTAAAGGGAATTGGAGTATAAAATGTTATTTCACCGTTTCAAATTCATGTCTAAAAAGGCAGTGATAGGTGTATGCTTAGTGCAAAATGCTTTGTGTCTTAAAAGAACAATTTTTTTCTGGTAATTTTTTGTTTTACATAAATTGTTTAATATTCTAGTCAGATGTTTCTAGCAGATAAAACCAAAGTAATGTACATGTTGAATAAACATGTAGAGTCTTAAACTTTTAAAGTCATAAGGGTCTTTGTTTTTTGCTTTTGAGTTAATAACAGTACCTGTCCTTTGCCAGTTTGGCCAAAACACTTGGAGGAGTAAAATACCAGAAATATTGAATATTTTACTTATTAGGTTCACATTATCCAGAAACACTTGCCATGTCAATACTAGGCTTTCTAATAGCAAGTTGGGATTTTTATTAAATTTTAGAACTAGTTTAACTAGAATTAGGTCATGTGATAACCTTGCTATGGTATAAACTGGGTTAGAATCATTTTTCTATAAATACAAAGCAAATTTTTGTGGTTGTATCATTAATGCCTCATTAAAAATATACCCTGTGGTAGGTTGTTCTGAGGATGTATATGAATATATATTACATTTTACGTGTGTAAATATGTATACGTTATTGCATATGTGTAATTGGAAAACATTCTAGAAGTAAAAGTCTTGGAAAGGAACGCTCATTTATATAGTTGTAGTATGTGCATAATAAGAGACATTTGCATAGAAGTCAGCCGATCTATGTAAGGTAAATAGGAGCTAAATCACTGTTCACCTCATTCAGCTTCATTTCCTTTTTCTTTCTGATTTAAATTTTTATCTTGTGCTTTTAAAAACTCATAATGCTAGCATGAGTAATCTTCCCTTCCCACAAAATTTTTATGGATATACATCTCCCCCCCAAAAAAATCTTCTCATCTTATATTCTCCCCCCAGTATTCCCTCCTGTCTTATCTTTGTACTTTTGGTACATGTTTATATTAGGGTTTTTTAAAATTCTGTGATACTGTAATCATTTGCTTGTTTTTAATGTCCCTGTTACATAGCCCCCTGTCCTAATGTGTGTCACTAGCAATGTTCAGTGATACTTAATGAATGTGGTTGAATAATGGAATCACATTAACTTTGCTTTTTGTGAATTTATGCATTTCAGGTCATTACTTGCATCAGAAAAATAGGTTGAAAAATTATGGGAAAAGTAATTATTATCCTTATGAGAAAATTTATCTTTTTAAAAGCCCAAATTGGCCTTATTTTTGCCATGTTTTGTTTTTGCTAGTTTGAGAAATTACTTAATTCAGGCCTCCTGAAATGATCCTAGATGCTGTTGGAACATTTGGATGTGCTTATCCTTTGAGCTGTACTGTATATCTGAAGAATCATGTAGCCAACACTTTTGTGTCTGTCTTTTTAGAAATATGAAGCTCAAAACTTAACAGTTTCTGGCACTTTGTCGATTTTTTACATTCTTAAATCTTCTCTTCCCCCCAGCTCCTTTAGGTGCCAACTGAGGGACTGACTAGTGATAAATCTGAAATTGATGGAGAAAGGGTAATAGGTATAGGTTCCAAAGTTTTATGGTGACTTAGAAGTGCCTAAAAGGGAAAGAGTAATAATCTAGCCTCTTTGAGTTTGACAACTGTAGTCATTCTTAAAAAGGGAGAAGGGTTGGTAAAGCCAGATTTTCTTTTCCACCCTTCAGTGTGAATTGGAACTGTGTTTTTGAAATTGCCAATTTAAAATTACTTCACCCTGTGAAATAGTAGTAGTTTATTTCAGTAATATACAGTGATCTCTAAAGTGAATAAATAATGGTTTATTTGCAAATCTTCTGATAGATAACAATTGCTTGTCACTTGGGTATGTATCATACTTTTTCCTTCAATGTTAATGAGTTAATTCATTTATTGGATTTTTGCTTTGTGCTAGGCACCGTGATAAATGGTTTATTCAAGTGTTTTATGGTTCATGTATATACACATTCTTATTCTCATTGAAATAGAATTACACAGTGGATACCCTAGCAGGGTAAAATATTGTGAATATTTTTTTATGTTAAATATTCTAGATCATAATTTTTAATGGATAAAAATTTATATTAATGATATACAACATTAATTTCCATCAGTGTACAATGATGTTTCTATTATTGTTGAATAGTATTGCATTTGATCCTTTTTTAAAGATTATAGTTCTGTTTTATCTAAATCTGTTGCTTCCTCAGGATAATCTTGGAGTGGAGTTAAAAGAGATGCAAGTATTTTTATTCTTTCTGCTAAGTTGCCCTCTGAAAAAGAAAAATTCAGCATATGAGAGTGCTTACACTTTGTCCAATTTTCCTTGGAAACTTTTGCCAGTGGAGATGAAGTCTTGTTTCACTTAAAATATGCTGGCTGGTAAAATAAAAAAATTATTTTTTGAACAAAGCTCACTTTTAGTTAGAATTGTTTGCTTTACATAACCATATTTATAAATAGAATTTAAGTGATCATCCGGAAGCCATTTGTAGATCCTCTGTTTAGCTCTTCCTACCTTTTACACAATGCGGTACACAGTATAAAGTATATTAAAGTTGAAACAGGACATAGATTTTTTTTTCTATTTTTATTGTAACTCTGATCTTGGGTGAATGATAATATCTGTAGGCCTTAATTTGGCCATTTTAATTCAAGGAATTTGGACTAAACAATCATTATGAGCCCTTCTATGCAAATGAATTATGATCTCTCAAATAATACAGTGGTAAGCCATATGGTAAGCCATTAGACTTCGATATTTTTAATTGTATAATTACTTTGGACATATTTAAGCAAATGAAAGACTTCAGGTAGAGATCTGATAGTATGATAAAGTAAAAGCATGAATTTCAAACAACAGATACAACAAAACTTGGAAATAATTGTTGTGTTCATAATTTTAAGATTTTCTTATGTTGGCCTTAATACTTTTTTTTTTTTTTTTTTTTTTTTTTTTTTTTTTTTTTTTTTTTTTTTTTTTTATCTTTTTTTTTTTTTTTTTTTTTTTTTTTTTTTGTCTATTTGAGTTTTTCTTCTTTTTGGTTTAAGAGGGTTCTCTTGTATTGTACAAACTGGTCTGGAACTCCTGGGCTCAAATGATCCTCCAGCATCAGCTTTTTGAACAGCTGGGTTTGCAGGTTTGCACCATGTCTGGTGAGCATGTGTCTTTAATGATATATCATGCATCTGAGATAAAGAACTTTGTACCTTGTACAGTCCTCCCTCCATGGATGAGTTAAATATTTAAGAGGGTTCTCTTGTATTGTACAAACTGGTCTGGAACTCCTGGGCTCAAATGATCCTCCAGCATCAGCTTTTTGAACAGCTGGGTTTGCAGGTTTGCACCATGTCTGGTGAGCATGTGTCTTTAATGATATATCATGCATCTGAGATAAAGAACTTTGTACCTTGTACAGTCCTCCCTCCATGGATGAGTTAAATAAATGAGCCAAAGTCCATTGGGTTTAAACACCGTAACAACAATATATCAGTCTTCATGCTTTGCTTGGTGGCCAGGAAATACCATATATAAGCTCGTGTGGTCATTCAGTCATACTAATTTAATGCTGGGAAGTAATTGTATATTTAATTGAACAAGTTAACACACATGAGGTTTGTCTTGTTTTTTGCAGTGGTAGAGATTGAACTCAGTGCCTTGGTAATGATAGGAAAGTGTTCTGTCACTGAATCTCTCACACCATTTTTTTTGGGCGGTGGGTACCAGGGATCGAACCCGGGTCCTTGCCTTTGCAAGGCAAGTGGCAGAACCACTGAGCTAAATCCCCGGCCCTCTCGCACCATTTTTAAGGTCTTGGTGGTTTGTAAGTTGCCCAGACTGGCCTTGTACTTGTGATGCTCCTGCCTCAGCCTCTTTGGTAGTTGTGAATATGGGTGTGTGCTACTTTGCCTGGCAAGTTTTGTTTTGTTTTGTTTTATTTTATTTTGAGACAGTGTCTTGCTATGTAGTTCAGGATGGCCTTGAACTCACTATGTAGCCCTGGCTGCCCTTGAATTTATTGCAATCCTCTTGCCTTAGCCTCCTGAGTGCCAGAATTACAGGCGTGCACTACTGTGCCTCTTTACTGTTTGTGACAACTTTACTTTTTACTATTTGTGACAACTCTCAGAGTCCAGAACCAAAGTCATTACAAATCCATGAGATTTTGTTTTTGTGACACTTGGAATGAAAAATGGTGGATTTCTTTGGTTGTTGTTTATTGTTGTTGTTGTTTTTGGTACTGAGGATTGAACTTGACAAGGCAGGTGGCGGCACCACTGAGCTAAATCCCCAGCCCAAATGATGGATTTTTCTTACAACATAGTAGGTTAATAGTAAATCTTAAGCCAAGGTGTTAAATGGCTGTTGACAAAAGTGTTCTTACAACTTGAGTTTTTGTAGGCTTGAATGAGAGAAACTGACATTTTATTAATCTCTGACTAAAATTTGTTTATATTCATAATAGAAGGAAAGGTTAGCAAGCCACAGCAGTACAAATAGAGAAACTTAACAACAGCAAATATATTAGTTTCTAGTAGTATTGTAAGAAAATACTCATTCCCCTCTATGTTTGTGTCTTCATTTGTCTTCAAGAACACCAGTCATGACTTCATTTTAATTATGTCTCCACTAACGTAGTTTTGAAGTAAGGTCACATTCTAAGGTACTTGGAGTTAGGACTTCAAAATTTATTTTTGAGGGATTCAATTTATCCCATAATTGTAGAAATTATGGACATTTTTCTTATAGCTTAATTGCTGCTCAACTTTTAAAGTCATTTTGAAATATCATATATAATCATCACTACTTTGAAATGATCAGCTATTAAGCCCATGGCTAGATCTCACATATTAGTGAGTTAATAAAGAGCATTTATTACTATAACGAAATGAAAAATACTTCTATAGCTATGTCAGTATATTTGATTTCTTTTTCAATCCTATATGTTTTATTTTAGGCCTTTAATATTGTTCTGAGAAGGTAGCCATAAGATTTTACCAGACTGGCAGAAAGTCCATTATACTTTGGATTAAAATCTTCTGCTCTAAGGGCCAGGGATTTAGCTCATTGGCACCTCACCTGCCTTGCAATCGCAAGGTCCTGAGTTTGATCCCCAGTACCACCAAAACAAACAAATAAAAAAACCAAATACAGCATATAGCTGATTTCCAAAGAAGAAAATAAATATAAGGGAGGGGAAATAGTCAGATACTGGCTGTTAATTTTCAGAGATAGCAGATCAAATCCAGTTCAGTGCACTAAAAACAAAGCCTCACAGTCAACTAGGGGTTTGTTTAGAGAATGGAAATGTGGATCAACACGAGAGAACCAATGTAATATATCATCTTTGAAGATTAAAATAGAGAAATATGATCTTAATAGATGCCAGAAATACAAGATTGTCATTTAATCTTTACCCAGAAGAAGTGTTCATGTCTAGATTGACTTTTTTACTTCTAGAGACTTAGATTTAAATTTTTTCTTTTTTCTTGTTTTCCGGCACTGGGGATAGAACTCAGGACCTTGTGCTTGCCAGACAGGCACAGTGCCACTGCACTAAATCCCTGGCCCTAAAATTTTTCTGATTTAACAGGAGAATGTTGAATTTGATCAACCTTAGAGTTTCTTTTAGTTTAGGAGATCTAAGATCCTGATTTTACATTTACTATATTCTATCTATTGTGAATGGAGTTTTTGACTGTTAGAAATAGCCTGTGTCTAAAATTTTTAAGTTATCTCTTGCCGGGCATTTTCTTGATTTTTTTTTTCCTTGATAACGTTTAGAGAATAAACAGTAGCTTTAGTAAATTCAAGAGTAATTGGAAATTAGATTTTAATCTAAGATTAATAGCTATATTTCCAAATTGACAGGATTTATGGTTTACATAAAATGTTATAACTTAGAATGTGGAATTGTTTCTCTAATAATATCTGGTGATAATTATTGCATATAATTAAACACATTTTGCTTCAACTTACTTAGGAATTACTTTCACAAATACTACTGTTTAATACCTTCTCTGTCTTGGTACCCTATAGTAGAATTTCCAAAAACAGCAAAATTTGGGGAATTGTGATTTTTTTTTTTATGGTGCCATTTTTTTTTCAGTTACCATAACTTTCCCCATGTTAGCATGTTAACATCAGCATACAGTCATCAGACTTTTTTAATGGTTTATTATTTTAGTACTATAAGGTTGGAATTGGGATTAGTTCTGGGTTTTACACACTTGATATAACAATGTTATTAGACTGGCTGTGTGTGTGTGGTGGGGGGTATGGGGAATCAAACTCAGGACCTTGCACTTGCAAGGCAGGTGTGGTGACACTGATCTAAATCTCCAGCCTATCAGTGTTACTAAACACTTCAGAATTTCTTGTTCTTAGATTTTTTTTTTTTTAACACTTTCAGGACAGATTTGGTCAGACAGCATTAGTAACTTTTCTTTTAAAAAATTTCACTTTAAAGAGGTCCATTTCTTCACCTTAATCCCAGTTAAATTTAGATGATACCAGGTAATCCATCTAATTTCCTGAGTTTCCCCTAGGATATCTGTGTACAGAAGACACTTAAACCTGTGACAGACTTCAACCCTTGTTGTGTCTGAATAACATTGAAGAGACTGACTCAGCAGGCTCATTCTATCTCCTCTTGAACAACCAGAAGCCAGGAAGAGGTTAACAGTCTGTTCTGTCCTCCCTGGTTTCAGGGGAACCAAATGACTATTGCATTTTCCAGAAGTGCACAACCTGCCTTTATCTCAGGAATGGAGCCAGCAAGGAAAAACCCAGTGACCATGGCAGAGCCTGAAACAGCCTCATTTCCAAGCCAGGTTTTTGTGGGAAGCTCAAAAGCAGCATGTTCCTACATAATTTTCAGAAGAAAAGAGTCCTTGATGTGCACTCTGCACTCCTGGAGCGACTGACCAGCAGCATCCATCCACGTCCAGTGACTAAAATCACTTCCCACCCTGGCAGTGAGGTCTGGTGTGATCCACAGGAGATGAACCTGGAGGAGTCCCGTAACTCTATGAAAGCTGGAGGCTGCAGGCACTCAAGCAGCAAGGCAGTGAAGGAGAACATTTCAGTCAATTGGATTTTGCAGCCACCTTTAAGATAATGACTTTAGGAAATACAGGTGGATCCCTGGGCCAGCCTGGTGTGGAGGGTTTGTGCACTGGTCTGGAGCCCACCTTTGGCCTGTCTCCAGTTTGGAAAGAGTTGTTCTCTAAAGCTTGTTTTTTATCACCCTTTTCCAGCCAATAGGTCTGCTGGGACAGATGGAGAAAGTAAAGAAAGCTAGAAGAGCAAGACTGGCTTGAGACCTTGAGGGAAGACAGGCTTACCAGGGAGACAAAGCACTTGAGCAGCTAAGGAGAAACTTCTGAAAAGTAGTTGGAAAACAAGGATAAAGAACAGCTGGAGAATCTGAGATGTGAGACCTCTGGAGAGAGGTTCATCAGAAACTTCTTTCCAATGCTGTCTGTCTTTTAATTCTAGCTCTAACCTTGCCAAGGATCCTGTTACACCCAAAGTATTATTAAACTCTTTTTTGTAGAAGTAGAATGTGTGAAGCATAGGTGGTTTTGTGAGATTCAGTTTCATGTGAGGAGTTCTTGTAATTGTTCAGTTTTAGTTTTTATCTATTTCGTTGTAAAGTTAAAAAATAGTTCAGTTCACACCTGGCACGCCACAACTGTTTAGTCAGTAAGAGTACTTAATGAGAAGCACCAGACTCATTGCCCTGTACTCTAGAAGCCAAGAGGAGAAAGAATATAGTAAAGGAGGAGTTCATCGGTGTCCGGTTTGCAGAAAAATTAGATCGGTGGTACCTGAGAAAAGAGTTGTAACTGTTAGGGTGTCATTGACCTTTGTACAAGTAGCAGTCAGGGCAAAATTAATGCCACTTGACGAGAAGATGTGAAGTGGAGAAGACAGTGGCTGGTGCTCACTCTGAGGGAAGTTAGGAATTGAGGTTATTTTAGCTGAGATGATGTCTGTAGTGGAAAGGAAGAGAAAAAAATGTTAAGGAAAGTGAGTAATTGCTGGACAAGCCTGTCAGGCACTGCTAGATTTAATCCTTCTAAGAACCATGTGAGCTAAGTATTAACCGTGGTTTACAAATGAGATCACAAGGGCTCAAGAAAAGTTTAAAAATTTGCCCACAGCCACACAAAGGAGAAAGTGGTAGCACTGAAATTCAGATCGTGTATTTATACCATACTATACCTCATACACTTAATGAACAGGCTAAATTTATTTTTAAAAGTCTTGAAGTGACAGATGAATGTTGTTAGAATTGACAGCTGTATTGAAGGACCAAGTGTTTTGGTTAAATTAGGCTATGTAGAGTGTAATGGGAGAAACTGAAAGGTTTTGACCAGAGAACAGGGGCTCCAGGGTGATACCATGTGGAGGAAGATCACAGTTGAAACATGGATGAAGGTTGTTGAAGGAGAGAAGCCAAGATCGACTAGGACCTTTTTTTTTTTTTTTTTTAAAGTTAACACCATGAATGTTGAAGTTGCTACGATGACATCAGAGGTGGTGAGGGGTCCTAGGCCAGTGGCACCATACTTGACATGACTAGTGTGAATGGTGCAGAGGGGAAGGTGGGTGACTGCCTCTACTGTTTAAAGAGACAGGACTGAGGATTTCAGAAGTGGAGATTGAAGAGAAGAGTCTTGGTAAGGGACAAGACAAAAGGGAAGGACTAGGAATAGTTGAGAGTACTGAAGTGACAGGGTCTCCTCATAATCTTAAGAATGAGGGTTGTTGAGAATTTGGAAGTAGACAGGAAAATAGACATGTAAGTAAATGATCCAAATTTGGATAAAAATGTGAAGGTTTTATGAGAAGTAACCAATGTGTTGACTGTTTTGCAGGCTATTATACAAATATATTATTATTGGCATAAGAATTTATAGTCTTCGGGTACGCCATTGTTAGTGGGGTTAGAAAAAAAATCCTTCCAAAACAGAATTTATTAATTTTCTTCAATTAACCTGGTATTCACTATCGACATTATCCTGGAGTTAACTGCTGCCTGTGGCATTAAGACTTTGGCAAATTATGTAACCTGTCTTTGTGTTTGATTCTCCATCTGTAAAACCAGGATAATATGTCCCTACTTCAGAGAGATGTTAAGATAAATGTGATCTCCCTCCTACCAATAACATTTTTTCATTAGAGATAAATGAATATTAAAAAGAACTTTTAGTTCTTTAGAAGAGTGGAACTATTTCATGAAATAATCAGTATTCCATTTCATTTAGCCTGGAAGTGAGGTTACTTTTTTTAAGAGGATTATTAACCCACTTGAAAAATTGTATTTTTGTTTAATTGTTAGAAAGCAGCTTTCTTTGATGTTCTGGGCAAATACTGGCTGAAAAAAGTAGTTAATATGTTTTGCATGAGAAAATGAGGCAAAAACCTATTTCTGTCTAGTTTTGATTTTTAAACATGCTCACCTACTTAATTATGAAAGGAATATGCTTCTACAGCATGTGAAAGAGATTTAAAGCTGAGCACATTGTGCAAGTATAAGTCAGCTTGACATCTTTCCCATTTGGGTGAAAAAGCCATCTTCCAGTTACGTGGAGAAGCTTTCCAGTACTGTATGGAGGTCGAAAAACTACTTTCATGGGAAAGAATACGAGAATATTTTTTTTCAATTTAATTTATTGAGGTTTTGGACTATAATAATAATCAAACTAAGATCTCTGTTAGGTTGATAGGTGAGGTCTGCTAGCTGTAAGTTGACTCTTCTGAACTTTATCCATTGGAACTTTAATTTGGGTAGCTAAAGGTTTATAGACCTTATGTGTGGGTTGTCATTTGGTAATCAACAACAAAAGCAAAAATTTATATTTTGGTTTGGCCCGATTTTTAGCCCTAATACTCTGAAACAGCGTAGTTCGTTGATTGAAAAATAGTTGTCTTGGATACACGGCACAAAGTAAGTTTAAAGTTATCTGGAATCAATGTGAATAAACATAAATCAAGAACTTATAAATTGAATGCACATATTCTTTTAAGGTTTATTTGATTTTGGAAAACAAAACTTAATCAACTTAGCAAAAATTAAAAGAACATAATAACAAATAACCTTGGTAGATATATCAAACCAGGACATTCTTCAGCTTTGTATTATCATTTAAAAAGGGAGGGAAGGGATGAGAGGTGAATGAATAAAACAGATTGGCCTGTAGCCACCTTCGTTTACCTTAGTAATTTTTCCTTGTCTTGATACTTGAAAGGAAAGCTTTGCTTCAGAGTAAGCTAAAAAAGGAAAAGAACACAACTGGTATTTATTGCGTTTGAGTTGGAAGCAATATAATGTGTGTTAGGCTGCAGCCTGCATCCATTGTAAAGAATAATCTGCATGCTGATTACTGATTAACTTCCCATCATCGCATTGTTGCATTTGCCCTGTCTCAAACAAATCTGGCCAACCAGGTAAGGAAAACAAACTAAGATGAATATTTTTTGCTTGCTTGTTTGTTTTAAACAGTGTCTCAATGTGTAGTTCAGGCTGGCCTTCTGTAGCCCAGGCTAGCCTCAGTCTCCTGAGTGCCGGGATTACAGGTGTGTGTCACCACACCCAGCTAAGATGAATATTTTAACTGACTTTGTTTTGGGGAGTTTGAGCAATAATTACATTGAAGAAAGAAAATCAACTAAAAACCCAAAATAACTTTCGTTTGTTTCTATGTTTAATATGTATTTAGATTTACATTTTTTCCCCTTTTTCTTTAGGAGCTAGGGTCTTGCTATGTATCCCAGGCTAGCCTTAAAAAACTCAACTATCCTGCCTCAGTCTCTCAAATGCTGGGATTGCAGATAGACATGAACAGTTTTGCTTTGTTTTGGTGTGGGGGCGTAGATTGAGACATGTCCCATTATGTAGTTCAGACTGCTTTTGAACTTCCTGTCCTATAGCCCAAGCTGTCTTTGTACTCACCATAATCCCCTGGCCTCAGTCTCCCAAGTGCTGAGATTACCAGCATGTGCCACCTTGCCTCTAAAACGCTACCTAAATGTATTTATTTTTACATTTGGTCTGAGCCAAAGGTGGTAAAAATGTTTCTTACTCAGCTTTACTTGATATACTTAGTGTGACTTTATGCTTATAGTTTTTAAATAATTACCACCTTAATATCTGTAAAATCTTAAGTTGTACCCAAGTTTAACTGTGGTGGACCCTGAAGGTAGCACCAGCTTGACGTACAGTTTGGGTTAATTAGATTAGTGGAAGTTTCATTTGCCTTTTTAAGTTATCTTTAGTGTATATCCAGATCTCAGCTGTATTGACTTACTTGTTATAACCAGCCCTTGGGAACTGATAAAGTTCATAAGCCAAGGGTCTGCTGTGTTACCTCTTCAGAGAACACATTGAGTTTCTGGCTCTTTGCCATTACAGATCACATTGTAATGGGCAACATTTTTCCTGTTCAAATAATTTCTTAAGACAATTGTGTAGAGGTGAGATAACTGTCTTAGTTTTTTTTTTAATTGCTGCTTCTGAAAATTCACATTTTTTTTTCTGTCCTGGTTTATTTTATAAGTGAAATTCTCAAGAATCCTAGATTGCAGTGATGACTTGATTAGGTGTCCTCCCCTCCCCCCAAGCCTAATAGAGTCTTAGGTTGGGCTTTTTCAAAGGTGGATGAATCTAGAGTTGTGTGACTGTGACTGATTGATGGTGCTGTGCTAGGCCAGAGAGCAGTAGGATTAAGGGTATGAGTGCTCACAATAAGTAGTTTTAGTAAGATAAAAGATGCTGGTTAGGTCTCTTGTTTGCTACTGTCTGTCCACCATGAACTGTTATCCCTCTGCCACTCTGCTTTGGAATCAGCCAATTATGGACTGAAACCTTTATGAACACTGTCAGCCAAATAAACCTTTCCCCCTTTAAGTCTAGGTATTGGTATATTTTGTCTCAGAATGAGGAAAGTAAGATAGTTGCATTTTTGTTTTTTTCTTGTGGTTTCATATAGCTTTCCGCATATGAGTTAAGTGACAGCTAAGGTTTGAATACCAGTACTGGCTTAAAGTGATCTAATGGATTTAGTTATAACCATTTATGCTACATTTTACTGTTACTACTTCTGTTTAGAAAGGAAAGCAGACTGAGGTTTGGCAAGGTTAAATAACTTGGAAAAGCTTTGTAATTGATAACTATCTTTGGCTCCAAAGCCGACCTCCTAAGACAGTAGCTATTAGGCTTTTAGACTGTGTCACAGTATCAAATACATTTTATCTTTGATACATATGTAGCACACAAATGCTATAGTATATAAATGTAAAAGTTGCTTTTGGTTATAGTGTCTTATCTTTGGAATTCTTCACCAAAGGAATCTAAGAAAAGTAATGTAACATTTTTCATCTATAATCTTCCTACACTTACTCAAATTTGCATTTTTATGCACTGTCACAACTTGGTTTTGAAATCCCCATCCCCCTAAGGATCCCATATCTTTCAGTATTATCTCTTACTTTAATGAAATAATAAAATGAACATAAACATAAATTTTCAGTACCAACAGCATCCCAAATACTACCTAGTAGTTTAGAGTAAGAGATTTTCGATTGCAGTGGGTCTTGACCAAGATTATGTTTTCATGTGAAATAGGATAGAATATAAAAGTCAGACTGTGTCATCATGGTGAATCAGTTATTGTATGAAAGGTTGTGTTTGTATATACGATACAGTTATCCCACTGGCTAGTTCACAGCCATCTCTAAACAGTAAATCATAAGGTACAGGGGCTCAAACTCAGGATCTTGCACAGGGGCACCACTGAGCTAAATCCCTGACCCTTAGGAACCTTTGTTTTTTGAAAGAGATACATTGTTACTGATACTCTCCATTACTTGAGGACACTTTCCTTCTTGCTTCAAGTTAATGGAGGTTACATCTTTATAAGAATTTTCATAGGTTGTGTTAAGACACTGTTTGGTGTAGAGGGTGATCACTGAAATGCTTGCCATTGTACATTCCAATATAGTCTCTGTTTCTTAACCTTGTTTCCTAGCTTTTTAAATCTTTCTCAGTTGCATTAGTAACCATATCATGTTAGTTGTGAAGAGATTCCTCCTGCCTGCTCTAATGTATCTCCTCTCTTTGAAATCATCAAATTACATATAAGGCAATTGTAGATAAAGGAGGTTTTTTTGTTTTGTTTGTTTTACTAAATATTCAGTTACTGTTTCTCAGCTTTCTTTCCAGTTGTTACTACTTTATTGAAAAATACTTTTTTTGTTGTTAAAATTCTTTTTATTAGCTGCCAGTTGGAACTGACTAAGCTATGCTTTGAGAATCTGTAGGAGTAGTCCAAATAGAACTTCCTCTGATGATGGAAATATCCCATTTTTGGTATCTGGTATGGTAGCTACTCTGGTCCTTTCACTATTGAAAACAGGTTGCGTATCCCTAGTTAGAAATCTGAAATTTTGAATGCCAACATGAAACTCAAAAAGTTTTAGATTTTGGATCAATTCAAATTTCAACATTTTGAATAGGGTATCCTCTAAAATACTACAAAGTAAAAAAAATCTTCAAAATCTGAAACCTTGTCCCACACGTGTTGCATAAGTAATCGTTAATCCATGTTTGTAATCTAGCTTCAGCTTCTGAGGAACTAAATTTTAAATTTTATTTTATTTAAATAGCCACATGTGGCTAGTGACTCTTGTATTGTCACAGATCAGGAGCGTTTCGATTTTTTTAAACCCAACAAGTATTTTGAAAATTGTGACATGTGTACCCAGGTAAACATCCAGATCTCAGCTGTGTTGAGTTACAACCAGACCTCAGGAACTGATCCAGTTCGTAAGTCAAGGGTCCACTGTATTCTTGAAAAATAGGGAGGAAGCATGAAATGTTATTTCTTTTTTTTAGAATGTAGAAATTGTTAGTATTTAAGATAAGTTTAGTTGTTTCACAGATGTGGCATAATGTTTTAGAGAAGATACTTTATCAATCCTTTGTTAGTGGCTAGTAAAAAATGATGTGTCTCTTGTAAAGGAGGAGCATCAGTCTCAGTCTTCAATAGACAGAGCCACTCCCAGTACTGCGTGACTTTGACAATGCTGAATATTACTGCTGTCATTAATTTATGACTCAATGGTTTTTTAAAAAATTTGCTATTAAAACCTTTCCTTTAAAAATAAAAGAATAAAAATAAAATCTCTGTTTTTAGGAGCAGCACATTTTGGGTAACATACCTCGTACATGCAAGGCAGTAAATTGATGGAAAATAGTAAATATCAAAACAAGTTTGTGACAGATGGATCCAGTGGAAGAGAATTGGACTGCTGGGTAGTCAGAAGCCCTTCCATGTCACTAGTTTACCTGATATGGTCATTATCTTTTTTTAGGTGTGGTTTCTACTTTGGGAAAATGAAAGAGAGATTGGTTAACAGAAGAGATTTTGCTTTTTAAATGTATTTTATTGTGCCGATTTCTGATACATCATTTTGGATAGTAGCTGACATCGATCAGGTGGTTTGCTGTATCAGGCATGCATTTTCTTGTTTAACTTTCCCCCCAGAGCAGATTACCCTTAACTCTCAGTTCTTTTTTTAGGTACACAGAATAGGATGTTATTTTTTGGTTCAGATGTCATTGTTGGTCTGTGTACAGACCTCTATTGTCCATTTTATTTTTATTTGCCTTACTATTACCCACCCAAAGTCTAATCCAAGAATGAGAACATTAGTGATAATTAACATCTACCTAAACGCTGTCATAATCCCTTGCCATTGTTCTCATATGTAACTCTGTTCTAGAGATTGTTTACCATTTCATCTTCCTTTGAAAAAATTTGTTGGTTGTGTGTGCCTAATTGTGCTTCTTTTTTTTTTAAAACTGTAAAAGGAATACTTAACAAATCTTGTTGGCTTTTTTTTTCCTTTTTTTATACTTAACACTAATCTTGTCAGCGTTGTTTTTTTCATTTTTTTAAAGTATAGCTCTTTATTCATTTGTACTTCTATATAATATTCTTTTGTGTTACTACTGCAGTTTAGATATTTTGTCTAAGCTTATTTGAGTTGTTTCCAGGTATTTGCTGTCATGAATGTCACTGCTGTGAATTCTTGTATATGGTCATGATACATATGTGCTAAATGTTCTCCTGGGTTATATTCAGTGGTGTCTTCATATTTGTTGTTAATTGGTTGTAGGAGGTGCAGTGAATACCAAAAAATGACAGGTATCAAATTGTCTTGGGTGGAAAGGGTAGCAAGTCATGAGATAGGCAGTCACTGCTGATGAGTTCTGCAGTCACTGCTGATGAGTTCTGGCTTGAGCATGGAATGCCTAACAAACAAGTACTGGGATAAAATGTTTGTGTCAGATGAATTGAAAATCACATTTGAGGAGTTTCAGAGCAGTCGAGTACCAGAGTGTAACTGTACTTAGGCAGAGAATTACAACTTAATGTTGTGAATTTTTTTAACGTGAATTTTCAAGTCTAAAATGATACAAAATTGTGTTCCTAAATGATTTCAGTTTATTTTCCCACTATTAATATAAGAAATGGGTGCAAAATTGTATCTTACTGTGGTCTTGTATTTTCTATAGCAGATCAGGATTTGTGCTGAAATGTTCCGAAGTGCTTACTACATGGCAGGTTCTGAATTTATTTAGTGAATTAGTTGATTAACGAGATTAATAAACTCATTTAAAAATCCCATAACAACCCTATGGGATAGGTATAATTGTAACCATTTTATGGGTGAGGAATCTAGGCCTGGTTGAATTTAAGTTAGTAAATCACACACAGTTGGTATTCAAACTTGATTAGATCAAAGAATCCAGCCTCTCACTTGTAATATTTTTACTTCTCTCCAAATTACATGTACTGTTCATTCCTGCTCTTTTTGCCTTATTCCCTGCCTTATCAGTGTCTTGGCCTTTATAATCTTGTGATGGTGAATGTTGAATATTCATTCTGTCCTGATATTATTGTTTTAAATATTGCCCGATGCATAGTCTTCCTTTAAAAAGAAACTTCTTGGAAGATTTCAGTTTTCTCATTGCTAGGATAAGGTAACTCAAGTGGTTTCTAGCACTTTTTTGTAATTTGACTTAATGAATAGCCCATACATTCCATTATTTCAAAATCTGTTGTTTGCCCTTTTTCTCATCTGTAGTGTTAAAATGTGAAACAATTGAGTTCTTATTTTATTGAATAATTCTATTTGAAATTATTTTTCTAGATGTATTTTAATATATTAATTTTAAAAAGTGGAGTAATTGATTCCATAAATATGTATTATTTTATGTATAAGTTAAAATCTAGAGTGGACTTGACTATACAGTAATCTGTATATAAGTTTTCTACATGTATCTCTGAGTGAACTGTTTAATGTTTCTTGGTGATAACCCTTGAGGCAGTTCTTTATTAAGCCAATCATCTTTATGATCTGCTGGGTGCTCAACTGATTTTTTTTTTTTTTTTTTTGGAACAGAGGAACGAACTCAGGTCCTTGTGCTTGCAAGGTGGGTGGTGGCACCTCTGAGCTTAATCCCCAGCCCTCAATAGATTTTTTTGTTGTTTTAGTTTTCAGATACTTCAAATTTTTTTCATGTATTTGGAAGGGAACTTGGTTTTTAAGGCAAATGTGTTTAAATGATAATTCTAATGATATGAAAATTCTTCCTGAGTGACAGAGTGGTAGGCACAATGGTAAACACCTAATATCTATATATCACCAAATAAAATATTATTTAAATGTGAGATTAATATTAAAGTGATTAGCTCCTGTAAAAACAGTGTTTAGGTCCACATCAGTGAGAAAACAACTTTTAATTCAAAGCTAATTGTGTGTTCTACATATTTTAGTGGTAATGAAATGTTTTGGTGCAGTGGGCCTAAAAGGATCAGTTACACATGTGTATTGGAATGGTAGGCTGATAGAAGCAGCCAGACAGATGGAGATCAGGTTGTTGCATTTCTTAATTTAGTTCATCACCTGGCTTTTACATCGCTCTGAGGGTTGGCACAGTCATTAATGTTGAAAATGAATGAAATAGCTATTACAAGCACGTACTGTGTGTTGAGTTCTCTAGAGGGAAAGAGTTGATATGCAAGGGGATTTGTTAGGTGCACTTACCTGATCAGAGGCGGCGGAGACCACAGTGGCAGTCTGTGGGATCAGTGCTGGAGGAGTCCACAGTAGCTGCCCAGACCAAGAAGATGAAAGTGACCAAACAACAGGGGTCACTGATGTACTACTAGTCCAAGGTCAAAAGCCTAGAACAATGATAGGGAGCCTTTTAGAGCTTTCAGTGAGACAAACAACCCACTGTGGCATGCGTGCTATAGGTTTGCCACCACTGACCTGGAAGCTCACTGGAGAGTCCCTCTTGCAAGTTTGCACTGGAAGACTCAGGAAACTGATGTTCAAAAGCAGCGCCAGCAAAGTTCTTAGGTACTTGCTCAGAAAGACTGGCACTCTTCAAAAAAACAGACAGCTGTCCTTCTTCCCTTTTTTATTCTATCCAGGCTACAGATCTGTTGGCTGGTGCCACCTATGGGTCTTTTTCCCTCAGTTTGCTGCCCTATGTACAGGTCAGTCATCCACAGACACAACCAATCTAATCTGCTGGGTGGTTCTTAATTCACCCTGTTAATGCTCACACTGAGTATTCTATGCCAGAGGAAAGATAGGAACTAAGGTTTTTGAGGTTTACTGTGTTTCAGGTGTTAGGACAGTGAGCTTTAGGGGTGTATGTAGATGAATTGAAATCTGGATCTTCCCTTTAAGCAGTTCTCAATAATACTAGAAATAAATAATAAGTTATTTGGTAATGAATGGCTGAAAGATACTGATTCACTACTAGGGGAAGTACATGCAATTTTCCTAGATGAGAAAAATGTTGAAAGTAAAAATTATTTCATTTTAAAGAAGCTTTTTTTTGGGGGGTACTGAGGATCGAACTTGGGTCCTTGCGCTTGTGAGGCAGGCGGTGGAACCACAGAGCTAAATCCCCAGCCCCTAAAGAAGCATCTTTATGTATTATGCTTAACCTTGTAGTCTATGGTCTTGTGAATTATGTAATGATAGTGTTTGATTCACTTTGAAGTTTGTATGGCAGGAGAGATTGCATGTAAAATTCCTCCAAGGGTTAGAGATTTAGTTTTTGGTAGTAGCCAGACATCAAATGAATATTGTGAAGTCTTGTAGCATTTACATTTTATGTGCTATAAATAAAATTTTATTGTAAAACTGAATATTTATATGATGTGTGAGACTGCAGCTTCTTTTGCACAGCTCCTTCACTTGCAAGAACTTTGAAGTTATTTTTAACTCTAACATTTAGCCCCATTGGATCAGGACTACAGTGGTAAAAGCATGAGATGTATTTTTCTAAGTCATATAAATGGTCCATGCAACCTAGATTTCTCATGGGAAGACAAAAGGGATATATTTGAGTTGAAGAAAACAGTTGTGTTTCTTAACTCCTCAAATAATTCATGAACCTACTGAGCTATGTTTATTTCTCCATTTTTGTTTACTCATACTTAAAACAAGATTCTGTAAGAGGTTGAGGTGGACACGGTGAAGAGGTCATAGAAATATGCTTGTCCGTCATTGCCTCTCTTGCCAACTTAGGCAATCTTTTAAAATTTTAGTACAGGTCTGAAGTATCTGATAATTACATTCATCATGGGGAGTGGTACAGGACCTAATGTATCTTAATTTTTTTCTTTCTCTCCCCCTGACCTAGTCTTGAATCTTTTCACTGTTAGAGACTTTGGCGTTATCATTCTAAGTTAATGGCGGTTATTGGTAAAGTAATTCTAGGCTAGTCCTCATATTGCTGTGTTCTTCTGAAAATTGTTATGCTTGGAATCTACTTTAGGGAGGGACCATAGTGACAGGTAGAGGGCATTCATTTTTAGACGGTTAGACCACAGTTTTAGATTTTTTTTTCCTCTTTAAAGTAGAAGTATAACCCTTACATACCTTTGGTTGAGGAGCAGAATTGTATAGATACTCCCATTTAACAATTTAGGTTCTTTTCATAGACTCTGAGGTATGTTTGCAAGACAGCAAAGAACAAATTTCAGGACTCTTAAAGGATCAAAATTGCACAACGTAAATCCTGCTAACTTTAGTGATAGTGCTTTAGAATTTATGGAGCACTTTTACATGTGTTACCTCTTAAGGTCCTCAAAGCAATTCTGAAGTTGGTGGAGATCTGTATATATTCATACTTTAGAAATACTCTCTTTATGAGACTATTTTAGACCTATAGAATACCATGTCCCAAAATGTCAATGTTTATATAGCCAAAACAGGAAATTTAACATCTAGACAATTTTAGTATCTATTGATGATCAGATTTTACCAGTTACTCCAATTCAGAATGAAGTCTGGACTGAATATTACATTAAATTATTGTGTCTCTTTACTTTTCTTTAATCTGAAACCGGTTTTCAGCCTTTCTCTCTTTAATAATCTTGACATTGTTGAATAGTATTGGCCATATGTTTTGTAGATTAGGGTCCCAAATTCAGTTTAATGCCCTTCTTGGCAATACTATATTACTGGGCGATGTCACCTTGTGACCTCAAACCAGGAGGTTGATGGTGCTGATTATACCATTACTAGTGATGTTGGATCATTTGGTTAAGGCATTGTTTCCCAGGTTCCTCAACTATTAAGCTCCTTTTGTAATAAGCATCTTTTGGGGAGATACTTTGAGACTGTGTAAATATCCTGTTTTCTATTACACATTTATTCACTTTTTTAGCATTTATTGATAATTCTTGTCTGCGATACTGTAGTTACCGTGATGTTTGCTGAATAGTGACTTTTCTGTCCTCATCATTTCTTCAACTTTTTTAATTAGAACAGAATAGAAGAGTTTTCTCACATTTAAGCATGCTTTACAGGGCACTGTTAATATTGTTTTAACCTTTGGGAAGCCCCATTAGGGTGGCTTCTATGTCTTTTTGACATGTCTATTTTTTTTAGCATTTCCTCTCTGTTAATACAAGACGATCCAAGTTTATCTCTTGCTTTCCTTGCCCTAGCTTTTTGGAATCCTTCCATTTCTATAATGTTCTCTGGTTCCTGTTATTGAAGAAGTATATTTAGAAACAAGGTGCTAGGTTTGCTCATTGGCCCTGGGCTAAGGTTTAACAGACGGAGAAAAACTAAGCTGAAATTTTTACTTATAACACCCAGATAAAATAATGAGTTGGAATGTGAACTTGGGCCTTCTCAGTCCAAAGGCTGAGTTCTTTCTACTTACTTATAATATTCCTTCCTTACGTTTGCTTCTCCATTTCTATTGCTGTTTCTCTTTTCTGACAAGGATGAGCACAATCTAAAATATATTCAAGAAAATTATTTCCTAGTAATAAGTATAGCTACTTCAGAAACAGAAAAGTCTCTCTCTTTTTTTTTTTTTTTTGATACTGGGGATCGAACTTGGGACCTTGCACTTGCAAGGCAGGTGGTGAAACCAGTGAGCTAAATCATGGGCTCAGAAACAGAAAATAAAAATCCTTATAATCTGAAAGTATTTACTATATCTTTGATGGTGGGTTTTTTTTGGGGGGGGGTTGTTTTGTTTTGTTTTTTTGTACCAGGGATTGAACTCAGGTTGCAAGGCAGGCCCTGTGCCAGGGAGCTAAATCCCTAGCTACATGCTTGATATGAATAAAATACTGTGCTATCTATTGGTGGTGTTTGAGTGTGTATATATTGTGCCGAGAATGTTGTTTACTGTGAGTTTTTTCTTCTAGATACAGGTATTTAAGGGGTAGAGATGAATGGTACAGTGACTGTAAATTCAGAAGGCTTATGATGTGTTTTTATTATTGTTTTGGAGGAACCAGGAATCCAACTCAGGACCTTGAGCTGGCCAGGCAGGCACAGCACCACTGAGCTACATCCCCAGCCCACTTACGCTTACGATTTATTTATAATATGTAAACATACAATATTAGAGTTAGTGATATTTACATGTGATGCCTTTAATTACGCTTTCATAATTATAATGTACTCTATAAACAATATGTTTGCTAAGCATTTAATTTAATAATTCTCAAATAATTTTGTGGGTTGGTATTATTTTTCTTGTATTCCAGGTGAGCATACTGACTTCAATTATATGACTTGCCAGAGTCATAAAATTAATAAATATTTTTAGGTGAATTGAAATACAGTTTTTATACTACTTACTATGTGAAATACTGTATATATAATATTTTAGACTGTCCAGTGGTTCTAAAATTGAAGATTAGGCTTACATTTATTTATTTTTTTTTATACAGGTGCTCATTATGTAGTTCAAGCTAGCCTTGAACTCATTGCCTAGTCCAGACTGGCCTCTCCTGGCAGTCTTCCTGCCTCAGCCTCCTGAGTGCTGGAATCTTAGACATTTGCTACTACACCAGCTCTTGCTTACATACTTTGTTGTTGTTTTACTTCAGCTTGTAGTTTATCCCTAAATGTAGTATCTCAAATATTTTACACTTTTGGAACATTCTTCTGGTCCCTTAAATTTTGTTGGAATAGTGACCAGTATCTACCAAGTACAGAATGTGATACATTTTTGTGTTTGTTCCAGATACTGGAATAATATGGTGCCTGCTTGCTAATAAGTATATCTTTCCTGGGTTACTGGGATAATTTGTAGTACATTTTTATATTAAAAAATATTAATCACTCATATTTGTGCTTCTACATTAAAGATGTACTTAAAATTTCTGATATTTTAAGGAAACAGCAGTGGCAAGTAATATGGAATTATATCTTAGATATTTAATAGTTCAAAATGAAACCTGTATGAATAGGTTATGGTATACATATTTTTATTCATAGTAATGAAAATAGATCTCAAGACAAAAATTCATCTTTGTTATGAAAACTCTTGGAAATTATTCTTATGTACATGAGTTAGATTAACATGTGAAAGTACAAAATATGTTTTACACCATGTTAATGTAGTTCTTTGAATGTCATGAGTGACCAATAACGATTATATCACTTTTTTTTATTGTACTTCAGGTGCGAGTTGATTTCCTTGTGCAGAGCAGTTTAGCAATGTGAAGCGAAGGAAGAGCTCGTTTAGCTGTAGCTGTGCACTTCAGGTTAAGTTTAGTAGAACTGAGTTTTAAGAGTAGGTGTAGAATATAGTGTTATCACTTCTTGGCCATTTGGCTAAGATCAAGTGTAGAATTTAGTGTTAATGTGTAGTTAATGTAATTTTATCAGGTTTTAAATCCCAGATTGAACCCACGACTTTCCCACTGAGTTGCATCCCCCAGACCTATTTTTTTTATGTAAAGATAGGGTCTTACAAAATTGCCTAGGCTGATCTCAAACATGAGATCTTCCTGCCACAGTCTCCTAGAGTGCTGGTATTACAGTGGCACCTTGCCCAGCTGTAAATTGGCATCTTGATTAAAAGAAAAAGTGTTGTTTTGTGCTTGATAATGCTACCTTACTTAATCACTGAAGCATACTTACATAGAACTATTGAATTCATTCTGCCCAACTGTTCTAATTCATTCTGCACAACTATGCTTTGTGCCAGCTTTCAGTTGAGAGTAATACTTGTGCCTGACTTGGAAAGGTGTTGAGAAGATTAAATATAACCTATATAAAGCTTTGAACTGTCTGTACATGTAGCAGGTACAAAAGTAATAGCTGTCATTGATATTACTAGTGATAATGAGAGAAGTAATGATTTATTGATAGAAATATTGAAAGTCCCAAATGAAATAAGCACAAAATAATATGTAACAGACATTTATCAGAGGATAAATTTACATGTAGGATAATTTTACAAATAGTACAGTATTTTATAGAATCAAAAGAAATTTGGACTTTGAAGGGAGATTTTGATTAGGATCTTTTCCTTATTTATTTTTATATCTAAGGGGTAATTTGCCCCTAAAGATAAAAGTTTCATTGTATCAGTCTTAATGTGAAGTTTGTCTTGACTGTTCATTGTCCTTTCTATTGAAAAATGTCACCTTGTCAGTTTTTTCCTACAATACATCTGTGCATGGTAACTAATCTTTATGAAGGGAAACAGTTTATTTGGAAAAATAATCTTTTTTATTTTTAGAGACCATTGATGCTACTAACCAGCACTTATATTGTTTTTTGAGCATAGGCATAAGATTTTGCTAGGAAATAGATTATTTAGTCTTTGGATAAGTTGCTTTTTTATTTTTTAGAAATTTAAGAAATGAGAAACATACAAAGAAAATAAGTTATTAAAATCCTTATTCAAAAGTAGCCACTGTTACCATCTTGGTCCTACAGCCCATTTTTTTTTTTTCAGTCTTTGTGGGGAGATCACAGTTTAGGTTATCAAGTCTATCTTGATACATAAGGGTGGAAAAATGATGTGGTTTCAGTTTGGGGCAATGTAGGATATTTGATTAATGTACTGTTTATGTGGACCAGGAAACTATGTTTTCTTTTATATCAAAAACAGTTTGGCCAGGTGTGGTGGTGCACGCCTGTAATCCCAGCACTCCAGAGGCTGAGGCAGGAGGATCGCTGTGAGTTTGAGACCAACCTGGGATACATAGTGAGTTCCAGGTCAGTCTCAACTACATAGTGAGACCCTGTCTCAAAAACGCAAAAAAACAAAAAACAAAAAAACAGTTTTTAAGAACAAACAATTTAGAATGGATCAGTACTTTCTCAAAAGTAAAAAAACCCAAAAGCTGTTAGATCTTGAGGGTGTAACCTAAAGCCACATGGTTCCAGTTTAGTGGATGCAAAGCAGATGTTCATAACCAAAAGAGTAAAGACTGAAGAGAGGTTCATTATTTGGAGCAAGTAAGGAGAGAATAAGGAGATCATTCCCAAAGAAGCATCTCTCCAGCAGACAAAGGACCTTTTATTGATAGCGGTACATTCTCATGCAGAACGGACCCATTCTCACATACAGAGGTGAGCATATTCTTGGTCAGATTCAATTTGACATCATGCCTGACTTCATGAGACTGCAGGTTTTTTCCCCCTCTGCAAGCTTAGGTGATTGTCCAGAGAAGTACCTCCTTTGCCATTAACAAGCTGTATTGATCTTCATTCTAGAGTATAATTTTTATAGTCTAGAACAGTGGTGGCAACCCTATGACATGCATGCCACAAGGGCTGTTTGTTATAATTGAAAGCGCTGAAAAATTCACCATCATTGGTCTAGAATACAGTCAGTAGGATGGAACCTTAAAAGGTACCGCAGTGAATCACTTCTGTTGTGGAAGAACCTGGTTTATCAGCCAGCACCCCATCTCAAAAGTTGTTGCTCTTTTCCAGCACGCATGTCCTTGTGATGCATCTGTAGTCAGTGTGATAAGATATGTAGAAACTAAATTAGATGAAAACATGTAGAAACGGGTCAAGTTGGAGCTTTGAGAAGAGTTGGTCACTGAAAAATGTTAGCAGTCAGAAACTGTAATTGAAAACTGGTTTTCGTATGGTAGGAATTAAATTTAGACTCTTATTTCTAAGAGTAAAATTAGAGTCAGTGGATGGAAATTAAAGAGTTGGAGAGATTTTTGTTTGTACAAAAGGGAACTTCCAAATGATAGGCTTTATCAAATAATGGAATGGCTTGTCTGGGAAAGTTGGGAGCTGCTTATATTTAATTATTTTCCGAATGAAAAAAGATTGTGTGGTGTAGATATTTCAAAAGAAGTGCTGGAGTTGTGCTTCACTTTAGTCTGCATCTTTCAAGTTCCTCATAGCTACTTTGTTTCACACTTGCAATTTTTGTACATTTAGTATGCTGTTGTATTTCTTGTTTCTACCCTCTGAAAATGCATGCTTTTATTTAAAAATAGAACAATGCATACCTTTGAAGAAATAACTACAGTTTGAGAAAAAATTGTCAATCTCCATTAATCTATTAAAAAGGAAAGTGTACACTCCATTTGTGATCATATATACAGAAAATTATGAATGTAAATTTGATTGCTAGTTCATTGTGAGCTCTTAGAGGGCAAGGATGATTTTTATTAATAAAGAAAACATCAGCTGTATTTAGCTAATGTATGGGATGTAAAAGGTTTCACTTCTGCTTTTATAGGTTAAGTAGATCATTCAGTTACCCTTCCCATCAGCCTCTCTGGAGATCCGCTTGGAGCCTGACACATGCTGGGCAAATATTTCACCACTGAGCTACATTCCCCAACTCCTACTCAGCACTTGTTGCTATATGTAGTCTAGTAGACATTAGTATTACTGAGTTAACCCATGATCGATAATATTCATTATATTTTAGAAATATGTTTTTATGGGAATGGCTTACACGAATTAATCATTCCTTATTGTGAGGTAGAAACTAAGAGTAGTATGTTTGATATATACTCCAGCTTAGTCTGAAAGAAGTTTAAATGTTATAGTGGTTTGGGTTTGGGATCTTGAAAACACTTGGAATTTATTTGTGCCTATTTCCTAGTATCAGTGGAAAATGCAGGTTTGAGATTTTTGAGACCATTCTGGGGAACATAAAGACACAAGCACCCTGTCTTTGTGTTTTTTTTGTACCGAGGATGGAACATGACCTTGCGCTCTGAGTTGTAGGCCACGGCACCACTGAGCTAAATCCCCTGACCACACCCTGTCTTTAAAAACAAACAAAAAACTTCCTCGGTTCTTTGTATTTCTAGTATATTTCCATGAGGTTCTGGGATGTTGAACATTTTGAGGAAGATGAAGGTTGTAGGACAAGTGGAAAAGGATAAATAGACAAGTGGACATGTTTGTGAAATTGGATTAAACGAAAACTTGGAGATTTCTTTAGGTAGGTGTCATGAGATTACAGAGTGTAGAGAGTGCAAATTTTGATAGAGCATGCTCATCCCCAATATGCGCGCAAGTGCAGCTGAGCAACAATTCTTTTCTAATCACGTCTAATTGTAGAGCAGACTAGAACAGTGGGGGTTTAAATCCTTGCTCACGCACTCATGGAGTGATGCAGTGTACAAGCCTCTAACCCTCTGAAACTAGTTCTGTGCATCTCTGCAGGGTTGTTAGAATTTAAGATAATGTCTTTAATCAGATACCCTATATAAAATAGGCTGGATAAATATTTGTTATAAGGTTCTCGCTATTATATTTATTCAAGTTTAGATTACTTTGTTTCACTTGAGGTAATTTTACTGTGTGATCAGGACAACAAAGATAATTTCTGCTTTTTAGAGATAACTGTGATGACATCATATTGTAAATTTTTTCAGGTTTTTTGTTTTTTGTTTTTTTTTTTTTTGACTGGGGATGAACTCGGGCCTTTGCACTTGCAAGGCAGATGTCGGAACCATTGAGCTAAATCCCTGGCCCTTAGGGTTAGTTGTTGTTGTTGTTGTTTTTTTTTTTTTTTTTTTTTTTTTTTTTTTTTGCTACCGGGGTTTGAACTTGGGTCCTTGCGCTTGCCAGGCAGGCCAGGTTAGTTTTTTTAAGGGGCATTTTACACTTAAAATTATTTCTCCAAAACTGAGATAACTAATATTATTTTGAAATAATTTTTTACTTATTCTGTCAGCCTACACAAAATTTACCCAGTAGTACATGACTGAACGTCTAGTCTTATCAATACTTTCCCAGCTGTTTTTTTTTTTTTTTTTTACTATATTGATGTTTCCATATACAATTTTGCATACACTCCTAAGCATGCTTTTGTTTCTTTAGAATAAAATTCCCGAAGCACCATAACAATTTACGTTCCCGTAAGTGCTGGTGAAAACTATGCTGTAAGAATACTGGCTGTAATACTAGACTTAATTTTTACCATTGTAGGTAAAAAAACAAAAAAAATTTACCTTATTATTTTATTTTGCATTTCATTGATTATTAGTGAGGTTGAACAACCTGTATCTTTCTTTGTAAATTGCCTATTCTTATTGGTAAGATTTTATTTTAATTATGTCATTAATCTTTGACATACATGTTTTTCCCCCAATTCCCCAATCTCTCATTTGTCTTTCAGTAGTCTGGTGTTGTAGACATACAGAGATTTTTCTGTTTTCTTGAAGTTGGCGATAGCAGTCTGTATAATTTCTGGCTCTGGTGGAAGTTTACAAAGATATAGCTTCTATGAGTTAACAAAATTATTTCTCAATAATTTTAGTTTAATGTAGAGATTCAAGTTTTAATTTTTTTCCTAAAGGCTTTTTCCTCTAGCGCTGTTCATTGAATAACTCTTCTGTTGTTCACAGATTTGATGTGCTTTGTTGTATCATATATTACATGTGTGTATACATTTGAGTTTTCTCCATTTCTGTAGTTTTCATACTGTATTATACTGCAGTATCACTTCACCTGAGTTTTGTTTTGATTTTCAAAGCATGCTCTTGGGCCTTGCCTTCAGAAAGTTTTTTTTCTTGATTCAAAAGTTTTGGTGAGGTTTAGGAGTCAGTTTTGTAGTGAACATGTTAGAATATTTTGATGTATGTATTTTATGAACCACATATTGAGAAACCTTGCTGTTTCATATACCACACTTTTATGTACTGTATAACTTTTTGCTCTTTGAGGGCTACCCCTGATGCCTCTCCTGCCTTATCTTTCTCTTTTTCAAATACCATTTATTTACCATATTGTGCTAACAACTAGAAAAAGCAGCTCCTCCATTAAAATGTTTATTTTCCTATGAATGACTCTAATTTCCCATTCTTTATGGCTAAGGAGTATTCCATATTGAAGATATACTCGTAAATGAAATAAATAAGCCACACATATTGTAAATACCGAATAGTTTCTCTGGTATGAAAAACTATAATTGTACATAAGATCCTAATGGTATAATTGAGAATGTGAAATAGGAAGAAAAGGGCTAAAGGTATAGGAGAAGTGGGAAGGGTAGGGGAAAGGAAACAAGGGAAAGAAAAAATATGAGAAAATGAAAAAATGGAAATAAAGTATTTTTAGATAGAGAAGGGAGGAGGGGGTGAAGAGAGGGCAGGGGTATGGGGAAAAAATGAGAACCAAGACCTATCATGTAAAGGTACAAGATCCCAATGATGAATGTAACTTACCGTATACCTAAAATGTACCAATAAACTCAATGAGGAAAAAATGTTTCTTTATTCAATAGGCATTTTATTCAGCCCCTGTTCTGTGCCAGGCACACGGCAGTTTAAAGAGGTATTTAAAGAATAAAACAAACATCTTTGAGCTTACAAGTAGGAGGTGGCATGAGGAGTATCATAGAGAATAACTATGGTAGCACTGGCTACAGGTATGTGGAGTTAGTTCTTTGTTTAAAGTGTATGTTAGTAAGACCTTTATCCTGAAGGTTGGAGACATTTGGAAAAGTACAAAAATGTAATAGAGATCAGTTAGAGTTTTCAAAGCAAGGGGAGAGAGACGGTTTTTTTTCTGCAAGGTGTGTCTTTAGTCCATTCAGTCTTTGACCCATTTTTTTCAGTTACCATCTGTTTAGGTGTACCCCTCTCCCAAGCCTCATGCAAATAAGGTGGGGCTTCTTTTTCAGAGGTTTTTGAATCTAGATTGTGTGATTGATTCATGGTGCAGTGCTAGGCTCCAGGCACTAGGATTAAGGGAGAACTTTTGAAATTCAGGTGTGAGTGCTGCCCATCCTGAGTAGTCTGAATGAGGTAAAAGGGGCAGAAAGATGCTGTTAAGGTCTCTTTTGCTTTGCTACTTACTGTCTGCCCGCCATGAACTTTTGTCCTTCTGCCACCCTGCCTTGGAGCCAGCCAATTATGGACTGAAACCTATGAACTGAAATTATGAACTGTAAGCCAGATAAACCTTTCTGCCTTTACTCTGGGTGTTGGATATTTTGTCTCAGCAATAAGAGAAAAGTAACTAGTACATCATCCTGTCAATGCTTTTCATCTGGATTAATAATACACCTCTGTCCACTGTTGACTCCCTCTCCCCCATCATATCTTTTTTCACCCTATTAGACAGTGTGATTTCCCCCTCCTTTTTAAGTGTAGAGCTTATTTTCTGCTCAGAATATTTTTTTCTTAAAATAAAGAGCTGAGTCCTTAATATGACTGTGAGCTGGTGTATATATTTTGTTATTGCTTCCCCTTTCTCCAAAAGAAAATAATTATCTGAATCTTGTAATATCTAATTTTCCTTAATGCTCTTTCGTCCCCTGTGTCCTTTGCATAAAATAGTCTCCTTTTGGGAAAAACTTTCTTTTCATTCCTCTTCTCCTTTTCCACTCTTTCTGCAGCTCTCTTAAAATAAGGAGTATATCTGGTTCCTGGAAAAAGTTGAATCTTTGGGTGATCTGAAACGGTCTTTTCTGACTATAATGGGCAAAAGTTTATGTGGCCTGGCTTTTGCCTGGGTTGTAACAATATATCTACTTGTGCCTGTTCCTCATTAGGGTTGCTTCTGGAGTCTCTTATTTATCTACCCTAAATCAAAACTACTTATCTCAAGAGCGCAGAGTGAATACCTTCTGCAAAGAAAGTTAGCAGGATATGGTAGAGGAAGCTGAAATACTTAAGTCTTTATTTCATAAAATATTTTATTGTTTTCATAGATGGTCATGGCTATTGCATATTAACTAAATTAAGATGGAGACTGGGAATTTGTGTTTTTTATTTGTCGCAGTTAATGTGAGATATAGTAATGAGCAAGTAAAACAAAGGCCCTTCTCACATGCTGTGTAAGTCATATTAGGAGACAAGCAAACAAATTAAGCAAATCTCAGTCATAGCATCATCAGGAAAAGAAATAGAGAGATGGAGTAGGGTGGAGGGAGGTGGAGGCTGGTGCCACTTTAAGGAAGATTTATGTTGACTGGTGCTGAAGCAGGAGGCAGTCAGCAGACCATCCGCAGAGGGTCCTAGTAAGCAGCCACTTTGTAGTAGAACAGAGACCTATTTAAAGAGTAGAGAGAATGTTGTGTTTGGAATATAGTGAATGAGCAAAAGAAGAAGTGAAGCTTTCCAAGTTAGTTTTCTCAGAAATTACAAGCTTTGAATTTTATGTTCAAGAGGAAAACACATTCAATACTTTGAAGTGAAAAAAATGTATTAAAGGATAGAGTACTAGTTTCTTGTTGCGTACAGTGTTTGGTGGATCCCAAAGCATGCTGTTTTTATTTGTATAGTTTGTAATTTTTATTGTGTAGCTCTTTACCTTTTAAAAAGATTGAGGTAGATAAAAGTGTATATTTCTGTTTGAAGAGTTGTTAACTTTAAAACAGAAGATGAAGTCGGGCCACATTTAAATGAGCTAACATGAAAGAAATCAGGTGATTTCAAATAGGCGGGATTTCCAACTTCTCTAAAATGATCAAAACATTTTCATAGTACTGAGCCTGCGTTCCTACAAGGCAGCTGCAGGAGTGAATTAAGAAGTGTCTTTTTAGATGGCTGTGTACACCCCCCCCCCAGTTCTGCAAATATTATAATCACTTAG
This sequence comes from Fukomys damarensis, assembly GCF_012274545.1. Taxonomy (NCBI): domain Eukaryota; kingdom Metazoa; phylum Chordata; class Mammalia; order Rodentia; family Bathyergidae; genus Fukomys; species Fukomys damarensis. The sequence goes on along the minus strand of NW_022900929.1, from coordinate 37,772,386 downwards.
AGCTGCTTTGCTTGTTCATTGGTTTAAGACCTATCAGGCTGTTACAGGCATCAGCATAGGCCACTCTGGGATTTGTGTGAAATGGAAATTCAAACATTTATTTATAGCTACTCCTTTTTAAAAGGCAGTCTGATAATAATCTGGCTTAACAAAAAGATCAGAATCTCAATTCATGGTTTACTAATTATTCCATATTTCTAGAGAATTTAGTTTTATAAAAATTGTTCCATTCTGTTGGTACTTTTGTATTCAAATTGCACTTCTAATAAACTAGGATTCCCTTTTGCATTTCAAGACAGCTAATGTCCTGGCTTTCTTTACACTTCACTTTTCATATTTCCCATCTACCTAAACTACTCTGGGTCCTGTCACTGACTTTTCCCTGGGGGAAAAAAAGGAGTATTTTCCACATAGATTGATAAGACTTACATTCTCTTTTTCTTTTATAGACTTTTGATTTATTTTTAGAACTCCCATTACCAGAACTTCAATGGCAGTTTGTAAGAATTGTTGCCATTACTATATTATCAGTGGTAATTATTGTTTTTTTAAAAAAGAACAGTGTCTTAAGATTGTTTGGCTTATTTTCAATCCCCCATCCCCAGTTTTGGAGCTTCTGGAGAATTGAATCCAGGGCTTTTGCATGAAGAGCTACATCCCTAGCCCATTATTTTATTATTATATAATATAGTGTAGTATATATATATTTTTGTTTGTTTGTTTGTTTGTTTCATTTAAAGAAAGAGTCATGATAAGTGGCTGAGTTGCCTAGACTGAGCTGGAACTTGCCATCATCCTGTCTCAGCCTCCTAGAGTGCTGGGATTACAGGTGTGTGCCAACATGCCCAGCTCCATTTTTTTTTTCTAAATTAAGCATCTTGTATATGTTACATACTATTACTTAGGCTATGTTTTTCCATGTTACTTTCTTTGGATCTTTTTATCTAATGTTAGTCAGCATTAGTTGCTGCAACAAAATATAGTTTGGTTGAGATTAACAGCCAAAGAAAATTAAAGTTTTATTTTGGCTCACAGGTTCAAGGGTTTTCATCCATGGTTACTTGGCCCCATTGCTTTGAGCCTGTGGTGAGCAAGCACATCATGGTGGGGAGCACATGGTGGAACAAAACCGCTCATCTATGGCAACTGGAAAGTGGAGAGAAGAGTCCAGTTCCTAAGTTCCCTTCAGGTATCTCCAGTGACCTGATTTACTCCCACTAGGTCTCACCTCCTTGTATTGCCACCACTAGTGTCATAGGCCAGTGACAAAACCTTTGGCCACTGAGCTTAGGGGGGAATTTAAGATCCATATATTAAAACCTTATTTAACTGAGCTCTTACCTGAGGTTGACAGCTTATTTTTACATCCTTCATCACCAGTGGACCAAATCTCTGCAGGGTTATAATTGTGGAGGTTAGCTTTTAGTACTCTTTTCCTTGTTTATGATACTTGTTCTGAGGTTGTTCAGAAGAATAGATGGAACATTGTACATTCTTGCTCTTTCAATAAAGACATTGCTGTATGCCCAGCCATCGTTGTTAAGTAGCAGCTGGATTCAAATAGCATCTTCCTAGCTCTGTCTCTTCTTTTTGGCTATTCCAGGTTTTCCTGGTCCTGTTTTTTATTATAATTATTCTTAGATATCAGTTTAATCTTACTCCTCTCTCCCACAGAGACCTAGAATAATCTAACTCATGTTTATTTTCTTCATTGATCTTCCAGCTTATGCAAGAATAACACATACTCTGCATAATTTTTGTACCTTCTTTCATGATGTATGATGCACTTCTAATTTTTTTTTTACCTTTTCTTAAGTTTATGCCTGTGTTTCCCCCTTCGATATTGCAATGACTGTTTGTAGTTTCCTTCTGTTGAACATAACCTTAACTTTGTCTTGTAAGATCTGCATTTCTTTAGGGAATTGTTCTTTCTCTCTTGGCCACATTTTTGTCACTGGGAAAAATACCCAATACCCACAAGTTAAAGGAGGAGAGGTTTATTTTGGCTCATGGTTTGCAGTCCACGGTCCAGGCAGAAACAGGATGGAAAAGAAAAACAGTGCTCAACTCATGGCAGCCAGGAAACAGAGAGAGAAGGGAAGAGCTGGGACAAGAACACACCCTCCCAGGTTGTGCCCCTATTGACTCACCCCTCCAGCCAAGCCTCATTGTGGAATATGAGACTTCAGGAGACATTTTAGATATAAGCAGTAATGTTCTGCCCCTAGTCCTCAAAAGGCTCAAATCTATCTCATTTTGCAAAATGCATGTAGTCCATCTCAAGGAGTTGCTAATGTCTTATTCCAGTATTGCTAAAAAAAATCCAGTCCAAAGTCTGTGAGATTGAAGGGAAACTTACCAGTGAGCCCCTGTAAAAATAAGAAAGTAAGATAATAGCACAGGGTAAACACTCTCATTATAAAAGGGAGAAATGGGGATCTAGAATGGAATGGGACTAAAGCAAGACCAAAACCCAACAGGACAAACATGAACACATTCACAATGGGACTATAACTCACATGTCTAGCTGCCCGGCAGCTTGAACTACCAGTGGCACATGACTGTCCCATGCATGACTGTACCACTTCTATCACCAGTGGTACAGATTGCCTGATGGGACAATCTTGCATGTATCACTGGTGGTTCAAGCCAGTGAAAATGTGTTAAATCCTGTAGGTCTGTGTCCAGCACTGGGTACCAAGTTATGGTGAGATGTGACTCTTAGGGTCTTGGGTAGCCCTTGTAGCCTTGCTGGTTGCAGCTTTTTTGCCCTCTTCCTTTGGCTGATTTCACTACTGCCTGTGACTTTCCTCAGCTGATTCTCCATGTTTCTGGCATTTCCAGCTCCTAGGATCATCTTCAGTGTGCTTTTGGCATCACTCCCATAGCTTCATGCACTGCCCTCTAAAGGGTGCAATATCTGGCCTCCCAGGCCTTCCAAAATCTGTGTGGAAGCCTCCATAATCCATTCACCCTTGCATTCTGTGTGCCTGAAAACCCCAACACTATGTGGATGATACTAAGGTCTGCCACCTGCTCGGACAGTAGCCTGGCTCCCTTAAATCATGCTCTAGTGGCCTCTGAGTGCCTGGATAACTGAGAACTGTGAACTGAATCCCAGGAAGCCAGTTCCCCAGGCGTTCTCATTTCATTTGAAAATGTTACACTTTTTCACTTTTGAGCCTCAGGGTTGGGATCTTACTGGTTCCTAAAATCCCCTCAAGACATCTTTTCTATGGTCCTGATGCAAAATACATGGTTCCTTGTTAATGCTAGTTTTCTCTACGATTGTGCTCTCCTTTGTCCTGACATTGTACAAGCACTTTCTAGCCAAACTGGAAAATTTTCAAATTATTCAGCTTTCCCAGTTAGTTGCTCCACACTTTTACCATAAATCTGGTTAAAAGCAGCCAGCAATACCTATGCCAAAGCCTGAATGTTGGGCTGCCTTGAAATTTCCTCTGCCACGTTAATAATTAGTCTGCCACCCTTAATAATCTTAAGTCTCCTTCAGTTTCAGGGCATGGGCAAAATACAGACACATTTCTGCCAGAGTACAATGTACCCTCTAGTCCAACTGCCAGAGAAGTCCCTGTTCTGAAATCTGAAGCATAGCTCTTACTGTCTGCATTCCATCATCTGGTCTTTGAACTCTGACCAGAATCTCTCATCATCCTTGGCTTATAGCATTCTCGGGCTTCTCTAGCTGGTGCCTTCATACATTTCAAAACTCTGTCCTAAACCACTTCCATTTGAGGGCTTCTGAATCATATGATCAGCTCTACCACAGCAATAATTCCCTCATAGTACCGTAATCTGTCTCAGCTACTTTTTTTGTCTCTGGGACAAAATACTCTTCACCCACAAATTAAAGGAGGAAAGGCTTATTTTTGACTCATGGTTTTTAATCCATGGCCAGCTGGTTCTTAGGCAGAGACAGAATGGCAGGGAGGCCCGGCAGAGGAAAAGAAGTGCTCTACCCATAGCTGTCAGAAAGCAAGAGAAGGAAGGAGCTGGAGACAGGGATACACCCTTCTAAATTATGCCCCAGTGACCCACCCTTTCCAACCAGGCACCCCTTCTGAGTGTGAGACGTGTCAGGGGACATGTAAACCATAATAACTGTACCTTCAGGTGTTTTCATTTGAGTAGGTTAACTTTCTACATGCGTGATTACTTCATCATTTCAAAACTCAGTTTCAAGAATGTTGAGTGGAGACGTGGCAGTCTGTTTGGACTTTAAGGATTTTGTAAATCTAAAGCTAATGAGGTACCCTTGGCTAGAGTCAACTTTAAAATGAAGTTCATTTTATTTTTAAAATAAAATCTTTCTGGTTTGAAGCCTTGTCTGTACACTTCAGACAACTCAGTAAGCAGGATTATACTAAATTTCCCGCATGCAGGCAGGTGTGTATTTATGCATATGTGTAAGAGATTCCCTTTTGGCTTACCCTACAGGAATTCTACATACAGCTTCTTAGAAGAATGAAATAAAAGAATTTTTTTTGTTGTTGTTCGAGAGGCCTTGTATGTAGTCGAGGCTGGCCTTGAACTCACTATGTAGCCCAAGATGGCCTCAAACTCATGGTGAGCCTTCTGCCTCAGCCTCCCGAGTGCTGGGATTACAGGTATGTGCCATCATACATGGCTAAGAATTTGTTTTTGATTAGCTGAATGCATATAATTTTCAAGTAACTTTTTTTTTTGTTACTGGGGGTTGAATTCGGGACCTCGCACTTGCCAGGCAGGCACTGTGCTGCTCTGCTAAATTCCCAGCCCTGTAAATACTATTTTTAAAACCAATAAATTATATTGTCAATGCTAGCAGTAATAGAGTTCAAAGAGCATAAGCATTCTATTCAGACCTTATTTGAACCCCTGCTCTGTGACTTACTGTGCTAACTGGGTGTGGAAAAACTGAGGAGTTATGGAAATCTCACTGTAAGAAAAACCTCTAAAACTAGACCTTCATTATTTCAATCTTACTAGAGAAATGTTATCAGGAAGGACTATCTTTGTTCGGATTCTCAAAGGAATCCCTGTTTTCTTGGTTCATTAGCAGCTGCTTGACTTTTTCCCTGGAAGATTTGATTCAGAAATTCTTACAGTCCTTACTTTCCATTCTTAAAACCCACCCTGTCCTAACACAAATTGGCTGGTAGGCCTTGCAGACTCTTAAATCTCTGCCCCCTAAACTCCAGACACATTCTTGCTGTTAATTCAAAGTATTCTGCCACTCTGATTAAAGTTTTGAATTTGATGAGTCAGAGATAACATGCATCTTAAATTTTTAATTGGTATTTCCAAAGGACTTCAAAAACTTGTCATACTGAGTTATGCCTCCATACCCTCATCAACTTACATATTAACAAATGTCATGCCTTTTGTCATCTTCTTGATTTGCAGTTCTATTGTAAATAAGGTTACGTTTCTTTTTAAATGTTTTATGACAGTCCCCCCCCCCCGTGGCTTTTATTCATGAATTTGGCTAGTTTTTTCTCTGTGTTGTCCCTTTTCTTCTCTTCTGGGACTGAGATTGAATTCACGGAACAATGAGCTGTGTTGTTATTAGCTCTTTTTATTTGTTTACTAATTTTTTTGAGACAGGGTCTCACACAGTTGCCCTGGCTGGCCCCAAGCTCTCAATCCTCCCTCCTTATTCTCCTAAATAGCTTGGATACAGGTGTACCATCACAAACAACTGGAAATTTATCTTATATTTTAGTAGCCTCTGGATCTTAGAGCTACCTCCTTTCTATAGTGTTATTTTTAAATTTTCCATATTTTATCTACTGTATTTACCTCATCATAAACTCTAGTATTAATATTGGCTTTTGCTCTTTTTTGTGTTCTAATCTCTTGTTGATGATGAATACTATTTATAGTTCAGTTCTTCTCACCTAGATCTACAGACCTTCGAAAGGGAATCGAAGGATCATTGTAGGGACAGTTAAGGATTCATGAGGAACAGGCAGTAGTGATGCTCTAAGGCAGGAACATACGGAGTTGTTACAGTGTTGAACTGCTTTGGTAGATTGAGTCTGTTGTTCAGAACTTTAAAAAAAAATATTGTAAAGGTATAGTTTGTGAATCACTCTGTCCTTCAGATTTTAGTGTTATTTTTCCTCTTTCTGGAAGACTTCCCAGATGCTGTGACTTGATTAGATATAATAGCTTCCATCATTTAAGCAGTTCTTGGAAGATGTAGATAACTGATCACTTGATTCATAGCTGTGGAAAATGATTCTTACTTAAAGTGGTTGCTGGGCGATGGCGATATGGCTACAACATGTCACTCCATTGACCACTGGGGTTCATTCGGCTCTCTGGCTGCCTAGGCGCCTGTTTCCTTCCTCCCTCCAAGTGTGTCCCTCCCAAAGCTGCACACTAAGGGGATGACCACCCCGTAGAGGAGGGTCATTTCCTTTGGCAAGGCTATATGAGTAACTGCACTCCCTGGCTAGAACCTCCAAACAAGCTCTTAAAGTGGTTGCCTTCGGGGTTTGTTATAGAAAGCCATATAAATACAAAATGAGACAAATTCAGAGAGTTTCAGATTGCAGACACTGTAACATCAGAAAGTTGACCTACTAAATTAAGTTGTTATAATTATTTATTAGACACCTAAGCCAGGCAAAAGGCTAACACTTTACATGTTGCTTCTCATAACACTGTGATAGTTATTAACCCTGTTTTATAGACCAGGGAAATGGGGTAGAGAGTTTAAGTAATTTACCCAAGACTGTAGCTTTTAATTGGTAGCATCACCTTTGGAACCTAGGAGTTATTAAACAATGCCATGTAGTGCTTTGGATTGATAACTACATAGAAAATATTTTCCCCAGGTTTAGCTATTAATGCTGAAAGAGTAATTCAGACTTCCATATTTTTAATGAAACGCAAGTCTTTATGTATGTAACATGTAAAGAAATGCCCACTAGTTAAGTGAAAAGAGTAATGGGGCGTGACATGGTTGTCTTAATTTCTATATTCTGCATAGTTTGGAAAGCAGGTACTGTACTGTGAAATGCTACATCATTCCAAATCGCTTCTGTTAAATACTGTACTTCCTTTTTTTTCCTGTTCCCAGTCTCTGTAATAATATTTGATATTTGGATGGTAAATGTTTGCTTAAAGTATACTGTAGAGCAAAGGGTATTTTGCCATTATAAACATTCCTCAGTGGAAAACTAACAAATTCTTGCTTTACTGAATACATACGTAGGAATTTTAAGAGTCATCTCAACTGGGCCAAAGGTGGGGGAGTGTTTTAATACTATTATAGTTTCAAATGGAAAACAATTATCTTTGTTTGCTGTATATAGATTGCCTGCATATCCTCAAGAAGGTTTCTGTCATGTTTTGTACTGTATTTGTTTTCTGTTGCTTTGGAACAAATTACCAGAAAATGTAGTGGCTAAATACACTAGGAAATTTGTTGTTAAAGGTTGGAGGCCAGTAGAAAGGAGAGAGGCGCTGGAAGAACTAAGGAAATAATTTATTTTAGAAATGTTAATTTTAAAATCAGTCAGCCAAAATATAGGTGGCTAGTATACAATTACAAGTTTATCCAAACTTAGGGAACAGACCTGAGCAAAGACAGAGCAGTACAAGTTATTTTGTTTGCTTGTGTAGCAGTGGTTCTTAAATTGGTGGGGCAGTGTAATAATCATTGATGGTGTTGCAGTTGTGATTAAAGCTATATACTATTGCCCCTAAGAAAATACAGGTATAGCTAAAAACTCACATTTGAATGCAATTTTAGAAACATTCCCTTCCAGGAGGTGAACAAGCACGAAATAATTTCTGCAAAAGGTGTTTAGGTCCTGTGATTTATAGATTTGTCAAGATAACATTTTCTTACAGATTAATTGGCTTGAGTGCTAGTTAAATAGATTCACAGCGTAAGTGTAAAATTACTACAAAAATACTTCAATATGAAAATGAGACCAATATAAGATCGGTTACAATTAATACTATGCCAGATGCTTGGTAACTTCTTTTTCCATTTGCAGTCTTGAATGGAAAGATGTTATTCTTTATACATGAGCTGCTAACAGAAAGGAAAACAGGAAGTAAAGATAATTTTTAATTTATAAATGTCATAGACAATTGTTTTTTACTTTATTCTGACAAAATTGAACTTCAATTAATACAAGTACCATGGTTTATGGAAATATTCCATGTATCATACTAACACATATGAGTCTGGAGTTCTTTGTCTCTCTCTTTTTTTTCTCTCCCCTCAGTACTGGAGGTCAAACTTAGGACCTTGCTCTTGCCAGGCAGGCGAGGTACCACTGACCTACATCCCCAGAGATTCAGGAGTGCTTCAGCGTCTTCTGGTATGCATTGGGCTCTGTGTATGTTAGGTTGTAGGAAAGTGGAAGAAAAGACAAAGTTGGGAACTTCTGGTGCGGCCAGGAAATGGGAAGAATGAGAATCATTAAGACTGTTAAAGTATTTGGTATAGTAAGAAATGTTGTAACATATGGGTAGAGTCTGTATGTTTGGTAAGAAACCTGATTTAAACATTTTAAGTATTCTAAACCTGTTTTTTTCCCTTACAGCAGACACATAAAACAAAAAATACATTTAGTACATTAGCCAGACTGCTTTTGGGCCTTCTACCTCTCCACATTGGTGGTATATAATGTTATTGGCAATTACAGAGCAAGGAGCTTCTGCAAGGGAGGAAAGTAATTAAAAAAGATCACTTCAGGCCAAGGACACAGTATTTAAAGCTCTCAGGGCTGGGAGGGTTTTTGTGGTGTTTTTATTTATTTTTTAATTATACCCTTCATTTGATTATTAGGAAATTTTTGCCTATGTACAAATCTGAAAATGCATCCATCATATGCATTTATCCACCAAATACATTAAATATAATTTTAGAGTTTAGGCTCATATATAATATAGTACTTCCATTTCAAAAGAAACTACATAGATCATTATAGCTGAGGCACAAATTTGCCTTGGTGACTTTTTTACTTTCTTTTGTCAGCATTGAAATATCAGTTGAAAATTGTAGAAAATGAGGCTTATGATTACTGTTGAGAATTCTAGATGATTTGGAACGCTAGCCTTGTATTTACAACCTTAGCAACAAGACCTTTTGGCTCTATTTCCCAAATATACCTAAGTCAGCCTGTTCTTCTTGTCCATTATTATCATGGTACTCCAGCCCAACATTACATCTCACCTGGGCTTGTCCATCAGTAGTTTTGATGTTTTTGCTTCCTCAAATTCATGCTGAAACTGAATTTTCAATGCTATAATAATACTAGAACATTTGGCCTTTTGGAAGGCATTTATCAAGCTATAGGGGTGGAGCCCTCAAGAATGGATTGATACCCCTATAAAAGGGCATGGAAGGTGGTGTTTGTGCCCTTGTTCCTTGAGCCGAGCTGTGACCCTCCCTTCCTGAGGTCTCACGGTTCAAGGCAGTGTCTTGGAAACAAGAGACCTAGACACTCGCCAGACAAGGAAACTGCCCTGGGGCTCCTTGGGCTCAAGAATTGTAGGAAATAAATTTCTTTTCTTTATAAATTACCCAGCCTGTGTTCTGTTAAAGTGGCACTAAATATATTCAAGTGGTAGTTTAACATGTTCCCACTGGCTTGTACCACTGATGGTACAAGTGAATTTAATCACTTCTGTTTGTCTTTGTACTAACAAAATTAATAAAAGCCACCCAACGGGACAGCCATATATGTGCCCACTGGTGGTTCAAACCTACTGGCAGGGAGACTTGTAAATTACAGCCCTGTCATGAATATGTTAATGACAATATGGTATGTGAGAGGAAGTATTTAAAATAATTGTTCAACTAAGATTGGCCATCAGAAGTTTAGGTACAATTTAAATTTTTAAATACACATTTTTGAAAAACAAAGCAGTGTCTTTTAAGAGCATTTTCGTGTGGCTTAAGAGTTGAAGCATGAAAAAGTGGTTACATAGTAATGGTCACATGATCTCAAGATGCATCACTATTGGTTTGTAATGGAAATATTTCCTCTAGCTCACCCCAAAAGAATACAGTTTGATGTCTATACCAACCAAGTTTGCACATGCATACCTCTTCTGTCTTAATTCTCCAAGTGAACAATGGCAAAATGGGGTCCAGATAAGAAACTGTTAAGTCTTAATAACTGAGTGCTAAAAAACTAGAGTTGTTGCTTGTAAACACACAATCTATCAGAGCTTCTATGTAAACAATTATTTTGATTCTAGTGATAAAGAATTACAGTTTATCCTGCAAATTTTACTTTTTCTTGTCCTGCCTAGCCTTGAGTTACAAAACAACAACCTCTTCAATTTTAATTAAATGCTTTTTGTCATAGTAATTAATACTTACATAGTATATTCTATTATCAGCACTGTTGACATTTTGTGAAGAGTAACTTTCTCCAAGTCATGCAGCTAATAAGTTGCTGAGCTGAGATCCACCTTATGGAAGTTTGACCTTGGAATTCTCACGCTTCAGCACAACACAGTACAGATTTAGAAGCACACTACTCTCGGGCCGGGGATTTAGCTCAGTGGTGCTGCCACCTGCCTTGCAAGCATAAGGTCCTGAGTTCAATCCCTGGTACCCCCCCAAAAAAAAAAATACTGCTCTCTGATTCAAAACTTAGTCTAGAATATGTAAGAAACTTGTAAAAATCAATTGTAAAATAATAGCATGATATCAGTGTGGTCCAAAAATTTAGAAGATAAGCAAATGCCAATAAACATATGAAAAGATATTCTGCATCATTAATTGTGGGGAAATGCAGTTAAGGTACAGTGGGTTACCACTATGTGTATATTGCAATGAATAAAATTGAAAGGGCTGAACGCACTGCATGTCAGCGGAGATGGAGCACATGAGATCATCATACGTTATCGATGGGGTGTATGATGGCACGGCCTCTTTGGAAAATTGTTCATTTCTGGCATAGATAAACACAGCCTGTAACCCATTAATTTCATTTCTAGGAGAAATAAGAACAGCTCTACCAAAAAAAAAAAATTGTACAAAAGCTTTGTTCATATTGCCAACAGCTAGGAACTGTCCTAGTGCTTGACAGTGTAAGAAAGAATAAATTGTGATACATGTATTTAGCTAACGGACTGCTTGGTTAAAAATAAAGGGATGAACTTAGAATACACAAAACAACATAATGAGCAAAAAAAGTCAAGCAAAAAGGGTACAAATTATAATTCTGCTGGATTTCATTTTTAGGAAAGGCCCCAAGTAGGCAAAACTAATTTATACATTAGAAGTCAGAACATTGCTTACCTATTTGATAGGAAAGAGGCATAAAGCAATCTTCTGAAGTAATAAAAATGCTATGTATCTTAATAATTATGTTGGTTATACATTTGGCCTTTTTGGAGTACCGTAACAAACTCCATAAATAGTGTAGCTTATAAATAGCAGAAGTGTATTTCTGGAGAATGGCCCGTCTAGCGTCAGGGTGGCAGCAGATTCGCTATTCAGTGAAGTCCCACCTTCTTCCATTTCCATCATCACCGGGTGGAAAGAATGAGGTGGTTTCCTGGGATCTCTTTTGTAAGGGCAGTACTCCCACTGGGGCTTTGCTCCAGTGACTTCGTCATCTGCCAAAGACTCTCCTTCCTAATGCCATCAGTCACCTTGGAGGGGTAAGGACTTTGTAATAATCACTTTCCTGTCACTGAGGCAAAATGCCTGGCCTACAGCTTAGAGGGGAGGTTTAGTTTTGACTCAGTTTCAGTAATTGCATTCCATGGTTGACTGTCCTTAAGGCAAAACTGCATGGCTGCCAGGTAGCACCCTTCCAGTGGACACCTTCAGTGACCTGCTTTTTCTGACCAGGCCCTGCCTCCAAGCTTGAGACGTGGGGGACATTTTAGATCTAAACCTTAACAGATTTCAACATACGGACTTCAAGGGGACACAGGCAATTGAACTGTAGCAACAGATGTATACATGTGTGAGAATTGTTAAAATCTTTATATTTGAAAACACTGCATGTAAAGAATACCTTAGTAAAATAAATACAGTATATAAAGTTTTTTAAAAGCAAAGGAAGGCTTACTTATAAGTACAATGACAACAGGAATCACAGCAAACCACTTAGAACATGCAGAGATACACTAAGTACAGAACTGTTACATAGAACTTCAAATGATATTCATAATATTAAAGATTAACAGTTACATTCAGTACAATTTCAAAGAAGCCAGCAAGGCATACTGTTCTTAAAAAGAATTTTATGTGTAATGACTGAAAGCTTCAGAGTAAAAGACTTAGATGTCAATTGTGCAGAATATTTAATATGTTAAAAATTTACCAGATTTTCTGTAAAGAACCATGGAAATGATTATGAAATAGAATGTGGTCTCTTAAGAATAGAATCTACCAAAAAGAAGGTATGAAAGGCTCCTCTAAACAGATCTGCTGAATAAATAATTTAAACAATGTTTGTCTTATATAATTTAGGTTCTCTGTCGGTAAAAGAAATTTAAAAAATGTAGCATCTAAGCCTAAGCTTGTTTCGGCACTTTTTAATATATCCCAGGAGTTTAAGAGATCCCACAATTAAATGTTCTGAAATAGGGTAAGAATTTGTCCCAGTTACTATGTTAGAGCGAATGGACACACATCTGACGGTAGCCTCTGTACTTTGACAGTATTTGTCTCTGGAATCCTCCACAACCTGCTCTATACAGTCAGATACACTCAAACTGTTGAAGTGAGAAATTCAAGTAGAGTTCTGTAGCCTTTTATTATAAAGTTAGTCTTCAAAATAAAGGATAACCTCCAAAGTTAGTTTGTGGGTTTTGACCTCTTCCAACTTATTAGCAAGGTTTCCTTTTGTGGGCTGTCATCTAAGCAGTCAACACTTCCGGCACCGTGTACTAATGCGGTCATTGTTTGCTCAAACGAGGCTGAGGGCTTGGCTGTTTCTTGTTTATGGGGAAGCTAATTCCTGATCTCTGCGTCTGTTTTAGTAATAGTTATGCCCGAGTGCGAGCTGTGGTGATGACCCGGGATGACTCAAGTGGCGGATGGCTACCACTTGGAGGGAGCGGACTAAGCAGCGTCACTGTCTTCAGAGTCCCTCATCAGGAAGAGAATGGCTGTGCTGACTTTGTTATCCGTGGAGAGCGGCTCAGGGACAAAATGGTAATGAATAATACATCTCTTGCTATAATTTTAGGGTATTTTCTACAAAATGGATAGATAATCTGTTTAAAATTATGATCACATACTATGTATGAAAGTTGTTTTTGCCATGACTCAGTGATTATTTCTAGAGCTCTTTTTCTGTCAAAGGCAGTAAAATATGATCGTTTTCAAAGTGGATCTGACAGTATATACTCACTGGGCAGGACTGCTCCATTTCTGTTTGGTTTAATGCCCGAACATTGGTGAACCAGTTCTCCCCACTGTTTGCCAGACCAGAGTTTATGAGCAAACGAGTCCACAGACTAAATTCAGGGCCTGCCTCGGGGCTGTGAGCTATCGGTGATTTTTATATATGGTTGATAAAGAAGAATCATTTTTGATGTGGGAAAATTATATGAAATTCAGATTTCAGTGTCCATAAATAAAGGGTGTTTTGGTTTTAAAAAGCATTTCTTTACATCTGTCTTTGACTACTTTGTAGTTTCAGCAGGGACTGTCTATATCTGGCTGGATGGACTTTTGCAGCCGACTCCTTTCCCCTGCTGCCCTAGACTCTTTATCTTAGGTTTTCTCTCTGCAGGATTATAGAGCTACATGGGAGCTGGCCTGGTCTTCCCTCTGTCCATTCCCTCCCTTGCTTGCTTTCTTCTTACTTTTTTTTTTTTTTTTAATTCCAGTACTGGAATAGATTAAACCTAAGGAGTACTTAGCTTTATCCCCACCCTTGTTCACTTATATTCTGTATTTTGAAACAAGATTTCACTGTAATCTAGGTTGGCCTTACACTTTCAATTCTTTTGCCTCAGCCTGCCACATAGCTTAGGTTTTAGGTGTGAGCTACTGTGCCCAGCCTAATTTTTGACAATATTAACTTCTACCTAGATAAATATTTCCTTACATATATATATATATATTTTGGAATTTCAGGCTAGTATTTGGTATTAATTTGCTGTCTTTTAATTAAAGTGCCAGAATTTCTAAGACCTTTGAAAATAATTAGAATCTCCCTTAAATATGTATTTATGAATGGTTTGAGCTAGTTTACCTTCTGTGTTATTTCTGTTGGAAATGCATTTTAAGATCTAAGTAGTTCTTTCATTCATGAGCAATTTGAATACAACCTTTTTGGTTTTAGCCTCAATATTTACTGCTGAATTATTTTAGTGACTTAAAAAGTTACTTAAATTGTTTGTGCCCAATTTATTCCTCAGTTAAAGGAAGAGTTATCTTAAATCATCTTGAAAGACATCCAGCTCCAGTGTTTGGTATTACACATTGTACAGTGTGTCTCAGTTAACTAGTATGTGTTTTTAGTATTGCAAGAAACCCATTGAAGTCAGAAGCGAAAGTAATAAATTTAACATGTCATCTTTAAAGAGTTTAAGTATTTGCAAGTGATTTTGGCCTTAAAATAGTGTATGGCATTTACAAATACTTTTATAAGCTCACAGATATCTAAGAAAAAGCTTAGATATGGTGACCTGTCCTAGACTAAAATGCTTCTTATCTGAGCTAATGATAACTAGAATGTAGTTGGAAAAGAAATGGTGGATTTCAGAAACTGAGGAGCATAGTAAGGAACTGAGGCAGTTTTGTGAAAATTTATTATATAGTAAAAATTAAAAAGGAAAAGAAGAAGTTCAGTAATGAAGTAAGAGTTGAAGACAAGAACTTATTAGAAAAAGCCTAAGAACAAGGAAAAGCTACCTAGATGTAAAATAGAGCAGTACATCAGTAAAATAGAGTTTCGGGTATATTGATAGAGATGGACAGTTCAGAACCAAGTCCTTATAACTTGAAATGAGGCTGGTCAGAGATAGCTCTGATTGGTCCTGTGACTGTTCAAAGTATGGCTTTAACATAAAAGCTAGTGGAATTAATGTGGAATTCAGAGAGAACATAAACTTGTTCCCTATGACAAGTATTAAGAAGGAAGGAAAAAAAAAAGTAGAGTATTTAGCCTATTCTTAGAGTATGGACTTGTTATAGATTAATTAAAAACTAGCTTCTTCTAGAAGTACTGATCAGGAATCACAGTAACTATTGTTTCACCTAACTATTTCTCATTGAGGAAAGTTGTTTGTAAAACAAGAATAGTAATAAGATACAAAGGAAAAATTGCTTTTATTTGGAGGATTGCCATATTTCTTATACAGGATTACCTGTAGTAAAGCAGTCCCCATAACTTATATGATCAGAGGTATAGGAGATGACTCATAGCTATAATTTTTTTTTCTGAGACAGGGTGTCACTTTGTAGTTGAGACTGAACTGGAACTCACTATGTAGCCCAGGTTGGTCTCGAACTCACAGCGATCCTCCTGCCTCAGCCTCCCAAGTGCTCAGATTACAGGCGTGTGCCACCACGCCTGGCTTCATAGCTATAAATTGAAAATAGCAAAGTGTTAAATTAAGAGTCCCACATCAAATGAAACAGTAACATTGAAATAAGCAGACTGTCAGCCCACTCTGTTGGGTGGTATACTTCAGTGCGACTCCTCAAGAGTTCGCTAATATAATTGAAGTCTGCATACATTACATACATTATAGGATCACTAATAGCCATTTCCATACGTATTTATATTGGTCAGTTTTATTCTACTTCATATTTGTGGTTTCTAATTTCTTAATTTTTTTTTTTTTTTTGGTAAAGTGCTCCATCACTTTAAGACCATAGGATTCTTCCCAGAATAGTGACAGCATTCTTTTAAAAGCTTTCTCAGTAAATAAACTGTACATTTTGATAGTTTTGCTATGTAACAATTATGTAAAAGACAGCTGCTAAGATCTGTTTTGTACCCATTTTCCTGAGTCCACATGTTAGGATCTCTGCCTTAGATGATTTATAGAAATGAAGCTTTTGCCCCTCCTACCCTTATTATCTTAACTTGTGCCCTTTAAGAACTAGTAAATAATAAGAAAAGACATATGTGGCCACCTACTGACTAATAGAGACACTTTAAAAGATGTTTTTAAATCAGAATACTGGTAACCATGGTGAAGCAAAAAAAATGGCTTTTCTTAATGATGAGGGAAGCAGTGTTTTGACAGATTTTCCAGCCTTTGATTCACCATAACTTGTACTAAAAATAAATCTCCTTTGACTTCTCAGAGGGGTGATCAGTCAGCTGTCCATATCTGCAGGTTGTGCATCTGCACACTCAACCAGCTGGACTGAAAATCTTTGTGCCCCAACTGAGCACGTACACACTTTTCTTCCATGTCATTATCCCCTAAGCAAGATAGTCTTAACAGCTGTTCGCAGTGTATTACAAGTTACTCAAGCACAACCTGCCCAGGATTTTTTAAGAAGGTATCATTTTGTATAACTCGGTTGAATTTATGTACTCATTTGTTCTCAGACTTAAGTGATCAGAAATAATTATTTCCTGTGGTGACCTGTGCAGTAAGTTCCTGACCTACCTGTGAGAGAACATTCTTAAGTTGGGTTCCTTCATAAGTCTGACAAAGTGAGTCTTACACCCCTTTGACAGAAATCTATAAATCAGTAAAGCATTAAAAAGCCAGATGCGAGGTCCATTCATATCGGTGAACGTTTGCTACTCAAATGTTGTAAGTTGGGGACTTAATGTAACTTGCTCTCCTTTGTGCTTCTTCTAGAGGGAGAGGTTATTTCCTTTTGGTACTCTAGATTAGACCTTCCCAACTGTTTGACCTTTATAGGGTAGAAGTAGGGAGAGCCTCCGAGCTGTCTTTTTAATTTTTTTTCTTTCCTGTGTCTGCCTGAGAAAAGAGCTAGAAAACAATGCGTAATTGGCCTTCATGCTTAATTAATGATTGAGAAAGAATTTTAAAGAAAAACAAGGCTTCTTCACAGATGCATGGAGATGGACCCATCCTTGTCAAGGAAAGAATTGCAGAACCCCTCTCAATGTATATGAACTGCATCTTCCATTTCCTTCTAAAATCTATATAACTTTGGTATCTTTAATTCTTTAATACAATTTATCTTGAATCACTTATTTTGTAAAATGCTGGCTAAAATTTAATTTCCTTTGTTTAGGTAATCAAGAACTCCACATTCCTCATGATAGAAACTTCTATTTTGCGTTAGTTTTTATTAGCTGTCATGGCTCTTTTATAAGTGTAACACTTTCATCTTATCAACATTTTATCAAAAAGCTAATTACTAATCAGAAAACTAAAAATTTTAATTGCTACAGGGTTTAAAACAGGTATTCTTAATATAGTAGACAGAAGAATGTAAATTTACTAATTTGAAGTAGTGCTTTATAAAGCATATTATGTGACGCAAGATGACAAAATATGGAGTAGGTTAAGTGGAAAGGTGTACAGTAGTACTCTTAAAACAACTGAACTGTTTAGGGTGCTCTGTAAGAACAGAATAAACGAGGTTGTAAAATAGCTACCAAAATAAACGTACAGTGATTGTGACAAACGGCGCAGAAGAATGAGGCCGCCCAAGCATGCTAGTGAAAGCAAAGAGGTACAGACTTTATTCACCCGCAGAGGCGGACTGACTGTAACCAAGAGGCTGCCGGCACTGCACAAAAGATTGCAGAAACTTCATAGGTTGTTCGAAGAGAGGTCTATTACATGTAGGGGGCAGACCAGATCTTTATGGTTGGGGGTCCATGCAGCAATCAAGGCAGATGTGTGGATATTTTCAGGTGATTTGGCACGGAAAAGATGCTATACTTTGTAATTGTTAGCTGTTTGGTGGGAGCATCCCATCCTTTGTTCTGTGTCTGATAGCACGGCTTTTGTCGACTAGAGATAGCACCTGCATCTGCATTGGCTGCCTGTTTTGTAGTTTCTTGTATCTTGTCAAACTCTAGCTTGGAATTGAGCATATTCATTAACCATTTCACAACCAGGCCAAGCCTAACAGTGACAAATTAATTTTGAAAGAGAAACCAAGAAACATTTTCAGGATTATTAAGTAGGTTGTGGATAAAAAGTTTATTAAAATTAAAGTGCCTTTAAAATAATAGGTCTGTTGCTTTAGAAGAACTCTTTTTAAAAAAATAACAATTTTCTTATAAATTATTGGAGCCTAAAATGAAATTAGAACATGCATTTTCTAGGAAGAAAATTAAGTAGATATAGCAGTAGTTCTATTAAAAATTAGACTTTGTTGCCTTTCTACCATGTGGATATCTTAAAATAGCAAGGAAATCCTCTTTCTGCCTTTGTTGAACATTGTTTCCACTGCACCTCTATGAATTATTCCATCGTGAAAGCACAGTTCTTCCACAGAAGTGTTCTGCCACTGAAAATGAACTGTCTGCATTAGCTTTTTCCTTCGGATGCAGCCTTCCTAGCAGTTTTGTCTCCTGAAAGAGACTGGTTCTGTTCACTAGAGTACCGCAGTTAGGAGAAGTGTGGGAGTTGGAGTTGAAATGATGCAGCAGTGTTGTTATCCAAATGTCCTCTGCAGGCTGTTGCTCTATCACCTGCTTTACTAAGAATCCCTCCCTTGACCCTTGGCCCCATTCAGATGACCGTTCTGTTGTGGCTTTGCTTCACAGCAGCTGGGTCTGAGCCTCCTCATTCCTCTTGCCTAATTTTCTTTGCTGTCTTGACTTTCTGGTCTTAATTTTAGGAGGCAATTTGCTTGGATCTGGTTTTTACCCAGAACTGGTTCATTTAAGGAATTTTACCATTTTGTGTCCTTTTTTTCCTTTCCCCTCTTCTACTGTTCAGTTTCATACCTTCTCTGTTACTTTGCCTCCACTTTTCTTCTACTTTCACGAGATTCTTAATGGCTTCAGTATCTTTTATTATTAATACTTACCTTTTAAATTTTGTCAATTTTGTAAACTACTCATTCATGTATCGGTAGCCCCTGTGTTGCCTTACTTTACACTAAAGGAACTTAACTGAATCCTGTAGTATTCCCTCTAAATATTCTGTTTTTAAATCTGAGTCTTTCATTCAAGTAACAGATACTGTTGAGCAACTACTGTATGCCACATTCAGCACTGAGAATATTTAAATGAGTAAAAATGGAAATCTCAATTCTTAGGGGAATATAAATACATAAAATGATATGCTAGGGCTGGGGATTTGGCTCAGTGGTTCTGCTGCCTGCCTCACAACTGCAAGGCCAGAGTTTGATCCCTGCTACCCACCCCCCCCAAATGATATGCTAAGACAGTGCTACAGGGGAAGAAAGAGGGGAAGGGGAGCATAGAGAGGTTTTTAGGGGTAGGTTAGCAAAAACTTAGGTAGACCATCCAAGGAGGGCCTTAATGATCTTGAAGATTTATACATGGATAAAACCTTGTAGTCTCAGATTTTTAAATCTTGAGTATTCTTAAAGCAATGAATTTGTCTTTTTAGTTAACTTTTATGCTACACTACAGAAAATCTTAGACTTTTGGGAGATTTGATGTTGATGCACATTTTGATGCCCTTCAGTAGTCACAAGCCTAGGAATTACCAGTTATTCCTCCATTGTTTAAACAAGTCTTTATTCTTGATTTTATTTCATCTTTTTCATCTCTTTACCTCTCATCTTGCCCGTGTTGCTGTGTGTGTTACAATAATGTGCTATTGTGTAAACACGATGCCATCTTCCTTCCCTTACTGTCTTTTTGTCTGCCCTTCCCTCCCTGTTGTAGAAGAACTATTATATGAGAATTACTGCCATTGTTGGATCTGTTACTTTTTTTTCCCTAAAGGGTCCTCAGCTCAAAACACAGTGTTGAAGACACTTTTTTATTAATAGACAATTAGTAAAACTTTCTGTTTGTTTTGTTTTAAGACAGGATCTTGATATGTTGCCCAGGCTGGTCTTGAACTTGTGATCCTGCTACCTCATCTTTCCAAGTAGCTGGAATTACAGGTGTGCACCTAAGTGCTTGTCTGTGATACTAGTTTTTTGTTTTTTGGAGGGGTGTTTTTTTTTTTTTTTTGGTGCCGGAAATCGAACTCAGGTCTTTGTGCTTGCGAGGCAGGCGGCAGAACCACTGAGCTAAATCCCTGGCCCATGTGATACTAGTTTTTGTATCATCCAGAAAACTGACATTTATATTATTTGAAATGCAAATTAGCAATTTAGTTATCAAGTACTTTAAATTTTTATTTCAGAAAATGACTTTTTAGGTACTTCAGAAAGTTACTACTACAATTTTGGTATTAGATAGTATTATTTAAATATGTAATCACCTTGTGAGGTAGCAACTTTAATAAAGTATATATTATTTTAAAAGTATATATTTAATTTTACTTTTCTAAATTATTAGTTGTAGCTTTGCATAGTGGCAGTATTGTAGCCAGTGAGGTTTATGCAAGGAGCGATTATTGCTAATTGAAAACTTCTCCTAAATTATTAGTTGTTACTAGTAAAACAGAGTGCACTTATAACTATTTTTGGCTTGATCTACTTTAAATGCTTTGGCAAACAATACAATAATTTTATGATGAATTTTGCTCTGTGTTTCCCAAAATAAATTAGAACACATCTTTAAAAGTTTTAGTTACTTAGCTACCCCACCACCACCACTCCTTGTATAAATTCTTACCCTAGAGTTTCTTTCTGGTGAAGGGAAAGTATTAGAAATGGAAGCATTTGCTGTGTTAGGTCTTAAGTGTAGATGTCCCCCCAAAGCCTCATGTGGTCGCAGGTGGGGCTTTCAGAGGATTGAGGGTGTATGATGCTGGAACTGATTCATGGTACAGTGCTAGGCTCAAGGGTGCTAGGATTAAGGGCATGAGAGCTACCTGCTCCAAGTAGCCAGGGTAAGAGGAAGAGGGCAGAAAGACACTGTTAAGACCCCTTGTTGCTTTTGCTGTCTTCCTGCCATGAACTGTTTCTCCTCTGGGATGCCCCTCTGCCATCTCCCCTGCCTTGGAGCCAGCTAGCTGATTATGGACTGAAACCTCTACACATTGTGAGCTAAATAAACTTTTCCTCTGTTAACTTTTTGTTTCAGGTATTTTGTCTCAGCAACAAGAGAAAAGTAACTAAGAGACTATTAAGCTCTTTGAATCTGTTTCCATAATCTCTTTAAAGCCCTAGTATGCTACCTGTATTTATCACTCCAACTCCTCCCTCTGCTGTATTCAGAAATGATGTCCCCTTATGAGTAATGAATGTCCTCCCATCTTCTCAAAGCCACTAACTTGCCATAGACCAGTGTAGCACTGAGTGTCCAGCACCACCACCAGCACCACCACTAGTGTTTATTGAAGGTTTACTGTGTCATCTATGGCTTTTGAATATTTAATATAATTGTACTTCATTTAGTTCTCAGAAGTCAGCAGAACAGTAACTTGTGGACTGTCTGGTTACCTTGCTGATCTTAAATGCAAAGCCCACAAACTTAATTAGTTACTGTGCCAGTTCTTCTTACAGTTTCTTTTTATGTGCTGTGTTCCTATCCTTTCTGTTTTTCATAGCTTACTCATTTTATTTTGGATACTTACAAGTGTCCATTCTTTTTAACCACCTTTCTTCCCTCTCTTAATTCTGCCTGGTATAGAGAAGTCACTTTTACTCTCTCCCTTCAACTCTGTCAAATTTTAATAAATTTGTCATAGTAATTTTTTTTAAATTCCAGGATTCTCTTCTTTATTTGTATTTTTCATTAACATCTATTTGACCTTAAAAGAAAGAATAAAAACAAAATAAAAAGTATTTGTGCTTTTTGTTACCATTGGGTTAAAAGAATTGAAATCTTCTTTACATTTTTGGTTCCCAAAGCAATGTACATATCTGGATAGTAAAGACTTTAAACTTACATGTCCTAATAAACTTAGATCTGTGTTGCAACACAAAGTTGTTCTACCAAATACAACTACAACATTTCTGTTTTTATAGTCACTTTCCTAAATTTGACTGCATTCTGTCTGATCGCAGCAGTTAACATTCTCCTTAGACTATTGGTATGTGAGAATTTGATTTTTGTTTTTCAGTGTAGTCATTGTGTATATTTAGGTGCTCTTGAATTCTTGGGGCTTTTTCTAGTTTTTTTCATTATACCTTTTTTTAGTTAATAATCTTCATTCATAATCCCAAAATACTTGCAGATAATGGGAAATCTGAAATGTTCTAGTATTGATTCTAAAACGTGACTTTTTAATTTGTTCTTCTTTGCTAACCAACCATATTCTTTTCTTTTTTATTTTTCCTTCATTGAGTTTATTGGTACTTTTTAAGTATACAGTACAGTTACATTTATCATTGGAATCTTGAACCTTTACATAACCATATTCTTAATGGATCAATTATCCCTCAGTTAAGGATTATTCTTGGTAAATTACTTTGGTAACATTCTCTTTGTAGTTTATGATTTGGGCTTAACATTAATATTTGTTTTATAAAAATTTTATATAGGAATGGGTAGGGCCACTGATACACTTTTACGTTTTTATCTTATATCTTATGAATGCTTTCCTGGGGACCTGATGAAATTCACATACTTCCAGAACTACTTTATCCCAGAAAGTTTATTTAACTTTTAATTCTAATTATTTAAGTATATTTGGAGGTTAGGAACGGCAGGTGAGTTTTAAGGTTATGGTGTTTTCTTGTTTTATTTTCATTATGTAGTACTGGAGATTGCACCCAGGGAGTTGGCATTGAATTACATCTCCAGCTCCTTTATTTTGGTGTTCACTGAGTTTCCCATGCTAGACTTGAACTGTGACCCTCCTTGCCTCAGCCTCCCAGAGTGCTAGGCTCACAGGAGTTCATGCCCACACCTGGTTATGATTATGGTTTGGGGGGTTTTTGAGGGTTTTTTTGGTACCAGGGATATAGGTCATCACCTTGTGCTGTAAGGCAGGCACCCGGTGCCACTGAGCTAAATCCCCAGCCCATGATTATGTTTTGATGGTTTCTAGCAGTCCACTTTAGGATAGTCTTAACAGAACTCAGACTTCCTCATGTCCTGTGTTCTCTTACAACATTCTACCTACGAGTAAGTCATGTTTTGGGAGAGTAACCACTTAAGTTGTGTAGGGTCCCTTTTTCTGTAACAGTGGTAGGTAATAGGTGAAGCTTCATGTTGGCCAGGGATAATTTACCACTACTACTTATCAGAGTAATAATATTGTTGGGTTAGTTGCTTAAAATCTTTTGGCAAAGATGTATAGTAATTAGTGTTTTGTATGGCTTATTTGCAAATTATGCAAATCGTAAATACAGGAAACAGTGAATTCAGCTTCTTTGTGACTATGAATACTAATGTTATCTCCAGATAAAGAATAAATACAGTGAAAACCCCAGTAGGTTTAAATTGGAACACACTGTTGTTCTGTATGGTTGAGAGAAGTGAAGAGTAGTTCCTAGTCAGAATTTTTAAAAAATCCTTCAAGCCCTTAAACTTGTTTTTGCTTTTCATGAATGTAGATTTAGTATTGATCACATATAAAAGTCTTTATGAAGCATTCTTCACTTTACTTACTTGATACAACTTTCTATGTCATTTTTTTGTTTTGTTTGATTCTTGATTTTAGGTCACCGGTTGGTACCCGTTTCTTAACTAAGATGTACTATACATTGTCCTTGTTGTCACAAAACTCCATCTTTATTTTTCATTGTGTGACTTAAATATGTAAGAGACTGTTAGACTTTGGGCATGGAGGTTGTGAGAATTGTGAAAATGTTTGAGGAAAATGTTGTAGGAACTGTATTATAAAGTCACCTATAAAGACATTAGATAGTTTTGCCAAAGATCTCTTGCTTTTTTTCTGTTTCACTACCTATGCCAAATTTATAATATCTACTACCATTATTACAGCCTTTTCCTAAAGGTAGTTTTCTGCTACAGTAAGTATACTCTATAGTAAAATGTTTTTTTCTTCATACTATTTTTTAGTATTAAGTGAGTAAAAGTGAGTAAAAAATTGAAGTCTTAATTCATAATTAGTTAGCAAATGGTTTTAACCAGTTGTTACAGTGTGTAAACTCAGTTTTTGTAGGCCTTCCGCATGGAGTGCTTTTCTGCATAGGATAAGAGCTGGTCATCCTTCTTTCCGTTTCCTTCTCGGTGTATCTTAAAGCTCATCCTTAAACTCAGTTTTCTGCTAATTTTGGGAGTCTGTAAAAAATAGACGCCATCTGAAAATTAGTGGTAGAGATTAGTGTAATAATAGTTTCATATATTAAATGTCATTTGTGATATTTTATATAATAAAACCTATGGGATCAAACTCACGTTATGTTTGCCCCCTTTGCAATAATTTTATTTAACTTTGTTTTCTAAAATGTTTTTATCTACTGTTTACTAATGAATATCGTAAAAAAAATTGCAACAATTCCTAATGACAGTACTGTACTTCTTGAATTCTTGAAACTCATCCTGAATTTATTGTTGTTATTATTATTGCTGCAGAATGGTTGTGTGAGAAGTAGTAAATCTGGGGGAAATGACTTAGCAAAGGTGACTGATTTATAAAAACTCTGGGTGTATGTTCTTTCTTTTCCAGTGCTTGGACAGTTATGAAAGTAGCAAAACTCCCGAGGCAGTTTTGTTGTATTGCTTCTGAATAAATGAGTGGTTCTTAGTTACCTTTTTGATTATATATTCATGAATAAGAAATTATCAAGAATCATAGTGCTATGCTGATAAAGGTTTAAAAATCACCTTTCAACAGTGGCATTGATCTGTATAGCATTTGCTATACTACCTTGGCTGGCTTCATTCAATGTGAATTTATTTTATTGTAGCTTCTAATAGTAACTTAACAGAATTTCTGAATGCTGATATCAGGCTCTTGTGAGAAAGCCATACCAGTGCTTGGGTTGAACCTAAATCACTCAGTTGTAGATTAGGTGTTCCAAATCTGTGACCCATGAGTAAGTTTCTAGGATGCATAAAACCTGAAAACTTATAGAAAAATACGGAAATGTGCATTTATCTGAGGAGGAATACTTGTCAAATACCTAATGTGTAATTGCTACTATATTGTAAGGATTGAGGACACAATGATCACCCTAGGTGTCAGTCTTCAATCTCTCCCGGCTTGAAGACTAATGGGGGAGATGGACATTGTACAAATAATGATGCTGATTTTAAAATTATAAACACAGGTAATTATGTGTATCAGAAGACTTGCCAGACTGTAATCAGTCTAGGGGTCAGGAATGGCTTTCTTTAGAGAGCTGTGTGAGTTCAGATCTTAAAGATAAGGAAAAGGCATTAACAAGGTAATAGAGGGTTCCAGGGAGAAGGCACAGCCCTGTGGGCGACTGAGCAGCCAGTGTGATGACAAGGTTGGGAATGAGAATAGAGCTTGAACAGACCAAGCCCAGCCCACATGTCCTAGTGGGCCATGAGGAGAATTTTGGTGTGAAAATTCCTGAAATGACACTTGCTTTGAAGTCAGTGGAGCAAGGGAGTCCTCTGATGAAGCTTACACTTTTTGTGAAAATTGCCACTCCACCTGCAGAGCAGTGAAGGGACCTGAAGAGGTTGTAAGCAGATGGGTGAAAGACGCATTCAGGTAATAATGCTGACCTGAATAGAGAGGGGCAGGGAAAAGACACTGTTTCACCTGGTACTTACCAAGCAATCATAGACGGTGTGCCCTTCCAGGTCCAGGAATTCGGCAAAATACAAGTCCAAGTCCCTACTCATTGAGTATTCAAGTTCTAGTGGGGGCAGCAGGTGTAAAGAATAAATAAGTAAACAATTATTTGAGGTCAGTATGAATTCTTTGAAGCCATGAAATAGGATATGGGATCTGGCTTTTATATGCATTGTTTTTAATTCTATTTTAAACGTATTCATAAATAATTAAGATGTGTAGTTTTACTTGTGTATTAATCAGGTACATTTTTAGGATCACTTTTGAATAGTGATAGTGACAATTAAATGTTTGTTAAAAGTATATTATGAGGCCACGGATTTAGCTTAGTGGTGCCGCTGCCTGCCTCACAAGCACAAGGTCCTAAATTGGAGCCCCAGTGCCCCCACAAAAAAAGTATTAATATAAATATTATGAAAAACACAGTGGTATACACATTCCATATTGAAAAAGACTGAACATTAAAATTGAATTTAATGCATGATCCCTGGAATGGATCATGTACTGGAAGTTTTTAAAAAGACAATACTGAGCAACAAAAATAGCAAAGGAAGAAGTTAAACTGTCATTATTTGCTGATGATATGATGCTCCACATTGAAGACCCAAAAAACTCCACCAAAGACTTCTAGACTTAATTGACACTTCTAGCAGAGTAGCTGGATACAAGGTCAACACCCCAAAATCAATAGCCGTCTTGTCACAAATAACACTCACTGAGAGAGAAATGAGGGAAACAATTCCTTTCACAATAGCATCCAAAAAGTGAAGTATCTAGGAATCAATTTAATGAAAGAAGCAAAAGACCTCTACACTGAAAACTACAGCACTCTGAAAAAAGAGATTGAAGAGGATATGAGAAACTAGAATGATATCCCCTGCTGCTGGGTAGGAAGAATGAACATAGTGAAAATGGCCATACTACCAAAACTGCTAGACAGATTCAATGCATTGCCAATTGAAATTCCATCACTATATTTCACAGAACTAGAAAAAAGATTCCAAAAATTCATTTGGAACTATAAGAGGCCTAGAATAGCAAAAGCCATCCTAGGCAACAAGACATGGCAGCAGGTATAACAATTCCCAATTTGAAACTATACTACAAAGCCACTATGATAAAAACAGCACGACAAAGAAACAGACCTGAGGATCAGTGGAACAGATTGGAAGACAAAAAAACAACTCCAGATGTACTCAGCTACCTCATTTTAGACGAAGGAGCTGACCATCCTCCCTGGAGGAAATATAGCCTCTTTAATAAATGGTGTTGGAAAAACTGGATCTCAACTTGCCAAAGATTAAAACTAGACCTGTATCTTTCACCATGCACTAAACTAAAATTCAAGTGGATTAAAGATCTAAATATTAAAACAGAAACACTACATTTGGCTGGAAGATAAGTTAGGCAGAACTCTTGAAGACATTGGCATAGGAATAGACTTTATGAACAAATCCTCAGCAGCACGGGAACTAGCAGAAAGAATCAACAACTAGGATCTCATTAAGAAACTTCTGCACTGCAAAAGAAACCATCAACAGAACTAAGAGACAACCTACAATGTGGGAAAACATTTTTACCAGCTGCTCCTCAGACAAAGGACTGTTATGTAGAATATATAAAGAACTCAAAACAATCAGCCGCTCCAAATATAAAGACCTGATTCAGAAATGGGCATCTGAAATGAACAGATATTTCTCCAACAAAGAAGTAAAAGCAGCAAGTAAATATATGAAAAAATGTTCCACATCACTGGTCATTCGAGAGATGCAGATGAAAACAACACTGAGATTCCACCTCACCCCACAAAGAATGGCTGCTATCAAGAAATCACACAATAACAAATGTTGGCAGGGTTGTGGGGAGAAAGGAACCCTTCTCCATTGTTGGTGGGAGTGCAGACTGGTGCAACCACTTTGGAAATCAATATGGAGATACCTCAAAGAGCTTGGACTAGAGGTTCCATTTGACCGAGCCATCTCTCTGCTGGGTATCTTTCCAAAAGAATTAAAAGAATCATATCACAGTGATATATGCGCATCTATGTTTACAGTGGCACGGTTTGTAATAACTAAAACTTGGAAACAGCCCATCTGCCCAACAGTTGGAAACTGGATAAAGAAGATGTGGTTTTTCTATAAAATGGAATACTAAGCCATAAAGAATGAGAAATTAGATTCATTCATAGAAAAGTGGATACATACTGAGGATGTACTCCTACGTGAAATAAATAAGTCACGTGTAAATACCGAATAGTTTCTCTGGTGTGAAAAACTATAATAGTACATAAGATCCTAATGATATAATTAACAATATGAAATAGGAAGAAAAGGGCTAAAGGTGTAGGGAAAGTGGGAAGGGTAGGGGAAAGGTAATAAGGGCAAAGAAAAAAATAGGAGAAAATGAAAAAATGGAAATAAGGTATTTGTAAATGGGGAGGGGAGGAGGGGATGAAGGGAGGGCAGGGACAAGGGAAAAAAATGAGAACCATGATCTGTCACGTAAAGTTACAAGATCCCAATAATGAATGTAAGTGTACTGTATACCTAAAATGTACCAATAAACTCAATGAGGAAAAAAAAACCCCAATACTGCTATACTGCTGGGCTTCTTAGTGCACACCTGTAATCTCAGCACTCAGGTGGCTGAGACAGGAGGATCACCCAAATGAAGGCCAGCCTGGGCTATGTACTGAATTCAAGACCAGCCTGAGTTACATGGTAAGGCCCTGTCTCACCACTTTACCCCAACAAATAAAAAGTATAAAAGTCTTTATTAGCATAGTGAAAATTAGAATATAAGCTACAAAATAGATAAAATCGTTTTTTCAGTTTTAAATTTTCTGAAGTTCATAATTGTACTATAATTACATAAAAGAACAACATTATTCTTAGGAAATAATACTCAAGTATTAAAGAGTAATGGGACATATAATATAGGTAACTTCCTTGAAGTAATTTAGAATAAAATAGATAAACATTTATTTGTGGGTGTGTACAGAGAGGAAATGTTGAACAGGTAGCAAACCCAAATAAAAGGGAGACAGGGATTTTTATTTTATTTTTGTTACTTTTCTTTAAACTTGAACTTATTTCAAAATAAAAATGAAAAATGTAAACAAAGGTATATTGTCCTCAACATTACATAACCTCTTTACATTAATGTACATTGGTATTTCATTGCTATTTATATTTTTGAGATGTGGTAATTAAAGTTTCAAAATGTAAGGTAAACTACTGAGTATGAGAAAGTGGCAAGGCAGGTGTTTTCATCTGCAAGGACCATTACCTCTTCAAACAAAATGTGAATGGATCTTTTAAGAAATTTAGGAAAGTGATTTTAAGAAATCATACTTCTTTTTACTACCACCTCTCTGCCTCTTCCTCAGAAATAATTCTTGGTACAGCCTTCTGGAGATTTTGTATGAAACAGGAATGTGCCTATTTTTTTGACATGGGAGTTATAACAAAATACTGTATAACTTGCATGGTCTATTTTATTCTTTTTTTTATTTTTAATTTTTTTTAGATATGGTCTTGCTGGGTATTCTAGGCAGGCCTCTAACTTACAGCAGTCCTCCTGTCTCAGCCTTGAGTGCTGGGATTACAGATGTTGGCCCCCATGCTGGACCATGCACAGTTGTCTTTATCTCATTTTAATTTCATTATTATCAGCTTTGTTGAGTAGATTAAGTTCAAGGCCTCTATTTTAAAATTTATTAAAATATTTATTTGAAAAGTAAAACTTTGCTCACCTGAGTTTGTATCTAACAGCTATATTAAGTATATGTGTATTAACTTTCGTATTTGACTTTTTACAGGTGGTTTTGGAATGTATTCTTAAAAAAGACCTCATTTATAATAAGGTCACACCAACATTCCATCATTGGAAGATTGATGACAAGAAGTTTGGCCTTACCTTTCAAAGTCCTGCTGATGCTAGGGCATTCGATAGAGGTATTCGAAGAGCTATAGAGGATATTTCTCAAGGTAGACATTCCTGTTTATTTCCTCAGTGTGTTCATCTATTACATGCACCACAAGTCACCTTTCTTCAAAGCTGACACAAAGTAGTCATACTTTAAACAAGCCAGATTTTATGTTTTGTGACCAAGCTTTGAAAGCTCAAAAGAGGTAAAGATGAAATACTGGGCTCTTAGCCAGTATTTATTTGTTAATTAACAGTGCTTACCAATTGAATCTATTATTTTGAAGAGCCTATAAGTAGCCTTTAGATAAGACAAAGGTTTTAAAAGAAGGGTTTGAGAAAATCGGGGGTGAAGAAGAGGGAGCAGTAGAGTAGAGCTGTTACCATTAGGGTGTGGTATTCCACTTACGAACGTCTTATCAGCCGTATTGGTATTCAGACAAAAAGAGAACTTGCAGTACTGTAGTGTAGGTGGGCATTCAGTCACAGAACTCTGGCGTGCAGTACTAAAGACTGATATCATAACTTGTGTCTGTTCTTCCTTTGTTTATCTTGCAGTTTATTAAGATGTTTAATTCTAAAGCATATAAATTTTGGGGGAAGAATTCAGTTTCATTTAAGATTGTCTATGCTTAAACAAACAAAACAAAAATAATACTAAAACCCATCTCTCCCCAAAAACGGAAAGATAGCTAAGAGTTGCTTTTTGTTTCTTCAGATTAGGAAGGAAAATGTCACCACATCCAGTACTGAACCCAGGTCTTCACACTAAGCTATATTCCCCAGCCCTTGTTTTTATTCTGGGACGCAGTCTCACTGAGTTGCCCGGACTGGACTCAGATTCAGTCCTTCTGTCTCAGCCTCCCAGAGTGCTGGTTTTATCAGTGCCTGGCTGAAAATATCTTCATTAATAGAAACAATTTTCTCTGTAAAGTAACTGAATCAAAATGTGTTGGACTACATTGTAATTTGTATGTTTTTAAGATGGTATTTTATAGAAGAATTTGAAAAAAAAATTAATTATGAAACAAACCATAGGTAAAAATGTGGAGATGCTTAATACAATTTAGGGTTCACACATACCAGGTCACTTGCTTTACCACTAAGCTACATGCCCAGCCTTTTTTATTTTGAGACATGATCTTGCTAAGTTGCCAGGCCTGACCTCAAACTCGGACACCTCCTACATTAGCCTTCTCAGTAGTTGGTGTTAACTTACATGTGGCAACAGGCCCACCTCAAATATGTTTTGGTGCTGCGTGAAGCTGTGGTTAAGTAATTTAGCTACTGTACCTTAACCACTTAGCAGTTTACCCTGTGTCACTTGAACAGTACGTTTGTTTATGTACTATCCCAAGCATTGATTTCAAAAAGTTAATTCCTGTATTGAATAAGTTTGACAATTGTTTTCATATTTACTGTTATATTTTCCTATCAAAATTAACAAAATGCAAATCTTGGTCATCCTGTATTGGTAAGTTGTTAAATTTTGATTTCCAATTCAAGAAAAATGATCATGAAATGATAGTAGTTATTTTACCTTTATTATAAGAGAAAACATGACTTTAGTAACTGGAAGTGTATCTGTAGAAGAAGGAAAATAATGCCTTATTCTCTGCTGTTACAACAAAGGAGCAAGTGCCATCGACCAGCATCTGACTGGGTTGCCTGGCAGCCAGGAATAATCTCTGATCAGTCTTTCAGAGTGTTTTAATGACATAATCAATTCATCATTATACTGAAATGTAATGCAAAAATTATGTGCTTACCTAACTTTCACTTGTTTTCTTAGGATGCCCACCATCAAAAATTGAACCTGAAGGAACAGAGGGTGATTTACAAGTAAGTGATTTGGCTTGAAAAGAATTTCTAAACATAAAGCATATGGAGGAAATCACTAAGCTTTAATAAATAACATATAAATCACTAAGAAATTTTTGAACACACTACTATATTTGGGTTTTCCAGAGAGACAGGACCTATATGTAAAAAGAGAGTTTTGGTTTGGTTTGGTTTTAAGGAATTGGCCCATGAAATTATAGAGATTAGCTACTCTGAAATCCACAGGGCAACAGCTCCTTCCCAAAAACACAGGCAAGATTCCTGCACAAAAAATTCACAGAAGAGGAATGCAAGTTGCTAATAAGCATGTGAATACCACCATACCACCGTGTCTTAGTTCATTTTAATTAGCAGGTAGTATAAACTGACAGTTTTAATTACTAAGTGACCAAAAATTTTTTTTAAAAGGTATTATCCCATGCTGTCTTTGTCTGTGAGGTGAACAGATTGATGCCTGCCTGGAGAAAAAACAATTGACACTTTTTTCCCCAGAAAGTAGTTTTTATTTTAGTATATATTAAGAAGCCTTAAAAATAAATAGAAACATAATTGTTGATCTAGTTTGATGTAATGTATAAAAAAGAAATACAATGCACAGAAGAAGTTTGTCTGGGTTTAGTTTTATGTGGATATATATATATATTAAAGTATTAGTTGATAATAAAAAAATGAACTATCTATCCAGCAGTATAATATGATTCTGTCATGCAGCTCTTAAAGTTTTGTTTACCAATTTGCTTGCAATACATTGAGCAGTTAAAAATTACATGTTGTTATTCTTATTATGCAAAATGCTAAATATTTTTGTTGTTTACCTTTGGACTGCAATTCTGAGGTGTATAACTTACTTTTTAATAATTTTCCATATTTTTCACATTTGCTGCAATAAATATTCATGCTTTTATAACCACAGAAGAACCTAAATCTCTGAATATATTTCATTGTTCATATTATTGTAAAAAATAGTTGTGAGCCGGTAACATAGCATAATATTTTGTGTACACAGTTGCTTATTTTAATACTTTGATAATCAGAAAATATAAATGTTTACTTTAGAAAATTTGAGATACATAGCAACATTTAAAGGAAAAAAAAAGTAAAAATATCCAGGCATAATGGCGCACACTTGTAACCCTGGCTACTTAGAAAACTGACACAGGTGTATTTCAATTTGGAGGGCAGCCTGAGTAACAGCAAGACCCTGTCTAAAGAACAAAATGAGAAAAACACATAAATCTGTTAACTGTCAGTGATAACTTCCACACATTTTAAATTACAGCCTTTGATTTTTTTTGTACACACAATGCATAAAAATCTTTTCTGTGATGTTATCATTATAACTTAGCCTGCGTTTTTTTTCACTTAGGTACATACTGATATTTTCTGCACCCTTAAATATTTTCTGGGTTTACAGTTTTTGATGTGTTAGTTGTATTTTGAGTGGATGTATCCTAATTGTCCATCCTCTACTGTAAATTGAAAAGGTTTTGTATGTGTATGTGAATGTTTATTGAAGTTTTGTTTTGTTTTGTTTTTGTACCAGGGATCAAACTCAGGACCTTGGGCTTGTTGAGGCAGGCAGTGGCAATACTGAACTAATTTCCCAGCTATTGAAGGTTTTATTATGTAAATATAGTGAGTTGCAATTAGGATGTAAGAAATATGTAATACAGTACCAAAAGGATCCTTTTTTTTTTTTTTCATTTAAGTGTTTTCTAATGTTCCACAATGTTCTCAGCAGTCAAAATGTTAGACTAGAATT
Source organism: Fukomys damarensis (assembly GCF_012274545.1). Classification (NCBI taxonomy): domain Eukaryota; kingdom Metazoa; phylum Chordata; class Mammalia; order Rodentia; family Bathyergidae; genus Fukomys; species Fukomys damarensis. The sequence goes on along the minus strand of NW_022900929.1, from coordinate 37,739,175 downwards.
CAGGGAGCATTTTCAGAATTTGTCTTTTCTTAAAAATAAATTTGGTTAAACTTCAACTTAAGAAGGTAGAATTTTGATATTTTAATTATTTCCCTTACCTAATGATTATTCACTTGAATGCCCTTCTGATTTAATTTCACCTAAGTTTACATATAACATTATGGAGAGAAAAAAGCCTGCTATAATACATAGTTGTTGGCAAGACTTTGCAAATGTGGCAATCAGTTGGTTTTGTAAAAATTAGTATCTGTTTTCATAATAGGTTCTCTGCTAGTATTGTGTATGTTAGGGCTTTGGTACAGAGTAAAAAAACAAGAATAAATTTATTCTAGTGAAAGGCAAAGCAGTAATGAGAAATGCTATGTAGTGAAAGCAGTAAGAATATTTTTTGTTTTAGCCTCTTATGATCCCTGCTTCATACTAAAATGTCTCGCTGTCAGTCCAACAGTTCATTCACAGACACGCGCACCTAAAGGAGTAGTTGTATCTTAGCTTCACTATACACCAAAGTACTTGCTTAGTTTTTAATATTCATAATAATAGAAAACACATCCTATCACTAGAAACCCTCATGAAAGGGTTTTATTGCACTGCAATAGCAGTAAAACCAATTTTTCTAGCAAGTTTTAATAATTTTTTTCCATTTTAGATAAATTCTCAAATGTCTTAAATTCTCTCTTTCAGTGAAATACCCTACCGTCTCCTCAAGGGTGTAGTATTCTTAGTGAGTTGTTATCTTAGTAGAGAATTCAGTAACTTCCAAGGATGGGTCATAAAAGACATTGCAACTTCTGACTCATGGATTACCAGTTGTTGTGTTACAAGGACATCAAGCCACTCTAGATATCCATGTGGTGAGAAGCTGTAGCCATATTAATCGGCCATCTTGTGAGTAAGTCATTCAGCTCCAAGCCATGCCCTCTGATAACTGAAGTCATAGGTGGTATCTTGATTGAACCTCATGAGGAATTTTAAGTGAGACCCTCCTAGTTAAAGGTGTTTTTTAATTCCTAGAACATCCGAAGTTCTTTTGGTTAAGGCCTAAGAAAGATGTGAGGTGGTGCCAGAATCTTTTAATCAAAGTAATAAGGCTTAAAAGAAGCATGGGATGTATCCCTTAGCAGAAGTTTAAAATAGAGAAATTTCTCAGAGATCTGTCAACATGTTTTTATCTATGGAGTGAACCCCCCAGTATGATTCACAAGAGATTTACAGAATTTTCTGTTATTATTCAGGGAATCTGAGCCAGAACCACCTACTTAAGATGTCTTGACTACAACTTGATAAAGAATCCTGAGTCAGAACCACCTAGTTTTGTTGATCCAAAATTTCTGACTCATGGAAAAGGAGATAATCAATGTTGTTTGGAGCTGCTAAGTTTTCATGTTAGTTTTTTATGTAGCAGAGGATAACTACTACTTGAGCAGGGAGGAAGTTTTAACTTTTCCTAAGTTAGAATGTTAACAGATTTTTTTAACACGGAGAATTAAAATTATAAATGAAAACTTGAATATTATGATGTGTCAAAGTTTTAGTTCATTCTTCTTTTGAAGTGTATTGGATATAATGTATTCTAATTTATTTAACCACTTTATTAGAAATAAAATACATGATCTTAAGTTTCATAATTCACCTATGGGCTTGACATAAACATTTTGAGATTATTTTGAATACAAATTGACTGATTTAAGGTAGTAATTATATCATACTTATTTTCCTGATATTTTGCAGTTAAAGTGGTTTAAAGAATTACCCATTTAATTTTAATGTAGAGGAAATACTGATTATGTTGTACTTAGAACATAAACATTTAATGTATTGTCAGTGGAAATCTCCATTTTGAATATTCATTAATTTATTCAACAAATATTTGAGTGCCTGTTCTTTGCCAGTAACTGTGCTAGTCATTTGATTGCTTGCAAGTAAACAACTTTCTGCTTTTAACATGTCATTCCTTTGATTAGTTACCATAAGTAACAGAAAGTAGTTCATCTTTTATTTCATACTTGGTTTTGAAGGGTTTCATAGCAGGTTATCATTTGGATTTAAAATGGTATCTTGCTCATCTTTTATAATTAGGTTCTATTACAGCACTGATCATATAAAAACATCTAAACACTAGAATTTTAAAAGTACCTCACCAGTATTAAAAGTATAAATGTTCTTTTCATTTAGTTTCTTTGTCTATTCTAATAAAGCAGTTAAGTTTTTGTGGGTTTTTTTTTTTTTTTTTTTTTTTTTTGTTTTTTTT
>NW_022900929.1:37730019-37736778 GCF_012274545.1 Fukomys damarensis | reverse complement strand
TTGATCATGTACCTTTTTGTGGGTTTTTTTTAATGCTAGTTTTTGCTTGTTTTAAGATCATTTTTAATGTTTTTCCAACAGAGCAGTCAGAACATTTATAGCCCTTATTCTTAAATACACTGCATTGCTATCAAGCCCACAAAACTCATTGTGTAACAAAGTTGAGGTTATAAGAGGAAAAGAGCTTAGATCTTTGAGCAGAAGATGAAAAACCTGATTGATTGGGAGTGAAGAGTTGCCATATTTTCTCTTTGGCCAACAAGAATTACTTGATTGATTTAATCATTTTAACAATTAGATAATGTTATTTCCAAGCCAAAATGATTAAAAGGGTTAGGACTTAACATTTATAGTCTTAAGGTAATTTTGCTTTAGGCAAGAGGTATGAATTGTCCATGTAGTAATTTGAAAAGGTGGCATTATTTTATTAAGTATCTTTGCTTGAGAAGTTAATGGAGGGACTTTATTTAGCTAGTAAAAAATACCTTATAATACTGCAATCAAGTTAGCACTGTCCTTTAGACTTAGTGTCATACAGTTAAGATCTAAAATCCCTGATATTTTAAAACTTTTATTATTGAAAATTTACATAATTTTTTGTTTATATCTTTGAGTCTGTTTCAGAGAATCTAAAAAATAGATTTACTAGTGAAAGGATTCTATAGAGATTTTTTTTTCCCCCATTAAGTTTATTGGTACATTTAAAGCAAGCAATACAGTCACATTTATCATTGGGATCTTCTACCATTACATGATATGTCTTGGTTCTTGTTTTTTCCCCATTCCCCTGCCCTCCCTTCACCCCCTTAACCCTTACCTATTTACAAAGACTTTGTATATAGATATTTATAGTTCACAAGAACTATGTAATGTATTGTTTATCTCAAAAATAGATTTGTAGACAGTAATCTCTACAAATTTAGTACCACATGTAAGCCAAACTAATCTTTCATTATAAATATATTTAGTTTTTTTGTTTGTTTGTTTGTTTGTTTTGTACCAGGCATTGAACTCGGGACCTAGTGCTTGAGGCACTGCCTGCACCTAGGCAGGCAGCAGCAGCACCACTGAGCTAAATGCCCAGCCCTGTAGTTCCTATATAAGCTAGGACAAAGGACTTGTTTTCCTTTACTGTTGTTACTAATGTGTCTTGATACATGTTTCTATTTCATCACAGATAACTGTGTTCTGGTTGCTTAAAATATTGTATATAGTTGGGGATTTAGCTCAGTGGTTCTGCCTCCTGCCTCACAAGCACAAGGTCCCAAGTTCAATCCCCAGTACCAAAAAAAGGCAGCAAAAATATTGTATATGTACCATTTATTATTCTAGACAAATACAAAATTAAAAATTTACAGGGTTTATTCTTATCCTTAAATGAAAAGTAACTAAAGAAATCTAATGAATAAAATAGGGAGTTGGTTGTGACCAAATGTGAAATGAAATAGTGGTCGGGGGGGATTTAGCACAGTGGCGCCATACCTGCCTGGCAAGCACAAGATCGCGAGTTTGATTTCTGGTACCAAAAAACAAAAATAAAATGAAATAGTATTAGGAAGCACTGTACTAAAATGTTAATAATTATTCTGCTGGTCTTGTGGAATTGTGGAAATTTTTCTTTTTTTTTTTTTTCTATGTTGTTTAAGTTTGCATAATTTGAGCATATAATTTAAAATAAATAATTATTAAATAATGTTGGTATGGCTTAACTATACATTTTTAAACCTATGATTTGTGGTATCTACAAGAAGGAAGTTCTTAATTAAATGTAGACTATGACATTACTTTTTTACACTTATTTGTAGAGGATTGTACATTTAAAAATTGAGAATAGCACTGCATTATCTCTGTCTCAGATTAATACTGGAAAAAAGACAAAGATTGTAGAGAAGTGAGGTCTATTTTTATTTTCTCTACAGACCCTATGTTCTGATGAAGAGCTACAGCTACAGTTATTTTATTGCATTACTCTATATCCTTTACATACATAATTGCTGTAGTCTTGAGAAAAGAAAAAAAACTAAGCAATCTCTTAGCAGTCATTGGAGAATAATTATATCTATCAACATTTGAGGATAAAGCGTATTTCCATTGTACATTAAATGTTGGCCTAGGTTATTTTAGATAGTATAGATGAATTCATGCCAGCTCAAGTACTAAAAACACTGAATGTGGCTATATTATGATAGCTATTTTTTTTTTAAGCTGGAGACCATGTGGATATATGTAGAGCTTTGTACATATCAGGTGTTTGCCTCTCTGTTCTTAATAGAAATTGTGGCATTTCCCACCACCTGACTTTACTTGAACTGCTGAGGATCACCTAGGGCTTACTGCATGCTAAGCAAAGCACTTTACCACTGAGTTACATCCATAGCGCCTTAAGTTATATTCATGTTTCCATAATAATAGTTACTTATACAGGCTTATAATCCAGTAAAAAACAAGCCTCAGAACTTTTCTCAGTCATATCCAGACGAAAGTATCTTGGTTATCGTTAATTTAAATTATGGAAATGATACAGATAATCTTTTTGGAAAATAAGATACTTTTCTTGTTAGATTGACAAGGTTTGATAACATGATAAGGCCTAATTGGGCAGAGATTTATGGAAATGGTCCCTGTCATAAACAGTTGAAGGGTTTTTAATTGAAACATAAGCTTATCAGAGGCATCTTCATAATATAATTGAATAAATACATATTATTTACTCAATTTCATTTAGAATTAATATTAAGGAAATACTGAAAGTGCACAAGATATGTATATAAAAACACATGGCTCTCTATATATAAATTTGGAAATAGTCTACGTGCCTATAACTAGAGGATTGGCTAAATAATACTGACAAATCTTAAATACTGGACTTTTTTGCAGCCATTTCAAAGTGAAAGGTAGATCGTTACATGCTGACACTGGGAAAGGTCCATGGACGTGTACTAAGGGAAAAAAAGGCACTACATAGCTAGATTATAATATGAATAGAATCACATGATACAGAGGATAAAAATATATGCATGCATTAGAAAATCTAGAGAGACATGTCAAAAATACTAAGTGGGATTTTATTGGAAAATTTTTTTCCATAATTTGATTTTTCAGCATTTATTGGAAGGTGTTTTATGTGATGCTTTCTTGTTCTTTAAAGAATTCTTCTATGTTATTTTCTATCATAAATTTATGCCTGGGGCAATATATATTAATACAGTGTGGTAGATATTTGCTTAACAGATTAGTTATGCGTTCCTATATGTATGAAGCATAGTAGTTCTAAGCACTAGGGATAAAACAGGCAGAATCCTTCCTTATGTTTAGGCCATGTTAAATCTTTTTCTGAGTCCTGTAACAACATACTAGAGCCTGGGTAGCTTATAAATAACAAGTTTATTTCTCATAGTTTTGAGAAATATGAGAAGCTTGGAAGACTGCAGTCAAGGTTCTGGCAGATTCAGTGTTCAGTGAGGGCCCACTTTCAGGTTCATACAGGTCACCTTCTTCTGTGTCCTTACAGATAGAGAAACAAGACAGCTATCTGGTCTCTGATAAGGGTGTTGATCACATTGATAAGGGCTCCTTCCTCATCCTTGTATCCTAATCACTCCAAAATAGTGCAGTCTCCTAGCGCCATCACATTTGTGACTTAAGTTTCCATGTAAGATTTAAGAAGTAGTCATCAGGTCATTTTTTTTTTTAATGAGGGACTTTACATTCATACATATTGTTCTTTTAAGGTATAGTCCAGTGTTTGGGCAAGGGAACTTTGTTTTGGAATATATTGCGATTACTCAAAATTTCAAATCAAAATATTTTTACTAGAAACTTCAAGTGCTATAAAAATAAATAAAATGTGTTAGAAATATCTATGCTTTAAAAATTTTAATGGCTAGCTTTAAGTATTTAAAATGTCTTATGCATTTTACTAAAATCACTTTTTCAGAAATTGCAAATTCTTCTACAGGTATAGAATAAGCAACCAATAAGATGCCTATTTTCTTTTTTACCACTTACTTTTAGCATTGCCAGTTTAATATATACCTATATTTTTAGCTTGCTGAAAAAAATACAGTTGGTGAGGTAAAGAAGATTTTCTAAAATGTTGTTAGATTCTCAGTTCATGAGTAATATATGCTTTGTAGTAAATAGTATTGTATATTCAGCATTTTCAAATAGTTATCTTGTTTTCTTTGCCATTTTCAGACACCTGAATTACGCTTTAATATTTTATTATCTGAGACTCATTTAGGTGTGTCATTTATTATAATTTTGGTGAACTTTTTTATGGGGGGGTACTAGGGATCGAACTCGGGTCCTTGCACTTGCAAAGCAGGTGCAGGAACCACTGAGTTAGATTTCCCAGCCCTTGGTAAACATTTTGATATCATTAACCAAATATTATGCATTTTTATCTATGTTAGTGAAACAACACTTTGGATTATTTCCTTTAAGAAAGAAATAAGTGTATTGAGTCTTAAAATGTTATTCTTTGTTTTACTGAATATACTTAGAATAACGCAACTCAATATGGTAAAATTCTAGGTTATATAGTCATTTAGTGTTTGTTCAGGCACAGATTATTTTAAAGTAAAGTTTATTTTAACAGCATTCTAAAATGATTTCTCAGACCATAATTCAGTAAAAAAGAACTATCAAAAATTACTGCCATTAAAGGCATAATTACTTTATAAATTGCCATTGATGCTGTAGCTCATGCTTGTTTATAGTTTTTAATCTCTTGATTCCCCAATTAACCCTGGTACAGCTATTATATTTATAATTAAAAGAAATTGTGATGCAAAGAAGTTTTTGTGTGTGTGTGTGTGTGTGTGTATTTTTTTTTTTGGTACCAGGGATTGAAATCAGGTCCTTGTGCTTGTGAGGCAGGTGGTAGAATCACTGAGCTAAATCTCCAGCCCAAAGTGCATCTATTTTATACCCTAATTGGTTGAGACGGAATTCTGACAGAAGCTTTCCCCACCTCTTTTGTGTGTGTGTTCTGTTCATTTTGTTTATGATTTCTGATAATTCATTTATTTCTGAAATATTTCTGGAAAAGATAAATGTATCTCTTGATTTTTCTTATTCCTCTTTGTAAGTTTACATTTCTAAAGGAACATTTGCTGGATTACCAGTGTTTAGCCACCTCCCTTTCAGTACTTTAGCAGTAACTGTCAAAGCATATTGGAAAATAAGGTAAAAATAGCCATAACTGGTTTTGGCATAATTATTTTTAAGTGACTGTGAATTCTCAGATTTTTAAGTTTTAATTGCTTATTTCCTTAACTGTAGCAGCTTTTAATTTTCAGAGCATTTTCACTTATTTCCTAACTAGATCTGAGGTATACTGTAGGTATTAGAATTATCTTGTAATTGAGAAAGTTTGCTAAAGAAAGGTAGTGCACCAATTACTCTGATTTACAGCAAGAACTAGAACTTGTATTTTAAAGTTTAAAATATCCTGGCAGCTGGGTGTGTAGCTCAGTGGTGCAGACCCTTACTTGGCATTTGCAAGACCCTAATTTAGTGCCTAACACCTCAAAAAGAAAAAAAAAAAGAATGAACGAATGGATGGTTGGATGGAAGGGCGTGAGAGAAGGGGTAGGAGAGTCATTTTATTAATGTTAGGAATAGCAACAACTTTTTTTTTTAATTATGGAAAGGAAATCTTATAAAGATTTCAGCCTTTAAAATTGCGAGTCCTCCTATACTGTCTTATTTTAGAATAAGTTTAACTATTAAGCCATTTTACTTGGCTGTAACTGTTCTCAAATTCATGTCACATTAATGGAGAAAATAATAGCAAGTTGTTATCCTATTTTTTTATTGGTACATGTTTGAAATACATGGATTTGTCTTGGAGTGGGTACATGTACTCAGCATTATTGATTCTTTTTGTTCCCCTCCCCATTTTCATCATCATCATCATCCATGTTTATAACACAGAAAGATTGTGCTCATTGAGGGTAGCTGGTACATGTGCATGACACATCTTAAATTTTTTTATATTTTCTCCCTCCTTTCCCCACTGTCAGACTCTTGGTCCCCCTCCATTTGCAAAAGATTCATCTCCCCGTTTCCTTTCATCTCTTTTATTTTGCTCTTTATTTGTACTTTGAATAATTTTACCCAAATAACCCCACTTCTTTTAAAAACAAAACAGGACTTTGTAATCTGCTAAATTTCAGTTATCTAACATGTTCATTGTAGAAATTTTGTGAGCATGTCTTTAGGAACTATCATTGGCTAGGAGTATCCACCTAAGTCTCCTATGGCTTAAATCTTTATAAAGGAAGTGTCAGATTCAAGCTACTTTGTTTCATTCAACAAGACCATGGATGACTAGTATTTTTTTCTATCCACTGTATCTTTAGCACAATTTTTGCTATATTCTTTTTATTTTAAACATGCAAAGTAAGATTTATGTCAGTTTGTATGTTTTCCTAATTTATTTTCAATGTATTCATTCTTATTATTAAAAGCTTTTTTGAATTGGATCTCTCTTCTACATGGGGGTGGTAGCCTTCTAGTTCTTCCTTGGTGGCTTTCAGTAAGAAAGCCCATCTGATTGTATCGTTTGGTTTCCCCCCTAGATTTCTATTTTTTTTATTTTTTTTATTTTTTTGGTACCGGGGATTGATCTCGGGTCCTTGGTGCTTGCAAGGCAGGCCACTGAACCGCTGAGCTAAATCTCCAGCCCTGCCCCCTAGATTTCATACTGTTTTGTATTTGTGCTTTTTTTTTTTTTTTTTTTTTTTTTTTTCC
>NW_022900929.1:37655298-37729788 GCF_012274545.1 Fukomys damarensis | reverse complement strand
TTTTTTTTTTTTTTTTTTTTTTTTTGGTACCAGGAATTGAACTCTGGACCTTGCGCTTCCGAGGCAGGCGGTGTAATCACTGGGCTAAATCCCCAGACCATACTGTTTTGTTTAGCTAATCATATACATAAATATTTTTTATAAAATATCTTCAATGGATTTTTTTTCTTCTGACAACTAATGAGTTGAGCGTTGTTCCCAATAGGCAACTGAAGAGGACACTTCCAGTTCTCTAGCAAGAGAACACTTTTTCCATCAGGAGACAGTTGTTACCAGTGACCCTTACAGAAGCTCCAGTATAAGACTAACTCCCTTTGAAGATCTGAACGCCAGAAGAGTTTACTTGCAAAGCCAAGCCAATCAGGTGAGAAAATAAATATGTTTCAATATGTATAGCATATGTGTAGAAATTCATTGTGTTAGAGAGGGCCATTAATATCTGTCCTTCTCTAGATAAAATAAACACCAACAGCAAGACAGGAAAACCAAGAGAATATGATGTACAGTGAATCACATTCATTATTTGACAATAAATATATTCACCATAAAGTCCTTTGGGGACATAGTAATTAAGCCATAAATTGCCTTGAAATTTTTTTGGTGGCCAAGGTGAAACTGGAAAATGTGTTCAGTGAATTTTCATTATCTAGAAGGGTAAAAGAATTCTAGCATCTTGGGAAGCAAAAGTTTCTCTTTATAAAACACTTTTTAAAAAGGGAGGAAGGAACTTCTCAGGCCAAAGAAACTGCTTGAAAATTATCCTCAGCTAGCATATCTGTGACAAATTCACTAAAAAAATTTATAAGGTTTCTTATAGCTCACCTAAAAAACTGTAACTATATTCTTAAATCATTTCATTAAAAGCATTTCCATTGAGCATTGTGTATACAACCTTCTAATAGTTCCAGCCAAGAGAATCTAAAAGTGAAACCTTGGTTATAGGACATAATCTTATTTGATGCTACTCATAGGTATTAACACATTATCAAAAGACTACTCTTGACCCTGATGCTCTCAGTGATTTAAATGTATGTGTTTGTTCTTGTTAAATAAGCATTTGACACTAGCACTCTGTAGGAACTCAAATGTAGTTTCGTATATTGCTGCTGAAGTGAGCACTCAAATGTTGTTTAATACATACTCAGTAACTTACCTACAAAAGTAAAGGACAAAATGACCTTTTCTTTTCTTTGCTCCTCCTCTTCTCCCTCTCTCCCTGTATCTCTTTATCCTACCTCCTGTCCTGGTGATCCTCCTGCCTCAGCCTCCCAGAGTGCTGGAATTACAAGCTTGAACCATCACACCTGGCTGCTTGTTTTGTTTTTTCTTTTATTGACACTAGTGATTGAACCAGGGCCCAGTATATGCTAGGCAAGTGTTTTACTACTGAATTACATTTCTAACTCTCCCACACTTTAAAAACAAAATAAAACAGGATCTCAGTTGCTCAGTCTGTCCTCAAACTTAGAATCCTCCTGCCTCAGTCTCCCAAGTAACCAGTATTATAGGTGTGCACCACCCTTGGCCACAAGGCATGTTTTTGAATATCTGTCTTCTTGCTTGATGCATGGTACCCATAAAGTACACTGTTGACCCTTGAACAATGTGAATGTTGAACACCTGCCCCCACGTAGTAAAATATCAGTATATGACGTTTTGGTTTTGGTTTTTTGAGGCATGGTCTCGTTATGTCACGCAAGCTGGTCTTGAACTCCTCGGCTCAAGTTATACTCTTGCCTCAGTCTATCAAGTAGCAGGAACTGATGCTTCGTGCTTCCTGCCACCTGGCTTTTTTTCCTTTTTTCTTTTAAGATCTTTATTAACACATGCTTGCAGTGTGATGTTGACTTTTATTTTCTAAGTTGTAAGCTTTTATTACAAATTTTAAATGAGGTTCTTGAAAATTTCAACTTGACCAAATATAAAAAAAGATGAAAAGACTTTAAAGGTGTATTGGGAAAAACCAGGCTTTTTTTAAAAAGTTTGTTTATCATTACCAAAAAGAGTTGTCTTTCGGTAAAAATAATAAAAACTTCATGCTGTTATACAGCGTAACTAGTTATAGTTCAGCAATCAGTGGCAAGACACAAGCACTTAAGGTCTGCAACTGCAGGCTTTTTTGTATTCTTTGCTGTTGGAATCTCATGCTCTCTCCTGGTGGATGACGGATGACAGTGGGATGGAAAGCTGACATTTACTCAGCCCTGCCTGCTTGGCATAAGGGTTAGATGGTGGTTCAGCTGTTATCGTCTCTGCTGTCTTGTAATGTAGGCTTTTTGGGGCATCTGCATCAGTAATTGAAATTAGGCAGTAAAGTCGGTGAGGTGGCTGCCGACCTTGGGTCTCATCTTGATTTTCCTTACTCGCTTCATTGTGTCCTCTCTTACACTGTCTCGTGAGGAGTAACCATGCGGTGCCATGGACTCTGCAGCTTTTCTGTGAGTACTGTCTGGCTGTGCACCCTGGCCGTCAGCACCTTCCCTCCATCTCCCTGCACAGGAGGTTTGGAATATTGTGGTCGGGGCTTGTACATCTATAGGAAAGCAGGAGCTCCTGCCTGTGACAGGACTGCATTGTATGGACTGACTTTTAGGAGCATCCTCCAATCCCTTTTATTATCTTCTTCATGTTTACTGCCTTGAGCTGGCAATCTATCACAGCCTGTAATATTTGCTGCCTCTACATTCTTTTCTTCGCCATTGTCCACTTCACAAACTCCTATACTGCAAGAGTACTTTCTGGAATTATTCTTTAATATGGTATACTGGTCTTATTCCTGTTGATGAAACCCCTTTTTTTTTTGTACCTGGGATCCAACTCGGATCCTTGCGAGGCAGGCAGCGGAAGCCACTGAGCTAAATCCCCATCCCGAAACCACATTTCTTAATGAAAATGTTTTACAGTCCCCAAGTCTTTGTTGAGCAGTACATTACTGTTAGAGGTGCTGGGCTAAGGCGTGGTGGCAGCAGCACTGAGAGCAGCTGGCTCATTGGCTGCTGGGTCTTAGCCTTACTATGCCTGGTTCCAGTGCCTACAGCTGTGGACCCTGGACTGTGACATTAGTAGACCAGTAGTTAAGGTGGGCTGCCCAGAATTCCTGAGTCCCACTCTGCCCTCCTATACTGGTGGGAGGCATCTGACTTGATTTCTCCAGAATTTAACTGCTAATAACATGTCATTGGCCAGAAGACTTATCCATAACATAAACAGTCAATCAACACAGTTTTTACTGAGATATGTTATTTATTTTCTGGGGATGAGCAGTGTCATGACATTTTAAGCAGATATGTACAGTACTCTAGTTTACATCAGTAGTAACAGGAGGTGGGCTCTAAATTATTCTAGTATGTAATGCATTTATTAATGCACTTAGGATTTGTCTTTAGTCATTGTTCTCGTTGCTGCGACAGAGTACGAAACACCTACAATTTGGAGAGGAGGTTTATTTTTGTTTTTGTTATAGTCAGTGATTGGCTGTCTCCAGGGCAGAAGTGTCATGGTGGAAGGGCCTGCCTCAGAGGAAAACTGCTCACATCAGGATGGCCAGTAAGCAGAGAGAAAAGGGACATGCCCAGGAGGGAGATAGCCCTTTCCAGGTCATGCCTCCAGTGACCTGCCTCTTCTGACCGAACCCTGCCTCATAACAGCGAGCCGGCTGTATTGCACCCACGAGTCAGTCGCCTCTCAAAAGCCCTGCCTGTGTGTGTGTGAGACTCTTGGGGGCATTCTCGATTGGAACCACAAGAAGATTTAATGCTGCGTGCGTTTGTTTACATTTCTCCCAACTGAATAGGGGGCTGTGTGGACATTTTTATGTTTGCCTTTTTTATTTGTATATTTTATGAATTTATGCCATACTTTACTTTTTCTTAATTTTTTTATATATTTCTAGGCTGAGCAGTTTGCCTGCTCTTCAGAAAGAAAATGCTGCATATAAGTGCACCTGCATGGTTCAAACTCAAGTTGTTTGGGAGTCAAATATATTAGTGTCTGGAGGCTTGGCAGCCATGCCTAAATAAAGCCTAGCTGATTCTTAATGATTCTCATTTTGACCTGAGGAAAAACAAGATGAAGCATTTAATTCAATAAGTTATTACCATTAATTATTTTAGACTAGATGTCAGGCCCAAGGCTTAGACTTGAGGGATACAAAGGAAATAGCCATGACTTCTGCTCTGAAGGAGTTTTTGGTCAAGTAATAGATGCATGTTCATAGAGCTATAAGAGCCCAGAATAGGAACATTGAACCAGAAGATAGCAGCTGTTTTTCTAGGTGTGCCTAAATTTCTTAAGGATAACATAAATCAGTAGCTAACTGAAGGGGATTGGGCTATGGAAATTGTGGGAAAGGGCATAGAAAAAGTAGAGGACACGTATTCTAGTGAGAGAGAATCTTGTCTTGGACTACCATGGCATAAAATAAACTGGGTATCTCAAACCAGAAGAAAGGCTTTTCTGCAGTGTTATGGTTCTCAAAAGCAAAACAAGGTGCCCACATGGCTGTGGTTCTGGGCAGAGGCCCTCCTCCGGGCCTGCAGACTCCTGTCTTCATGCTCTGTCCTCACTTGGCAGAGAGGGAAATCAAGTTCTGTTGGGTCTTCTTCTTACAAAGACACTAATCCCGTCAGGCTAAGGCCCTGCCCTCATGAAACACTCCAGTTCAAAATAACTTACTTTGGGAGTGTTGTGGTTTGTGTCTAGATGAGCCCCAAAGCCTCATTGCAGTCTTTCTCTAAGGTAGCTAGATCTGGAATGTATGAGGATGTTAGGATCTAGGATGTGCGGTTACTTACCCACTGCATGTGGGTGATTGGTTTGGCACCACCTTAGTCCCAGTAGTGTGAATAAGATAAGAGAAACAGAAAGACCCTGTTAAGGCCCCTTGTTGCTTTAGCTACCTTGTGGGTACCACAAACTCTCACCTCTGGGACGTCCTTCCTGTCTCTCTTGTTGCTTGTTGCTGCTTCTGCTGTCTTTATCCAGTTTGTCATTTTGCAATATCAGTAGATACGAAAACCCCAGGCTACCTGATACAGTTTTATGGAGTCTCAATTTTAGTCAAAATTTACTATAAGTACTGTTCTATCTTAAATTTCCACAAATGGCGGGAGTTTTCCTGAACAAATAGTGTTGCCCCCACACATACCCTTTTCTTTCTGATTTAGTCAGTAGGGGTGGTATTTTATTGTGATTTTAATTTATATTTTCCTGATTGCTAACAATATTGAATAATTTTTTCATATGTTTCTTTTTTTTTTTTTTTTGGTACCGAGTATTGAACTCGGGTCCTTGCGCTTGCAAGGCCGGCCACTGAACCACTGAGCTAAATCCCTGGCTCCCATTTATTAAATTGACCATTTAATAATTCTGTTCTAAAGTACTTGTTCCAATTTTTTTTACTTAGGCTTGTTTGTAATTTTGAAACTAAGCCACTTATTGAATATATGTCTATTCTTTGTACCTTCTTATCCCCATCTGTAAATTGTGGTGATACCATTATCTACCTCTTAAAGTTGTTATGAAAGTGAAATGATTAAATGTGTTATATATAGCACTTAGGAAAATGTTTTGTTAAATACATTAAATAGTGCTATTCTTAGTCTCTTACAGTTGGCTACTTGTACCTCCAAGATTGATGTAACATAGAGAAACAAGGCTTATTGTCCTAGTCCATCTTGTGTTTCTGTAACCATTTGGGCAGTTTATAAAGAAAATTTCTCATAGTTCTTAAGGATGGAAAACCCAGTATTGAGGTGCCAGCAACAGATAAAGGCTTTCTTGCTTTGTCACCCCATGATAGAAAGTAAGAAGATAACAGGACAGGAGAGAGCAAGAAGAAAGGAACAAGCACCCTAAAAGGGGAGCCCACTCCTGCAGTAATGCAATTCTTGCATTGTTTGTCCCTTACAGTGTCACCTCTCAACCCTGTTCCATTGAGCATTCAGTTTTGAACACATGGACTTTGGGGAACATATCCTAACCATACCAGTTGCATTAATTTGCATAACTAAATATAGTATTTATACCTTTACTGATGTTAAAACGTGGATATCTCAGTAGGAAATAAAATGGGATAATTTTTTTCTATTAAAGCTATAGGGTGATAAATACAGGATAGAAGTTTTTTAACTAGCCATAATGCATATATGTTCAGCCAATACTGTTAATGTTGTGTATTAGTTGTCCATTTGGATGAGACCTGAAAGCCCCAGGGGATGCATTTCTTGTTACACAATCTGCTCTTAGTTTATAGAGCCAAAATCTCTTTATGGTAACTAAGACCAAATTCATAGTTCAAAGAATCTAGTAATCAAGTTTAAGAAAATAATAATGTAAAAAAGTCAGTGTAAAATTTAAACCATCATGAAGACCAGTAGTAGTGGTAGCTGGTTTAGCACATTATCCACATAAAATAGATCTTCGTCATATATTATTAGACCATTGCTAAAAGCTTAGTGTGCATAAATATTCAGTAGACTAATTATACTTTGACTATTTAATTGCACACAGTAGGGTTAACTTGATGGATCCTTTTCTACCACATAGGAACAGACTTGACGAAAGGACCAGAGTAATGCCTTTCTGATCTTGAGTCTAAAATTTTAACTAACTTCTAAGCAGGTTAACCTGCCAGGGTTTTGAATTCTGCCAGAAGTTATAAGACTGTTGGCTGAGACACATAAGACTTTATTAAACACAGCACAGTGTAGCAGAATGAGTTTCATGTTGTGTTGGTCCCTGATCTGATCCCATGAAGTGGTGGTCATGTACATACTAGGTGTGCATTACTGCATCAAAGCCTGGAGTGTCATGAAGCCAACTATTGTACACTGGGAATTGAGCCTGCCTGGTTTTCATTGTGGACAGAGATAGTCATCTTTGTTTTTCTGGCACTAGGCAAGCCTGTCTTCCTGGAAACTTGCACCTTTCAAGCATTTCATTACACATATATCCTTGACCAGAGAGTCTGAAACAAAGGCAGACATTGCCTATGCTCAGTAGATTTGCAGGAATGAGACACACAGAGAACTGTCAGTACTTAGATTTTTCTATCTACTAATGCTTATGTAGATAGACATTGTCGGTGTTGTCCTTTGACTCACTTCTGTATGCTTCAGTGGGCTGTTTAAATCCTTTGGATGCATAGATAATTGATTTAAAATGCTAATATACTCAGTTTTTTTTTTTTTTTTGGTTCTCTTGTTTTTTGTACTGGGCATTGAACTTCTTGGACCTTGTGCTTAGAAGGCAGGCAGTGGTACCACTGAGCAAAATCTCCGACCCTTTAGTTGACTCTTACAGACCTAGAATTCACTCCAGCCTTTTTTTTTTTTTACTTTCAAATTCCTGGGCTCATTTCACTAGATAAATAAGATAGTGTGTATGAATAAACACATAATTTATGACAAACTTAGTACATAACTGAACTCTTCAGAAACTACCAAATTAAAAACTATTCCCTTGCCTTCAAGACTATCCCCTTATCTTCATTCTAAATGTAACCATTACCTTGAATTCTATTGGCTTAGTGTTATTGAGCTCTTCTTGATTTCTGTGACTTATCTTTTGTCAGTGGATTTCTTCTGCTCATTGTTTCCAGGTTCTTGCTGTTTTTAGGAATAGGTCTAGTCCAGACCTAGTCTCTAGTTAATCATATGCATGAATTTCTTTAGGAGCTTTTGGTGTCATTTATTGTGGGGTTTTGGTGTCTTTGTGCTACAAAGGCTATAAACAGATTAGTCTATATTAAACATTAATGCATTGTTTTATAATTCTGAAATGAGCTTTACAATTAAATACACTTAAGAAATGTATCAGGACATTAAATAATTTATAAAACAACCCATTTAACGTATATAATTTATTGAATTGTAGTGTATTCACAAGATTGTATAATCATTGCTGTTGAATCCCAGACCATTTTTATTGCCCCCCAAACTCTATACTAATTAAAGTAGTAGCCATTGGCCCTACTTTGACAACCATCACTGTGATGGGTATCACTAGTTTTTTCCGTTTTGGGATTGAGGAATATTCTAGTATATGTAGCTACCACATGTTATTTACACAATCATTAGTGGGTATCACTAGTTTTTTCCATTTTGGGATTGAGGAATATTCTAGTATATGTAGCTACCACATGTTATTTACACAATCATTAGTTTATAGACTCTTGGGTGTTTGTTGTTTTGGGGGCACATATTACATGATAAAGGACCTAACAGGTGAAGACATTATTCAGTGGTAGAGTGCTTGCCTGGCATGTATATTAGGCCTAGGTTTGAACCCCAGCACTGTAAAATAAAAAAAAAGAGAGAAAAGAGGAAAAGAAAAACCTAATTTACCAAAAAAAAAAGAAACCATGAAAGTGGAGGATGTGACTCTATGCTTTTTATAACTTCACAACATTATAAAATTTTGGAATACATACTGTATATGGTTTCATTGAAAGTAAGAGATTTCATTCTGTTGTCATTTAATGTGGAAAGTGTTGTTTGTGTTCTAGATAACATTTGGTCAGCCAGTCCTAGACATTCAGAACAGAAGTATGGAATATGTACAACGGCAAATATCTAAGGACTCTGGAAGTCTAAAGTCCCAAAATAGGGTAAGTAATATTTCAGATATAAAATATAACTACTTTGTAGTTTTTCTAATTCTCCGTATGGATGGTTACCAGAAAATTTTTCAGTTTCTAACTTTGCTATGTATGTGCTTATAAAACCCTGTTACTTAAACTGCCTCCAAACTTCTCGTGTGAATCTGTATTTTCATTAGATGAATCCATTTCATATTTATTGAATGGACTGTATCCATCACCCCACCTTAAGCCCAGACTTGGAATTTAACCCCACTTCCAAATACTGGGGAATATAAGAACATCCCAATCTGAGTTACTTGTTTACTTATAGACTAGTGTCTGTGTTCAGGCACTGGAACGTGGACATGACTACCAGAAACCTACCTTTTTGGGTGATAGGGATAGCCAAAAGACTTGATTTTGTTCCTTATCCTCAAAGAGCCAGCCTGTGGGGTGGAGTAACAACACACGTGTGGTTTGTATGGGTGTCCTGTAAGTCATGTTTCAGAGACTGTATGCATAACCAGGCTGAAAACACTTAAGTCCTAGGAGTAGATGTCTGCTTGGACTGCCATAGCAAAATGCCATAGGGTTAGTGACTACAGCAATAGAGTATACTTTCTCTTAGTCCTGGATACTAGAAATCCAGGATTGAGGGTGGTCACTATGTTAGGGGTCTTCTAAGCCATTTCTCCTTGGCTTATGGATGGCCACCATCTCACTGTGTGCTTCCATGGTTTTTTTCCTCTGCCCATCCATCCCTAGTGAATCCTAATTTTTTTTTTCTTCCAAAATTGCTAATGAGGTTGGTTAAGGCCTGTCCTGGTGCCTTAAACACCTTATCTCCAGTCACATTTTGATGTACTGGGGAGAACACAGTTCTCTATTCTTTGGCCCCAAAGCTCATGCTCTTCACACATATGAAATGCATACAATTTCTATTAGCCGCCCTAGTCTTAACCTATGCCACCTCTATGCTGAGTCCTGAATCCCTTCTAAATAATCATCTCACCTAAGCATGGGTGAGAGTCCAGGTATGATTTGTCTTAAATTTGTAAGGCAAATTTTCTCTCCAGCTGTGAAACTAATTATTGCCTATAAAATATTATGGTAGGAAAGGCATAGACCACACATTCCCATTTCAAAATTGAAATGAAGAAGCTGTCTTGAAATTTGCAGTAGATTTTAAGACTTGAAACAAATCTTGTTTGACTTTATGATCCATCCTCCAGACTCATTGGGATGATTGGTCCCACCCCCTCAGTCCTAGGTGTCAGCATCACAGCCAAGGCCCTGGGTTGCTACAGTGTCCTGAAACTAAGGAGTTGGCCCTGCCCTCTGGGACTAAAAAGAAAACAGCCTTGCCTTTGGGGGCTGTTTCTCTCTCTTCTTTTTAATCTTTATTAAGTTTATTGGTACATATTAGATATATAGTATGGTTAACATTCATCATTGGGATCTTATATCTTGGGTTCTTACTTTTCCCTGTTCCCCAGCCTTCCTTTCAGCCCCTCCACCCTTCCCAGTGTACAAAGACATTGTTTCCGTGTTTTAAAGTCTTATGAATGCTCACAGCCACATACGTCTCTTTGCACATCTTGTAGAATCCCAGAAACTCTAGAGCCTTTCTTCATTTTATCCTGTCTCTGTACCCTTTGGTCGAAGCTGGCATCATTTTGCTTTATCATGTGATTGTCCAGCCATATCCTTGGTATTCTGTCCAGGACATACTTCTCTCATTTTATTTTTGCAATATAATTAGACTAAGAAATTTTCAAATCTTTAAATTCTGGTTTTATTTCGATTAACAGTTCCTTTTTTCAATATCTCTCAATATTACTATACATATCAAGGACAAACTAAGTCATACCTTCAACACTTTGCTTGTACCTGTCCATGTTTTTATCATTCGCAAGTCCTACCTTCCAAGAAAAAAATTAAAAACCACTAGAACACAATTCATCCGATACAGTTCTTTGCCACTGTGCAGTCAAGATTGCCTTTTTCCATTCCAAATACCCATCTGAAGTTTCACCAGAAGGACTTTTAAAGTCCATATTTATTTCTACCAATAGCCTGGTAAAGGTTCTTCCTCATACGCATCTTAAAACTCTACCTCTACTACCCAGTTCCAAACCTATTTCCACATTTTCAGGATGCTTGCTGCGGTGCCACCCCACCTCTCGGCATCAGTATCTCAGTTAGTTTGGGTTCTTTCATGCAGAACCGAGGATTTGAAGATGATTTTATTTAAAGGAATTAGCTCATGTGGTAGTAGAGTTACAAATCCAGAGTTTCCAGTAGGCTGTCCGGCTGAAGACCCCAAGAGGAGTTGTGGTCTGAGTGGTGGCAGAACTTCATCTTGCTCCAGCTCGGAGAGCAGGCTGTTCTTAACTGATTGAATGATTTCCACCCACACTGTAGAAGATACCGTGCTTCCCTCACACTCCACCGGTTGAAATGTTGTCATTGAAAAAGCACATCATGGGCTGGGGATTTAGCTCAGTGGTTCTTCTGCCTTCCTCTCAAATGCAAGGTTCCAAGTTCAATCCCCAGTACAAAAGAAAAGAAAAGAAAAAACACATTGCAGAACTTCCACAATAATGTTTGAACAAATACCTATGCAGTGTCACTTCACAAAGTTGACACATACTATGAACCATCATAGTCCTTACTGCACTGTTCCTCTCTTTCCTTTTTAGGTCCCTCTGAAATCAATCAGACATGTCAGCTTTCAAGATGAGGATGAGATTGTCAGAATAAATCCTCGAGATATCTTAATACGCCGATATGCAGACTACAGGCATCCGGACATGTGGAAAAATGACTTGGAGAGAGATGATGCTGACTCTAGTATTCACTTTTCTAAACCAGACAGTAAAAAATCAGACTATCTCTATTCTTATGGAGATGAGACTAAGTTAAGTTCGCTCAAAGACTCTGTGGTATTTAAGACACAACCTTCCTCATTAAAAGTTAAGAAGTCAAAACGAAGAAAAGAGGATGGTGAACGTTCTCGCTGCGTATACTGCCAGGAAAGGTTTAATCATGAAGAAAATGGCAGGGGGAAATGTCAGGATGCTCCAGATCCTATTAAAAGATGCATATATCAAGTTAGTTGCATGCTCTGTGCAGAGAGCATGTTGTATCATTGTATGTCAGACTCAGAGGGAGATTTTTCTGATCCCTGTTCTTGTGACACTAGCGATGACAAGTTCTGCTTACGATGGTTAGCCCTGGTAGCTTTGTCTTTCATTGTCCCATGTATGTGCTGCTATGTCCCCTTGAGAATGTGCCATCGCTGTGGTGAGGCCTGCGGGTGCTGTGGTGGGAAACATAAAGCTGCTGGATGAAAGGATCCAGTACCAAAATGAGCTTAAAATCTTTGTTTCCAGGAATTAGCTAACTTGGATTTGTGGAAGCTTTTGGCAAGCAGTGTGGAACCTTGCCTGGTGTCACTGGGGTCACACATGGAGGAAGTGGAACTCATCAGTTCTTGGCATTTCACATGCTAGCCATGCATAACTTTTTCCCTTGAGTGCATGGCATATTTTGTTACAGGTTGTAGAGTACTCGCAGAAGGAAATCATTTCTGGTTCTTGACTATAAAAAGTCAGAATAAAATATGATCTGACTAAAAGGGATTAATTTTGGCATTTTTGTATATTTATGCATTAGGTGATGGGACTTTTAAAAGGTTTGATTATATTAGGACATGAAATAAGAATAAAAGTGCACTAGGGGACAGTTTATTTCAATCTAAGAAAAGTTATTAACACTTGGAAATTACAAGCAGTAAAGTGCAACTAAATCATTAGTTGGTTTTTGAAAGCAGTTTTATGTATAAATAACAAATGTTTATATTTAACTAAATGTAAGGTACGAATTATTACATATTAAACTTTTCTTGCCCTTTTAAAGTAGATATAGATATATATATATCTATATCTATATATATCTATATCTACTGTCACATTCCATATATTTTAAATATTTAACTCATCTAATTAATAATGTTTTTATTCCATGTGAATGATTTGCTATTTTCACCCTCATTTCTTTTTGGCTACAGTTTATATTGAGTTATATCTGTACATTCTGCTAATCTAAATCCTTTAAAAATATTCTAATATCCTTGAGTGACCAACTTTTTTTTAAAGCACAGGTGTAATTGTCTAATGTTCTTATGGGAACGTAACACTTATTTTTATATAAAAAGAGACTGAGTAAACATAGAAAAAAAGTGAAGTTTTTGTAGTTGTTTTGTTTTTCATGGTATTCAACCAGCAAGTTGTTTTCTTCCAGAATTTCCTCCTTTAAAAATTATATTGCATTTACAAATGATTTATAAGTCAAAAAGTGTAACTGGATAGTTAATGTAAAACAGTTTCCTCTTGAGGTTTCCATTTATTATTCTGCTAAACCCAAATATGTTCAACTGTGTTACTAATCTTTTAGCTTAATCCTCAGTGTTTATTCACAGAACAATGATAGCTTTTCTTAGTTGCATTTTATTTTTATTTAAACCTGCAAAAAGGAAAATGATTTTATGTTAATATGTGTGCTAAACTATCCCAGGAAAGTATTTAATCCAACATTGTGAATGAAATATCTTGTACATATAAATGTATTCCTTTCGCAGAACATTGTGTTACTGTTATTTGTTTAATTTGCAAAGTAATAGGATACATGTTCCAACAAATTGTTTAAAGTACTTTGGGGTTAAATTGTCTTTTCATTTTTCTTTTCTTTTTTTGTGTGTTAACATAAAAACTAACCAAGTAAGAGAGTCTTTTAAGACCCTTAGTGGGATAAAGTTGAGAAGTGTGCCTTTTTTTTTTTTAATGGCTTGATGTTTCAGAGATGATAAAAATTCAAATCACTACCATTTTGAGCTCATTTTCTGTGCAGGTTTTTAATTGTCATTTATGTATCATTTGTTTTACGTATCAGACTTAAGCTTATGTTTGCTTTCTTATTTTGCCCCAGGTCAAACTGAACAATGTATATAACACTATCTGTCTGTAAAATACTTTTTTTAAGAAAGCATTTATATTTATATGACAGCTTGAACTGACAACATTGTATATAGATCATCATGAAGTATTATTTCACATTGAAAAGAAGAAAAATATATTGATAACTATAGATGTTATGAAGAAGAGGTTATTTCTAGTTTTGTACTAAAAATCAGTTGAACTAAATCCAAAACATGACACTGTAGCAGCAGTTTTAAGTCTTATTTTTACTGTTTATATTTTTGAATGCTGCTACACCAGATGATCTTTATCCTGGAAGTTTTCAGTATACTTGGTTTCCTAGAATAGACTGTTAACTTTCAAAATTCATTTTTATTGGTGAAATGGAAATACTGGTTTCCTTGAGAATGGATTTTCATATTTGTAAGTGCTAAGTTTATAATTCAGGTTTGAGCAAGGTGTGAATAACTGAAGAAAATAACTTGCTGGCTATAGGAAAATGCTGTGGAAAAGAACTGTGTATATACTTCTGAGAAGAACAAATGTAATCATTTCTGTTAAGCACTAATCAGTGTAGTGCTACTCCTGGTTCTGTACTGTATTTTATATGCAACATATATGCTTTAATATTTTAATGTTTGTGCATTAATATTTTCAATTTGTTTAACCACTTTGCTGCTAAGATTTTACTGTCCCATCCCCATTTTTTCCTTTACAACTTTAAAGAAGTTTCTTCATTAAAAATTAATGGTGATGAAATGGTTATTTCACCTTGGGACTTATTAATTAACATACCCAATTTCCAGGTCAGGTCTAGAAAACTGATAATGTTACCTGAATCGGTAGGTGGAAATTTTCTCTTATGTAAGTGAAAATTCCTGTGAGAAAGATAATTTAACTCTGATTCTCAAATATATGTATAAATATTAAGGGACATTACCTTGTTCTGTTCAGATTTGGCGCTGTCATTTGGCGTTTCTTTGAAAACTTGTTTAATCTGATTGTATAAGCAAATGGCTCAACAAAACTGTTAAAGTAAATTTTGAAAATGAAGTCATCTAAATGTATTACAAAAAATTTGGCCTGATGAACTTACTTTGTTCAGAATTAATAATTTAAAAATTCTAGTTTAGAAGGCTAATTTGATTGCTGAGGAAATGTGTATCTGGAGCTTCAGCACCACCTACTGGATGATTCCAGACAGACAGAAGAGGTGGATCCTAGGGTCCCATAGGGCTCCTCTCTACTACTAGTAAAGGGCTGTTCGAGAGGCCGCCTCCTACTATGGAAAGCAGGACTAAGAAATAATCTCACAGGAACTGTAAAATTATTCTTTTCTCTAATGCATTTTGTTGGTTACTGAAAGATTTTAAGCACTTTTTTACATAGCCTCTTTTAAAATATTTATTGATATTTAGGACTGGCAGTCATACTGAATGGATGCGCTGACATTTATAGAACCTGTTCCTTTAACTCACAAAAGCCATTACCAAAATGTTATTTTCATTTTTCCTCCCATTGCCAGGCAGGGAGAATTCTAAAAATAACCTGATGGCCTGTATTTTACCATGACAACTTTAGAGGGACTGTGTGTATGTTTTGGAGAAGATGATGGTGAGGCAGGGATTAAAATTTAAAGGGAAAATCTTGAGACTACCTATTTTCATTGGTTATTCAGCAGTGCCTAAAATGAGCTTTTGAAGTTATACAAATGCACTTTCAACTCATATGTGTAGTGCCATCTGATATCTTGGGTAAGTCTTGCTTTGCTTTTCCTTTTTCTCCTTTCCCTTTAATTAAATGACAAAGGTGTTTCTTAATATCCTTGTGAGTATTCAGATTACAGGAAACATGTACTTTCCTTTTGATGGGAAATGTAAAGAATTTTAAGGATGTTTCTTTTGTTGAGGTTTACTTTAGGCTTTATGATTACACTTGGAACTTAAAACCTGCAAATAATGTTTAAGATTAGGTTTTTAATTGTAGCCCAAAGGTACATTAAATGTGTAATATTTTTCTTTTTGGTACTGGGGATCAAACTTGGGACCTTATGCTTGCGAGGCAGGCGGCAGCACCACTGAAGTAAATCCCCGGCCCACATTTTCTTTTATAAAACTTTGAAAACCTTGGTTACCTGAAAAAAAATAGATTCCTCACTAAATATTGTTTTGCTTCTTGATTAACCTCCCTTATCGCATTCCTAAGTATAAGGGAAAGCACTATAACTTGCATGACATATTGTTGCACTAAAAAAAAGTAGAAATCATTATAGCACTACATGATGTTTTGAATTAAGTCAGTGTTTAAGAAAAAAAAATTTTTTTCTAAAAACAGCAGGAGGTGATTTATGTAAACCAAAAAGAAATAAAAAACAAAAGGGCTTTAAGGTACTGTTTGCCTAGCAGCCAGGTGGTTATAAAACTTTCATATGCTTCTCTAAGCTGATACATGTTAGCCATTGTTCCTGAAAGCTTCTTAAATTGCTTACATTGTTAGTTTTGAAAAATTACAAGATAATTTAGTTGAAAAGCCTTTGTATTAAAGATACACGTAGATTTTTGTGAACATTTCCCATGTGTAGTGTCATTTGCTTTCTATTATCTTGACCTCGAAAGTGCCTCACTTGTATATTATTTCCATTAAAAGCTGACTGCATTCTTTCTAATGAGCAATGAAAAATTGTTTAATCCATGTCATAATGTATCTCCTCAGATATAGTTGACTAGCTTGATAACTTTTGAGTATATAATGTAAATAGGCATATATAAGTTTGTAACTGTTTTTGTTACATCATACCCATGTAATTGGACATATCAGATGATATCATAAAAATTTGTTTTGATGGTTTTTTCGTCCCCTGGAATTACCTAATTAAACCTATCATGAAATGTAAAAGGACTTTTTCTTACTCTGTTACAGCTATCAGATTTTCAAGAGAGAATTACTGGGGGGCTGGGGATTTAGCTCAGTGGTTCCGCCGCCTGCCTTGTAAGCACAAGGACCCAAGTTGGATCCCCAGTACCAAAAAAAAAAGAATTACTGGAAGAGAACGTAATTAAAAATGGAAGCTGTTGATAAGGTTTTTTGTTTCGTTTTATTCTTTAAAGGTGTATGTTTAACCAAGTTCATACATAGTTCTTATTTTGATTGCATCTACACACAAGTATATATGTTTTTCATTTTTTACTTTTTTAGTTTGCCATGTAGTACATATTTATTGATTTGGAAAGCCATTGAGCTTAGTCTGGATTAACCACCTGAACTGCTACATGGCAGATGTTTAACCCAAGACAACTATTACTGATTGCTCTTTGTATTCATTCTATGGTCAAAATGACCAATCTAAATGAAAAAAAGATTACGACAGTACTCCAAAGTCAGTGTATCTCAGCACCAGAGTAACTTTTGGATTAGGACATCACAGTGTGTTCATTTCAAAAATGAAGGATCAACTACCCTTGTTAAGGAATGTAGTCTTATGTGCTTATTTCCAGGTTCTCAGAAATTTCCTCTATATTCTTCATCAAGTTACCACCCACAAATAAGTACAATAGTTATTACATTGGTGACACTGAATCTAGGGTCTCTGCTTGGCCATCAGTGCAGTGTCAGTCACACTGTTCCATAAAAGGAAAAATCAATGTTAAGGAAAGTTAGTCCCTTTAAAATTAACTGCTTTTTTAAGATTTGTAGTTTTAGGGAAATCTTTGAAGTGATGGTTTAAAACAATACATTTATAAAAAGGTTCAGCAAAGTTGAACTTTTATCTATATATTTGTTACATAATTTATACTTGGCCACTTTTGATCCTCAGATAACCCTGTAAGTATTATCTTCCTCATTTCTAAAAGATAGAGGCTTCAAGAGATCAGAAACTACTTCCAAAGTCACAGAAGCAACTATCCTAATTTAAACTAGATGCTGGCTGCCGCTAAAGCCCATACTTTTATTCCTTGTATAGTTTTATCTCTCTGTTAACAGGAGTTAGATGTACTTCACAGGACAGTCATTGAAGCAAAAATTATATATTCGTTTAAGCTGGAATAATTTATAAGAAAATCATTGCTTACTTCCCACTCTGTTTCATTCTCAGACTCGTATTTGTCTCGTTACAGTATGGTGTGCTGTCTGTCGTGTAATATGGAGAGGGCCTTGAGCACAGAAAAAGTCATACTCTTTAGCAGATCATCAATATAAGTCAGTTGTGGGTTCATCCAGTAGAAAGCACTCAAAACACATTTCATTTTGTGGTATTGTTTGCTTTGCCTAATCGGTAGTGTTTCTCTAGAGGGATTCTTTTTCACCCAAACAGGAGTGCCTCCCCTTGAGACAGTAGAAAACAGTCTTCTCAAATGGTCTATCTACTGTGCTTGCACCCAGATGGTGTCCTAGTACATGTCAGCTGTCCTGAAAGCCTTTCCTTGACACCAAAGTTGGCTTTATTGTCAGGGCTAAAAATACCAGAATATTAAGGTTAATGTTCCCTCTTCTTCAAACTTAAAATCATTCATCCTTGGAGTGAAATATAGTGGACTCTTGACTTAACAAACTTGACCGGTTCCTGAGGGCTGGTTGTAACTCCAGCTGGGTATAAGTCAATACAGCTGAGATCTGGATGTTTACTGGGTACACACTATAGATGAATCCTCCATTAACCTGATTAATCCAAGTTTGCATGCTAGGCCAGTTGTACCTTAAGGATCCACTGTACTGTAATTTGTAGAAACCAAGAGGCTATGAACAATTGGGAAGTAAGGACAGAGAAAATTGCAGAATGTCCAATAGTGTAGGGATGCAATCAAGATAATTTTCTCCAGACAATAAAATTGAAGAAGACTTTAATTTCCATTGCTTCTTGATTTTGCACTGCTAAATTACAAGGGGTCAATTTAAATGTTTAATTTTTCTTTTTAAAATGTGTTGCACATCTTTGGTTTTACCTGTCAAGCACCTGTTTCCATATTTTCTTCTCTCCTTTTTCCTGTTACAGGAATAATGACTGTTCAACTTCTCCAAGTTTATCAGGAAGAATTCATGGAGAAGGAATTTTATAATATATAAGATTTGATATATATATATACCTTTTTTTCATCAATAGGGAAGCCAGTGTTTGACTGTCTTAAAATTTAAAAGCAAGCAGTTGTGTCAATTTACCAGCTCCCAGTTGGTTAATAGTTATTGTTAAAGTATCAGAATAATGGGGATGAAGCCAGATTACTTAAGTGACTGATTAGGTTGTTGGATTCACTGAACTTTTGGGGTTGAAAGGCCCCTAAGATTATCTAGAGGGGAACTCTTTATAGTCACTGAAATCCAAGAAACTAAATACCAGTGCAGGGCTATAACAACCTGCACTAGACCCATCCACCCAGCCGTCTGGTGCATATCTTACCAGCACCTCTAATCCAGTATGCCCAAAACTGACTTCGTGATTTCCCCCATTTTTCAACCCATTTTTTATTTTCCACCGTCATGGATGATGACAGCACTGCCCTAGTCGCTGTGGCCGTAAACCCGATCATCATCCTTAATTTCTTATTTTTACCTTTTCAGTCTTGTTTCTCAGTTCCTACAGTGTGTCTGTTGTCCTCGGTCTCCATTGTCAGTATCTGAGACGTGCGAACATAGGCTACTGACCTTGAGAACTAAACAGTAAATCATTTGGATGTCCATTCACAAGACAGGATTTGTATTTTAAATGCAGTTGTGATATGAAAGTACTTTACACTGCATGTAAAAACTAGTGATCTTCACATTGAGGTATTTCTGGATTTAAACAAAACTTCAAAGTAGTTTATGGTGAGATGGTGGAATCAAGTGATGGTGACTGGGAAAGCAACTAGGGAATTGAATAAATGAAACAAAAACATGATTAACTTTTATTTCTGTTCACCTTTCCTCAAAGTCATTTTTTTCTAAGTAACTTAAGCTTGTTATCTGTTACTGTGGCTTTCTGAAAATGTAGGGAAAAAATCCATTACTGGAAACCTTTGGGATGTTACTGATAGGATTGTAAGTAAATCAATAGCTCCCATAGTAAGGCAAGGTGATTTCAAAGTTGTCCTTTGCGTTTTCACAACGCATAGCTAAAGCAATAGCAAAAGGGACCTGTTGTCCCCTTTTTTAGGTCAGATCTACAAGCGAGGATGACTACTTAAAGGATGTAGGGAAGGTATAGTATTAATACAGTGATTAGGAAAAGCCATGCACAGAAGTGAGAAAAGAACTAGAGAGGTTAAAAATGTGAAAGGCTTTGAATAAAAAGTTTGACGTATTGGAGCAGTAAGGCTAATGTGGGTAAAAATGGGGCATACAGACATAGCAAGTGCTAGATCTTGTGGGAATTTGCAGGTCATGGTAAGGAATTCAAATTTTCTCAGTGTGATAGAAACTGGAAGTTTCTGAACAAGATTCATATAGCTAGCTACATGGCCATTTTTAAAAACTCATCCCAATTGTTGGGCTGCTGTTGCATAACTTTTAACCTGAGGCTTTATCCCTGTCTACTTGAATCACTTTCAAAACCTGCCTCCAGAGTTGTTTGTTTTGTAGTACCATACTTGGGATTGAACCTAGGACCTTTGCACTGAGCTACACCAGCCCCTGTGTATGTATTCATGTATGGTGTGTGTGTGTGTGTGTGTGTGTGTGTGTGCACGCGCGCGCGTGTATTTGAATTTTGAGGGTCTCTAAATTGCCCAGGTGGGACTCCAACGTGGGCTTCTGCCTCTGCCTCCCAAAGTGCGAGGATTATAGTCGTGCACCACTATCTGTGGCTTCATGTCCCGGTGGGCGTTTTTTAAACCTCAGCTCTCAGGGCAGCTTTTGACACTCCTCAGTAGGCTCCCCAGGGACTAAACTGTCTTGGTTTCCTGCTTCGCTGGTGGTTCTCCACTGGCTCCTCATGGTTTCCAGTCTCTGCAAGGCAGAACTCCTCTGGGTGTAGGAACCTTCTAGACATACTTCCCTCTTGGAAGAGTATTGTCACAGCCTGATACCAGATGTTTGCGTTGCCCGCTTCTGGGTCCTTACAGCTCCACTTGAATGTCTCCTAGGCATTTCAGTTTTATAAGGCAGAACAGAACTTCTGTCCCTTCGCCACACACACACACACCCAATCCTGCTTCGCCTCCTATCTGCCTCAATTTAAGAAATTATCGTAGCTTACCCAGTTACTGAAGAGTTAGTCTTTTTGCTTCATATTTCAAATTCAAATAATCTGCATGAGACTCCACAAGAATAGATTTTAAGTGTGAAGAGCTCGCCATGCGCATTGCCATTGGTACAAGATTGAAGGATTTCTTGCCCACACTTCTGTGACAGCTTCCTGCTTCCACTCTTTTACCCCTTGGGGCTTTTATTCTTAGAATGAGTAATTACCTTATGTTCATTGCATATTTGCTGTTTTTGTTACTTTAGGATTATTACTTCTTAATCTGACAGTTACTTCCTTTCCACTTGAGTTTGTGTACATGCAATGCATTGAGAGAACCTAACATTGATTGGATGCCTACTAAGTGCCAAGCACTGGGTAGAACATTGCACACTTGTATTTAATGCATCATTACTTCCATTTCATGGATGAGGAGACTGCATATACCAAAATTCAAACAACTAGATTCTTAATAAAATGGGGGAGTTGGAATTTAAATCCTGTCTTTCTGCTTAATACTTGGCTTTCATTCTTCGTCTGTGGGTTGTGTCTTCACTGGGCTCTCCTCAAATTCCTGATCTCCTCTGCTTTTGTTTCAATGTTGAATAAGTTTTACAGTATTCCCCACTCCGCCCCTGCCCCCAACACATCATTTCTTCCTTCACATTCTCATTAGGGCATTTTCTCTAAACTGTGTATTCACCTGTCCTCAAGAGACTGTCTTACTCACAGGTGACACTCAAGTAATACTAGATGTTGAAAGCAATCTGGGATTATCTTCCTGACTCCCATCAATATAAGTGCAACAAAAATCAGTTACATTTACTTTGCTGTGTAAATGGCCAGAAGGTTGGCCTGGTGAGCCTCTGTAAAATGCTTCTGCTGTGCCATATATTCTAACCAAGAGCCCTGTGTTGGTGATATGGCATTAAGGCTGCTGAGCTTAGCAAACGTGGTCATTTACCATTACTTCCTATGGCTTGATCTGCAATTGATTAAAACAATCTCTTACCCCTGGTAAGCGTTGCTCTGCTGCTGAGCAGCATCTTCAACCCAATCAGTGCTACTTCTGATGACACTGGTTTCAGTTGTGTGTATCCTAGGGGCTATTTCCTCTGGAGCATTTACAAAGCTTTTTCTTCTATGTAAATGATGCTTTCCTTAGGTTTTTAGTTTTCCTCACTTGATTTTTAATGAAAACAAATTTAATACATGATTATGTATTTACCAGAAATAAATTAGTAGGTTTATCTTAATTTTTAAACTCCTCTGTGTTTCCCAAGAAGTCATTTGGTTTCAAAAATTAGAAAATGGAATCAAAACCAAGAGCTCAAAAAGTGCTTTTTGAGGCTTAAGACCACCCTTGGATGCCAGGTACGGTGGCACATATACTCAGGAGGCTGAGGCAGGAGGATTGCTGCAAGTTCCACGCTAGCCTGGACTACATAGCGAGACCTGTCTCCCCCAAAAAGACCACCCTTAGGCTACTAAATTTCCACCATCAAGAAACTGGCTGAGGAATCAATGCAGTTGCATTATTCACATGGATCCTAAATATAATCACATGTTGTTAAAAATAGGAGAAAACACTGTAAGAAAACAGTGACCTGAAGAGCTGGCCTTGAAGATAGGAGGGGTGTAGATGTGGACACAAGCCAAAGAAGCTAGGGGCCACCAGAAGCTGGAATGAGCAGAGGACAGACTTACCCCAGTTGGTCCCTCTAGAGGAAACAGCCTTGCTGATGCCTTTCCACCCAGCGATTTGCTTAAAAACCTGGCACCTCCAGAACTCTGGTAATTTAGATCCTGTGATTTGCTAAAGCAGCCACAGCAATTAACATCTCCCAAGAAGGCAGAACATTAGGCCACAGAGAATACTGAACAAGAGACTTCGGGGTCTAGGACGTTTTCTTTCCCACTTTTAGGGTAGGAAACCAACTTGGTGTCACTGGGGTTGGATTTTAGAATTGCTATGGACTACTGATGCTTTACATCTGCTATTCTTAACTCCTTTCAAATGAGAATGTTCACTGTAGTTAACTGTTCTTGCTTCATTGTGTATTGGCTGTGTTGGAGGAACAGGCAAGTAATTTGATTCCGGGCTCAGCAATCTATGAAAGAACTGCTCCAGGAAGAGAAAAAGCAGGAGATGAAAATGTATTCATGTATAGTATTAAGCTGATAGGTAGCCTAGACTATTCAGGGCTATTGTGATAGGCATAGGGACTGTAGCAATGGGGCTTTGCAGTATGGATGAGAGTTTAGGCTCAATTCTGAATACAGCAAGGACAAGTGGACATTATAGCCAAGGAGTAGGGTGGGGGTCGGTGGGTGTGAAATTACTAAGAGGAAACATGAGGGGTAAGGGGGATTCTGTTTAAAACACTTTGACCCGATACTTGCTGAAGGCAGGCCACAGTGAGAAGATACCAAAGGTGGGAGGCAAGGATTGCACTGGGTACTAAGGATGGGAGATTCTCCTGAAACTAACCCAGCAGGGTTCTTGCTAAAACTGGAGTATTCAGACAGAGGACAGAGCCCAGACAGCTCGAAGGAGCCTGGCTCAGGTCAATCAGAATCTTTGTCAGCAGGTAGAAAAGATCAAAGGAGTAATGGATGATCAGAGATGGTCAGTGCTTTTCCGGTAGCCATGTGCTTCTGCATCTCTTCAAGTTTACCCTAGGGATGGGAGGAGGCCACATGACTGTTTCTAGCCAATGTAATTTTAAAAGTGTTAATTTAAAAATTTTTAAATTTAAAAAATTTATGGGCGGAGCAATTAAGAAGCAGTGCACCTCCTCTCTCTTGCCTGGCTGAAGCGATCTTTGTCATCAGAGGCAGCTGGAGAAGCTACAAGTCGGGAGAAAGGCTGAACTAAGCTGCCTGAATGAGAAACCCTCACCGCACGGAGCATGTGGTGATTTGGGGGTTGGTTGTTTTTGTTTCAGCAAGGTAATCTAGCCCTATCCTAATATAAATTATAAGCATTTTGCTAAATTATTTTCAAACACTGATCTGGCCTGTGAGAGTACATTAGAAAGTGAATCTCTTTCTTTGTACAACATGTATTAAAAACTACTTATCTGACCCCATCCATACTAAATAAATTCTAATTCTAAACGTCAACAAGGAACTGTCTGAAGAAGCAGGAATGTGCTGGCTGTTTTATGTTGTTTATCTGAATTTGTCCCTGAGTACAAGAAAGGAAAGGGAAAATAAAAGCTGGATATTTCTAAATTCACTGCCACATCCCCAGTCAGTGCCAGTGGGAGAAATTAAGGTAATCAGACCTTATGTTATAAAGATTCATATGCCATACCAATAAGCTTAAACTTCATCTTGAAGATTATAAAAATCCATCGTGTAAAACGTATGTAGGAGGTGCCTTAATCATATTTGCATTTTTTAATAGTTATTGTATTGGGATTCCAGAGTAAGCAAGATAAATTTCCTGCTTTCATGGGATTTTACATTATATATGGGAGGGGAAGAGGGTGTTCAACAAACAAAACTAAATCGGAGAGTTTAAAGTTTATACAGATAATGTTTAAAAAGATTGGTCATACCAGTAGGTGAGGCTATGGATGAGGTCTGGAAAATGGGCTGAGACGAAGTTATACAAATGTCTTGAGTGTAACATTAGAGTACTCTGCTGCTCTAACACTGGCACAGATGAAGCCCGGTACTAAGATGATCAGACCACAAGATTGAGCTCACCTGAGGCCCCCCTGGATAACATTTGCTCTACAGAGCTCCCTGGCCCCAGGAAATAGCATTTGGGATTCAGGAACTGTGTATGACAGTACCATGACCTATGCTATCATGTCTTATGTTAGGGCATTGGCTGGGAACAAGCTTAAGGGTTACAAGGAGAGAGAGAACCAGAACAGGAGCCAAATACCGATCCTGAGAAGGAAGCCAGATGGTGTAGATTTTGTTAATCAAGGTAAGAAGTTTCAATTTTATTCTAAGTGTGAGAGAAAATAATTGAAGGGTTTCACGTGCTGGTAGCATTTGATAATTTATAATTCTAAACTGTTACTCTGGCAACTAAATGGAGGACTAATAAGAGGAAGGAGACACAACAGGAAGTAAAAAGGCTAATTAGGAAGCTATTGCAGTAGGCTGACAGTTACTTTTGTTTGGGTGAGTGTATTGTAGGGAATATGTAAAGAAACAGAAAAATACTACATATGTTCTAGCCAGGACTTACCGATGGATTAAGTCGACCGGGAGGAGGGAATTGATGAAAGAGAATGACCTTTTGGTCTGGAAAGATGATGTTGGCAAGCCTGCAGAGGGATGAGACTTTGGAGTAGACCGTGGCCATGGAGAGCTGTATCAGATTTGCAGTCACTAAGGGACAGCCAGATGCAGGTGTTGAATAGGAATTAAATATATAAGTACAGAAATAGGAACGATCAGGTTTAGAGAGGTAAGATTAGCAAATAAATGGTTTTGCACCAAATCTTACTTTGTCTCTTAGCATTATTAATTGATAAATTTAATCTAATTAACACATAGTGTATTCCAAATTGCAGAACATATTTTATTTTTGGACACACTTAGGAAATATACAAAAATTGACTATAAATTGGCCCCTAAGATGAATTTTAATAGGTTTAAAAGAGTTGGCTATAGATGCATCTCTAGTTTCAATGAAGTTAGGGAACAAAAAGATAAGTAGAAAAAATATGTAAGGTAAATAAGGGGAAACTATAATAAAAAGTTAAGGTTATGTGACCCAGAACAATAACATTAAATTTCAGAACACATAAGATGCAACCAAAGCTGTATTTAGAGAGAAATTTGTAGCTTTATATTTTACTATCAAAAGACAAAGAAGTCTTAAAATTAATGAGCTATTTAAGAGCCAAATATAAAAAGTCAGAAAAGAGTAATTTGATAAATCATGTAAAGGAAGGAAATAGAATATAAGATTAGAATTTAATAAACTAGAAAATAAAGATACAATATAGATCAACAGAGCCAAGAGGTAATTTTGAAAAAAACATATAAATGTGATAAATCTCATAACCAAGAGAAAAGTAAACAAAATCAGAGTTTTATAAACAGCCAAAACGTGTTTCAGAAACAAAGGTGAAATAAAGGCTTACTCGGATATTCAAAAGCTGAAAGGATCGAGCTGGGGATTTAGCTCAGTGGTTCGGTGGCCTGCCTTGCAAGCACAAGGACTGGAGTTCAATCCCCGGTACCAAACAAACAAACAAAAAAAGCTGAAAGGATCGAGCTGGGGATTTAGCTCAGTGGTTCGGTGGCCTGCCTTGCAAGCACAAGGACTGGAGTTCAATCCCCGGTACCAAACAAACAAACAAAAAAAGCTGAAAGGATCCATTACCATTAGACCTCAGCTGCAATAAATATGAAAAGTCCTCCAGCCAAATGCAGTGATACCACATAGAAAACTGAATCTAAACAAAGGTGTGAGTGAGTGTTGGGGGTGGTAAATAAATGCCTTGTCCATATTCAATTTTAAAATGATGTAGAGTGGTTTATGACATATAAAAAAATATATGACTACAATAGCACGAAGGCTAAGAGGAGGAAGTGGGATTATTAGTCCTGAGCTGGATGTGAAACTTTATGATATCATTTGAAGACAGACTGATGTGCTATAAACTCTAAAATAACCTTTAACATAGAAAGAGCTACAGCATAGAAAACATTTCCCTGTCCACAAAGGAGATAGGCTTTTGTATTATTAGACTGGGAACTCTCCGTTCTTCACATGGGACCTAACTTTGCCTGAAAAAAAAATAACAACAAAAAACTCATTAATGTGTTTTCTGAAAAAAAAAGTCTCCAGCCTCCTGGTGCTCAGCTATCATCAGGACAAACCAGCCGGTGACTGAAGTGACAGCTTTTAGGCAGAGCTTCCACCCCCACTGTCTCGGGGAGATTGGTAGGGAAAGAGGTCCGTAGAAAGAGGTTGCTTCCAGTTCAGAGTGCCCTTTCATGTACACAGCAAACCTTCTCTAAAACATGTACTGTTCCTTTGGACAGGGACCAGATGTTATTTAAATATTGTTTATTATTCAGCACCACAGGGTACCCTGCACTTTAATTGGCATCTCTGCTCAGAAGTTCATTAAATATTTGCTGAGTAAATGAATGATAGGCTACAGGCTATTTAAAGCCATGTGGACACAATAGTACAAATGAATCAGAGTTCAGAGCCCTCTCCCCACACCCACTGACACCGCCTTCCCAACCCACCTCATTTAGAAATCTATCTGTTCAGAACACGTCACAGGATGGGGCTGCTTTTGCCTTGCTTTTGTTGAGCTGCGCTGTTAACACTATTATGCTTCTGTTGTTTTTTATCCTAGCCTCAAATTCATAATCACCTGTACACACACAGTTAAGTCACTTGTTCATTGAATATTACTCCCTCTTCTGCCTTTGGGGGCCACAAAACTCTCATTCCCCACTCCTTGCACTGGATAAAATGTACATTCGTTATTTCCATTATTTATCCAGTATTAGAGTCCTTACTCTAAAGAAATCATGAACAGAATTTTAAAGAACTAAAGAGGTAGAGAAAATACAGCTCAGCAACTTTCAGTCTGTTCTACAGAGCTTGTGTTCGATGCCTCCTCTATAGCAACTTATTTTCTTTCTCAGTAGCAAATAATGATGTTTGCAAATACTGATTCATAGAGTTCAATTTGTTGATCTCTTTCTCCTTTTGGTGCATGCTTTATAGCTCATCATGCATTATAGATATAAATTATACCAGCACTGTTTCAGAAAAAAAAAATCTCTCATAAGCAATGTTAGCCATCTAGTATTTAAATAACATAAGATTTCACAAATAATTCTATTGTACTTTTTGTGTAAATAAACGGTCTGAATGGAGACTGAAGAGTCTTCCTCCACACTGCAGCTTTCTTCTCTACCCGTAACTTTGGACACAGTATGGAGGTGGGAGGTTGGGGTTGGGAGAGAAGACTGAGTGGAGAAAAGATGGAAGAGTGTCGGTCTGTTGTCCTCCAAACTTCCTTCCTTGGCCCACGTTTCTAGCCACCCCTTGAATGCTGGGGTCCCGAAGATTCCATCCTAGGATCTTGCGTCCCACTGTCTTCTCCCTTCTGGGAAAATCACATTGGTTTTGAGGGCATCAGCCTCCAACGAATGCAGGTAACCCCCGCCTCTATCAGTTCTGGCCCGGGTGTTTCCCATGAGTGTAAAACCTGTTTGCAATTGCCAGTGGATATGCCCAGGTTGAAAAAACAGCCTGTGGATTGAGGCTGGCCTGTCACCTGTTCTTGGCCTTGAGCTAAGAATGGTTTTTATACAGTTAAGTGGTTGAAAACAAAATAGAAGGACTGTTTCATGATGCAAAAAGGATGTGAAGTTCAAATTCCATTGTGTATCAGCTCCCTGTCCTTGGAACACAGCTGTACTTTCATTGACTTGTGGCTGCCCTTCTGTGCTTCCAGGGCAGAGCTGAGTAGTTGTGAGTGGCTGCGAGTGTCCACAGAGCCCACAGAGCCTGAAACACTTATGAGCTGGGCATTTATGGAAAAAGTCTGTCCCTGCTGTAGAACACCACACCATGGGAGGGATGAGTCTTCATTTTGGAGGCTCGACCATACAAGATGAGGCACTTTTTGCCTCGTGTCTTTGAAGTTTTCAGCCATCACAGAAGCAGTTTGAGGGCCTGGGGGCCACTGTGTTGTGAGAATGTCCCATCAGCTGACATGGAGAAACCCTGAGATTCCCCCAGAGAGAAGTGGCCCCAGATACCTCAACCCCACTGCAAGGTCAGTACAAGTTCACAAGGGGCAACCAAAACATTCGGTGAATGTTTACATTTGGAAAAAACTTATTACAGTAAAAGACATATTGCCAAGAACAATGGGATACAATGA
The DNA here is from genome assembly GCF_012274545.1 of Fukomys damarensis. Lineage (NCBI taxonomy): Eukaryota > Metazoa > Chordata > Mammalia > Rodentia > Bathyergidae > Fukomys > Fukomys damarensis. Next base: position 37,701,180 of record NW_022900929.1, on the reverse strand, counting down.
TGAATGTCATTATATTGTAAACCTGAAATGTACCAATAAAATTAATTAAATTTTTAAAAAGGACTAATGGAATAAGTGTTTTAGAAGTGAGAGGAAGTGTCTTTAATATTTTGAGGGGGACTTTTGGCAGTATGTCTTTTACTATAATATATATTTAATGTAAATGTTCATTGTATTTTATGATCATCCCATATTGATCAACTCTTTACAGCAATTTCTGTCAAACAGAAATATTATGGTGTGTCTTCATCTACTTATTCACTAGATCTACAACTGGGTGACTTCTGGCTCCTCCCTAAAATCAAAATGACCATGAAAGGTAAATATTTTTGAATCAGTTCCCAACACTGAGGCAGCCATAACAGCTCAACTGAAGACACTGATGAGAGAGGACTTCCAGTGTGGCTTCAGAAAGTGGAAAAGATGAGGGGATGTTTTGAGTGGGACTAACAGCAGTGTGTCTTTTACTGTAATAAATTTTAAAAATTTAAACATTCATCATCCTTTTCAGTCACCCCTTTGTAATTATAGCCTCCCAAGCCCAACTGAGCCCTTCCTGAATTCCAGACCCACAGAAACCACAAGCAGTGATACAGTGGTGTTGGTTGTTACTCTAAACTACTATGTTTCAAGGTGACGTGTGCCACAGGTAACTGGAGTGCCGCCATCACTCTTTGTCTGAGCTAGGAAAACAGCTTTTCCTCCCCTCTCCTCAACCCACATGCAGTACCCTGTGTTGTCATTTCCACTTCTAGTCTTCTCTGTCCTCCTCTGAAAGAGGAATTTACACCCCTCGTTCTACCTTCTTGTAGGCAAAGCCCACTTCCTTTTTCTCCCATGTGGCTTCACCACATGGCTTGCTTAAGCCATTAAAAATGGCAGCGGCTGGGACTAATAAGCAGCTGCATTACAGAACATTTCCTGCAGACCTCAAAGAACGGCTGCACCTCCATTCCAGGCTCCAGGCTAAGCAGACATGGGGCTGGCTGGCACTCAGTCACCTGCCACCCAGAGTGCCTCAGAGCCACAGAGCAGCTGGTGAGCCTCACAGATTCACTGCCGACTTGTAACATGTGTGACAAACAACCTTTGTTGTTTCCAACCACTGAGATTGTGAAGTTACTTGTTCCTCAGCATGAGAGTTACAAAATGAGTTTATACCATGTGCAAAGGCCTGAGCAAAAATGGAATACATTGCTGTGGGTCACTTCTATTCTTTCTCTTTTCTTATTTTTTTTTTTTTTCCATGACACTGGGATTGACCCTCGGGCCTGTCCACTGAGCTACATACCAGACCTTTTAAAAAACATTTGAAGATAGTATCGTGTTAAATCACTAGGTTGCCCAGACTGGGCTCAGATCCTCCTGCCTCAGCCTCTCACAGTGCTAGGGTTATAGATGTGCACCCAACTTTCATTCTTTAGTATGACCTAGAATTGTCACCTGGTCGCTCATGTCCTGCCATCACCTGACTGTGCAATTCTGTGTTCTTGGACACTTCGCACACTATTCCCTCCTCCCAGAATGCTCTAGGCTGCCTATCAAATTATAGGTGCTCTTCCAAATGCCACTGAAATGATAAAGGTATCGCCTTTACTTCCCAGGTGTCTCCTAGGACCTTCTCCAGGATTTGTTTACCTGCCAGTGAGCACCTGTCTATGTGGTGGCATTTGTTTACTAGTCTCAGTGCCTGGCTGGAATCTCTCAGCAGAGCCCTTGGAGAAAGTGTGAGCGTCTTTTCTACGTTTGCCTTGCACCCCTGACCCCAGCACAAAGCCTCACACTGCAGAGGACTTGGCGACTTTGGGTGAACAGATGGCAGAGGCAGAGGGAGCCCCTACGATAAGGGCAAAAATTGAGTTGGGGGGAGTCTTGTTTGGGGCCTGTCTCCTTTCTTGCCTCTAACATTTTTCTGCAGAACACATGAAAATAAATGTCAAGGATAAGCTTGAAGGTTTAAGAGCCATCACAATGTGTGTTGAAGGGCATTGTGATCTGAGGATCCTCTGAGAATGATTTTCTGCCCAGGAAGCTCCGTTTGTTAGTTTCTTCAGGCACCGCTGCACGGTCTGTCACTCCTTCCTCATGATTTCATGGTCTGCTCTTTATCTTCTGGCGTCATTGGGCTTTGTGGTGCTGAGGATTGAACCAGGGGTCCCGTGTGTCACTCCTGTGCCCACAGCACTGAGCCACAGGCCATTTGCTGAGTCCTGGAGTCTGTCTGTCAGCAGAGCTGGTTTAATCACATCAGCACACCAAGTGCCTGTATGGGGAGTCCCAAATTTTCCATTCATTTTCTTAAAAGTCTGTGTGAAACTAATATTGTAAATATCAGAGACAGTGAGTATTGATGGGATGTGTACTTGCTCTATTTGACCGTAATCTCCACTCTTCCTCCAGCTAGCTCCCTGGGCCTCTGTGGAATACATGGTTTGGTAATAACTGAGAGATAATGTTCCCTTAAACCTCAGAGAGGCTAAGATTTCATAATGAATTTAGCAGCTGCAAGTTTTTGATGATGTGCCCAGAAATACACATCACCATTGGACCAAGACTGTGAATGTACCAATCGTTACATGAAGGTGGGGAGAAAAAGTGATTAAATTTTGGTGAGGACCAAATAAAATACTGCATGTAAACATGCTTTGAAAATGTTCCCACTGTTTCTGCAAAACCCTGTCCATAGTGAAGGGTGCAACACTATACTCTTTAGCTTCCCATCTTCCTAATAAAGCCAGTGATTATCTTTGAACTAGTGATGGCCCATCGAGGACAAAGTACCTAACAGTAGGCTCTGCTGAGGGGCAGCATGAAGGGTAGAAGGCTATGGCTCCACGCATGAATAATTATCATCACCATCACCAGCTGACAAGTCTATGGGGTAGAAACCCAGGGCCCTTTGGGACCCTCCTCCTCTTCCTGCAGTCCCATTCCCAAGCCACACCTCACACTGTCGCCTTAGTCCAAGCGGCCTTCCATGCTACCCTAGATTTCTGCATTCATCTGACCCGTATATATCAAAGGGCACCTGCCTTATCTCCTGCCTCCCTTTCCTTACATTCCAAATTGACTCCAGTCCCTTCTGTGGCTTCTCATTGGCACCAGCGGAAAGGCACAGTCCCTGAATGCTGCTGTGTGGGCTCCACAGCCCCCTTCGTCTTTGGAACGTCTGCAGCTCAGACCTTTCAGTCTTTCTCTCCATTCTTCCTTCCACCTCCAGGCCTTTGCTCACGCAGTCCGAACTCAGAGCCACCACTGCATAACCCTTCCTAGCCCACTTCTACTCAGCTGTCAAGCAGTCCCCACAGTATTTCCTCGGGAAGGCTTTCCCAGACTCTCTAGCAACTGTGCCTTTCACCAGCTCCATGTATGTCCTTGACATGCATTGGTGTGACTGGCTCAGAAATCGTCACCTGTAACTCCCGTGATACCAGGGACCGCGTTTCTTTTTGTTCATCACTTGATTTTTTCCCCCAGCACCTCGCAGGCCAGGAGTACAAGACCTATTTTTAAAGGAATAAATAGTGCTAAATGTTTTCCTCTTCCTTTGGTCCTCCCAGAGGAACCATGTTGTCAGATCTGTTTTCCTCCGTGGCAAGAACCACCCCAAGAGCAATAAGATTGTGTGTTAGCTGGTTTGAAGAGAAATCAGAGCAGGAAATGAGCCCTGAGAGAAGAAATGAGAGGCAGTAAGGAAAAGTGAGACACTGTGCTTCCCTTGCCTGGAGCTGGTTCCACGTGTCAGCCTATCTACCTGGAGACCCTGCGAGGATGGAGGGCATCTCATGCTTTCCAAGCTCTAAAGGCACTCTAAAGGAACAAAATTCATGTAGCTGTGGAATCAAGTAATTATCTAAAAATCATGACTTGAGCTTGACCTAACTTTCACCCATATAAGGAGGACAGAATTATCTTCCTGAAGCTGTAAGAAAGGGATGCAGGTTGTCTTTTGCTGTGCCCTTACGTCCTGATTTGCTCAGGCCTATGGTTACATCTGTGCATGGTATTACTCAGACTTCCATCTTCACATGAAAGACACTCCTACTCAGCCTCTAAGCTCCATTCAACACAGTGGACCAACGCCTCCTTCTTCCTTGAAATCTCCTCATCTCTAGAGATGCGGCTTCCTGGACTTGAACACTCACTGGCTGCTCCTTCTCAGACTCCTTTATTAGCTGCTGTGTCTCTGCAAAACTCCTGGCTTCCACCCCAGGGCCTGGGCTGTAGCTCTTTCATCTTCTCCGAGTGATTTCATCTTGAAACATGGTGTGAATTACCATCTATGAACAGAAGAGCTCCCAAACATCTGTCTCCAACTTTGACCTCTCCCTTGACATTCAGACTTAGCTAACCAAAAGCCTTTCTTAACATCTCCATTGGCCGTGATGCTGGCTATTTTCCCCTTTCCTCTCCTGATCCACTCCCATTCCTCTCCTTCCTATACTGCGTGTACCGCGTCCCCCATCTCTCTGGTCTTCTGGCTGCCCGTTGAGTGAGTCTTGTGGCAGTGGCTGGGAAGGCCAGTGCGAGGTCAGGGTTTGCCTTCCCTCATCTTCCTCTTCACCTGTTCACCCTGGGTTAGACGTGATCCTCTGCTGAGGTCAGCCCTCCCCAGCAATGACAGCTACTGTCTCTCATGCTTTCTCCTAATGTACCTGAAGGCTACGGATGGTGACTGTTCTGTGCCATGCTGCGTTCCCGGGAGCTCCACCACTCCTTGTTCCTTGCCCAAGCACTTACATTAGTCCCTTCACTTAGCTCTCATCAGTTATCTAGTTGGAGCCTACACCTGTTTCTATGTGATCCTGGGTTATGTGGACATCTGCATGACACCTTCAAACTCACTGCAACCAACAAAAGGTTCAGATGCTTCCTAGACCTCTCAGTCCTTCCTCCCACAATCCGTGACAAAAAGATGTGCCCTCTTGTCCAAGCCAAGAACATGAGGCTCCACTCTGTTTTAAGTTATAATTTTTCTCTGAGTCCTCTGCATTTTTATATGAAGGTGGTGGTTCTGTGACTCTCCACCCAAAACAGGGATGTGTATAATTGAAAGACTAGAACTTGTTCAGAATACGGTTTAGTCTATCCACGGTGAGAATTTCCCTACATTTCTCACTGTACTTTTTAAATCACTCAATAGCACAACCTTATTAATCTTTGTATCATTACCTGGCTCAGTATCTGAAATATAGTAGATGCCCCCAAAATGTATATTGGATTCTACAAATTGAGATTTATTAGGTGTTGGTCTACTTAATGGCACTCTTTTTGTTCTGTGTAGTTTTACTTTTGACAAAATCTTTTAGGGTAGTTCTTTCTCAGCCTTAGTATTTATGACTTTTAATTTGATTTCTTCTAAAGTGCAAAGGATGAGGATTAATCAGGAATGTTTTTGGCTTTTAAGTTGTTTTTGAGCTGAATGGAGTTTCCAAAACTACTGGGAGACTTTTACATGAACAGCTGTTATATGACCCCATGGAAGGGAATGTGCATTGGGGAAAAAAAAAAAGGCAAAGTATAAACAATAAACATGCTGGGAGGTCAAATTGAGAAGAGGAAGAGGAGGGCTGGGAATAGGAGGACTGGGACAAGAGAATATTTCACACTATCTGTGAAAGAGCTAAGCATTTTTCCTGATGTCTTTGAAAGAAGTTTTAGCCATTTTTGGAGAAGAGATGAGTGTGGCTGTTTATGAACATCGTGTTGCTAGGTGACACCGCGGGACGCACGCCGCTCTGTCCCATCACTCCCTGACTTCCAGAGCGAGCAGTGAGGGGGTGGCCCCGCGGGTGGAGGCAGCATCCAGGAAGGCTTGCAGAAGCATTGAGATGAGAAGCTTCCTAGGTAAATGAGTCCGCTTTAGAAAAACAAAACCAGACCTTCCCTTTTCTCTCTCCACTCCAGTGGAATGGTCTGTTCAGGATCTTAGGTCCAGCCTTCCCCTGCTCTCTCATTAGGGTCTTCTTGTTGCTAGCAGCCTTTTCCTCTATTATGACATTTGGCCTCCTCTGGGACAAAAGCAGATCTGCTTCTTACAGAAGCCAAGTTGGGAAGTCACCAGGGAGGAAACCCAGAAGTCAGGCTCCCCAGGCAGCCAGTCTGAGAACAGGCATTTCCTTCTCAGTCTGTACACAGGTCGCGTGGGAATGTGTGGGGGGCTGAGGGCTGAGTCCGAGTCTAACTCGGGGGCTCTGTCCCACAGCTGCCCACCTGCCAGACACCAGCATCTTAGCAGCAATGGAAATGCAGTTTTTTGGTGGTGGTTTTCTTTTTTGTTTTTGCCATTCTGAAATAATAGTGATCTAAGGCAAAATCGGTCACCATTTTGAAATATACCTATTGGTAACCAGGTTCCTAATGTATATTTGCCTAATGAAAGTGGATTTGGGTTGGGGATTCCCAGGTTCACATAGCTAGCTAGAACCCAAGAATGGCTGCTTGCAGGATATTAGCCAGCATTCTGCGGAATGGAGGAGACTTGTGCCTTGTGCAGGATGGTGTGTGGGCACATGGGACGTGGGTGTATTTTCCCTAAGGCTTCTCCCACCTCAGCAACAAGAAAGAGAGAGACATAGAACCTGGACAAAGCACTTACCGGAACCTGATGGCTATTTTCACTCCCCCAAGAGTACACAGTGAGTCTAAGGCGCCTCCTAGTGGCCACGCTTCATGCTGGCAGGACTTCCTCTTCCTGTCGTTGTGTTGTTGCTCCAGGAGGAACTGGCTGGAGCTGTTCTTCCTCTCCAGCTTTCACCCAACTGCTGGTTTTCCTGGTGTCTGCTCCCCTCAGCGCAGCTCTCCACACCAGGAAAATGTTCTCAGGGAGGGGGCTTTTGGATGCCACTCCTGCAGAGCCCTGTAGGCACCCAATGCAAAAATTCTAAAGAGTGCTTCCTGTGGTAACCAGTCTCCATGGACTGTTTGGAAAGCCATGGCCCTTCTTCCTGCTCACTACTACCCAGCAAAGCAAATGGCTTGGCAAGGAAGCCTGGCTGGCCACCTGCCTCCAAGTGTCCCCGCTGCCTGGTTGGTGCCTTTGGAACTCTGTGTTGGCCTTGTGTTCGACTGAAACCACATGCCAGTGTTCAAAACAGCGTTCTCTTATGGAAGATTTCAGGCCAATACAAAGTGGATAGAACAGACTGGGTGCTTCTGTAAAGGTGACATGGGGGAGGGGATGGAACTCCCAATCCACTAGGTGTTAAATAAGCCAACTTCATGTTGCCCAAAATTGAAGAATGAATTCCAAGGAACAATGGAGGTTATGAGTAGGAAATATTTATTCCATTCTGTTTATTTTTTATTTTTTTTCCTTATTGAGTTTATTGGTACATTTTAGGTATACAGTACAATTACATTCATTATTGGGATCCTGTACCCTTATATGACAGGTCTTGGTTCTCATTTTTTCCCCTTGTCCCTGCCCTCCCTTTACCCTTCCTCACCTCCCCCTCCACAAACACTTCATTTCCATTTCTTCATTTTCTCATATTTTTTTCTTTTCCCTTATTAGTTTTCCCCCACCCTTCCCACTTTCCCTACACCTTTAGCCCCTTTCCTCCTGCTTCATATTGTCCACCAGGAAATATTTATTGAAAGAGAGAGCTCCTGAGAGACAGGAGGGGACCTGACAGTAGGTTCCCACAGCCCACTTTTCTGAGAAAGTTTCATAGAGCAAAATCACAAGGTGGATACAACATGGGTCAAAACTATAGTCAACCAATAAGATTACAAGTATATAGCTGCTCAGGTAATACTGATCCAGTGGAGAAGCAGGTCACATAGCAAGTGACCAGGCCTGGTCCTAGCCTAGCCCTTTCTCAGGAAAGAACAAGCACCTTTTTAGGAAGGGATGGACCAGAAGGTCCTGGTCACCCACCTGGCTGACCAATGGCCATCTAGACTTCATTGGACCAGGTGATACCAATTATAATATAATCTTCACTTACTGTTTATCCCTCATAGAGGTACATAGGCCTGGTCATTTCATCTTTATCTTCAGGCCTGGCCTTCCACAGATGTGCCTCTAGCCACAGTTGTGACGTGTTCTCATTTTCTGTACTGACTCCTTTGAGGGCCTAGCCCTGCCTGACTGTAATGTTTCTCCCTAATTTAGCTGTCTATGATAAGGGACAATTGCCTCGGCAACTATTTAGTTATCCCGAGTTTTGGGTCATACAAGAAAATCGGGATAGGCAAGATGTGGTGGTGTACACCTATAATCCCAGCATGCTGGGAAGCTGAGGCAGGAGGTTTGAAAATTGGAGCCCAGGCTGGGCAACTTAGCAAGATCTTGTCTCAAAATCAAAGAAGGACTGGGGGTTCATCTCAGTGCAAGGGCCCTAGTTACCAAGAAGAAAAAACAAAGCAGCCAATGAGATTGGAAGGGCTATGAGAATCCATAAACTTGTGTATTTAAATAATCTCTTTGATGTGTTTCAATCCATTAGAGATGTTATCTTTATCGGTGTTCAGATTGTTCTCTTCAGTCAGTAGAAACTCACGGTTTAGCTTCTCCAATATTGTCTTTGTGCTATTGTCGCTGTACTTTTGTTTATTCATTCACAGAAGCCCTCACACCTTTTCTAACTCATTTTAATGTCCATTTCTACATTTAGCTGTCACTCTAGCTTTCCCCTTTCCACGTTACTTTATTACTGATTTCATTATATAAGTTTGGACTCACGGTTTTTCAAAAGATTATAACTTACTATCACAATTTATTTGACATTGTCTTGTGCCAGATTTGGTACCCTCCAACAGTGTCTGCCACCTGTCTTTACTTTCTGACACCATGGATACTTCAGGTTCATGTCAAACATTCCATTCCCTTCCCAGGCCTAAGCCTAGCCATTTCTCCAGTGAGCTCCAGTGGAGGATGATATTCAGAAATCAAGATTTGGGCACTTAGCATCCCTGTTAGCAAGTAATACTGCTTCCAGGCCCTCTCAGGAGACAGATACAGGAATATATGTACACACACACATACACACACACACACACACGTGTTCGCACATTTATCAGCTACGTACCTGTGTCATTGTTATTTAAAATATTAGCCATTATGATTAGGCAGATTTAAAAAAACCTGATGATCAAAATGTGAAGATAAACTTTTACAGTTTTTCTAGAAATGTTTAAATTTATATACTGTAATACTGAATCCTGTACCATATACAGTTGCTTTAAACTCAATACTAAATGCTTAGAAGACTCTTATTTGCTATTCATAAAGGATTTTGTAAAAGTCGTCCCTGGGAAACATTTGCTGGGTTAAAATGATGGAAATGGTGCATCCAAATTAATGCAATCATGTATGTTGCAGTCTGATGTTAGGTGAGATGAAGAAATCATGACTTATGACATAAAGACACAAGGATAAAAGAACATTATATAGAGTGAAAAGTTTGCTACACAGTAAAATCAGTGGTGTCCACAATGGTCCACTTGTGGAAATGGCCATCGGCTTAGTTCTGTAAATAAAGTGTTGCTAGAATCCAGCAGTACTGGTCTGCTTCTGTGCAAGGGATTTGGGGCTATGATGACCAGGTTGAGCCTCGTGACACAGACCATTAACAGGCTGAAGGGCTCAAATATTTGCTACCTGGCTTCTTACAAAGAAGTCTGCCTACCATTGAGGTGGAGATAAAAATAAAACAGTCCTAATAGATCAGAGTATATTGTATTTTTTAGAATGCTTTAATAATAGAATATGCAAGAACCCAATTTTTGGTGTGAGCCTCTAAGTAAAACTCCATTAGAGAATATATAATTTTATCAGTCAGTTGAAAGTTATCTCACTGCAGAGTGTGTCAGACGTCTGTATCTGTGCAACCACTAAAAGAAGAGCCTCTTCCAACACATAGGAAGACTCTGGAGTGACAAATTTAATGTCATATATAAAAATCCATTCTCCACATGAAACATAGGAAAGCCACTGCCCCCAAAATGGGTGAAGCCAGGAATTTACAGAGAGCCACTGATGTCATCAGTGAAATGAGTTTTATAAAAACAAGGCTGTTTTAAGACCTTTTGCATCTCACGGAAGCTTGCTGCTTACCTGTGCTGTGGTAGACAGTAGAGATGCAAATCCATCGTCAGGTATAGAAAAATCTAGTCATTGTCTATTAGATATATCTTCTGTCTCAGTTGTCCCTCTGCATTCCTTTGTACTCTATAGATTGTTTTAAAATATTACCATACTATTTGTTTCCTTTAAAAAAATCTCTTCATGCTTTAATCTCTTTTGGGGGGGAGGTGGTTTTTGGAGGGTTTTTTTTGGGGGGTGGCATGGGTTGAGACAGGCTTTCCCTTTGTAGGTCAGGCTGACCTTGAACTCATAACGAGTTTCTCTCTCCACTTCCTGAGTGCTGAGATTACAGGTACAATGGGCCCTCAAGTTGCAACTGGCCTGGCATATGAACAACTTGGGTTACAACTGGAATTTTAGTTTTAACTTAGGGTCTCAATCTTGAGTTATGACCTTAATGCCAACCCCTGTGCTTCCAGGTGGTCTCAGACACAGATTTAGTCCTTAAAGAGTTATGGAAGGAACATTTGAAGCATCCTTTCCTGTATGAGGTTCAATGAGAAATCCTGGGCCAGTGTCTCTCTAAGGACCATGAGACCTGCCTGTGTACAGGAGAGAGAAGTTGAAGGTTGTGCAGAGGAGCCTGAGCCTTCATTGACCAACTGAAGTTACAACTAGCCTTGCAAATGAATTGAGTTCATAAGTCAAGGGTCCACTATATGTATCACCATGCCCGGTGCAGTCCAAATATTTTCTTCTAATCACTTGCAGTTTACAAATTTTTTAAAAGTGTGTCTAATTTGCTATTAAATCCATGCACTAACTTCTTTCTTCAGTTTTGTTATTTTTATATTTTCCAATTCCCCTCCAATATTTTTTTTTTCTCATTGAGTTTATTGGTACATTTTAGGTATACAGTACAGTCACATTCATCATTGGGATCTTGTACCTTTACATGGCAGGTCTTGGTTCTCATTTTTTCCCCTCACCCCTGCCCTCCCTTCATGCCCTCCTCCCTTCCCTATTTACAAATAAGTTATTTCCATTTATTAATTTTCTCATATTTTTTTTACTTTTTCCTTATTACTTTTCCCCTACCCTTCCCATTTCCCCTACACATTTAGCCCTTTTCTTCTTATTTCACATTGTCAATTTTATCATTAGGATCTTGTGTACCATTATGGTACTTCAACCAGAGAAACTATTCGGTATTAATACATGTGTGACTTATTTATTTCACTTAGGAGTATATCCTCAATATGTATCCATTTTCCTATGAATGACTCTAATTTCTCATTCTTTATGGCTAAGTAGCATTCATTTTATAGAAAAACCACATCTTCTTTATCCAGTCTCCAACTGATGGGCAAATGGGCTGTTTCCAAGTTTTAGCTATTATAAACTGTACCACTGTAAACATAGCTGTGCATATATCACTGATGTATGATTCTTTTAATTCTTTTGGAAAGATACCCAGCAGAGGGATGGCTCGGTCAAATGGAACCTCTAGTCCAAGCTCTTTGAGGTATCTCCATATTGATTTCCATAGTGGTTGCACCAGTCTGCATTCCCACCAACAATGGAGAAGGGTTCCTTTCTCCCCACAACCCTGCCAACATTTGTTATTGATTGACTTCTTGATAGCAGTCATTCTTTGTGGGGTGAGGTGGAATCTCAGTGTTGTTTTCATCTGCATCTCTCGAATGACCAGTGATGTGAAACATTTTTTCATATATTTACTTGTTGCTTTTACTTCTTTGTTTGAGAAATGTCTGTTCATTTCAGATGCCCATTTCTGAATCGGGTCTTTATATTTGTGGGGGGTGACTGTTTTGATTTCTTTATATATTCTACACAATAATCCTTTGTCTGAGGAGCAGGTGGTAAAAATTTTTCCCCACATTGTGGGTTGTCTCTTAGTTCTGTTGAGTTTTCTTTTGCAGTGCAGAAGCTTCTTAATAAGATGAGGTCCCAGTTGTTGATTCTTTCTGCTAGTTCCCGTACTACTGGGGATTTGTTCAAGTCTTTTTCTATGTCAATGTCTTCAAGAGTTCTTCCTAACTTATCTTCCAGCAAATTTAGTGACTATTTTTTAATATTTAGATCTTTAATCCACTTGGATTTTAATTTAGTGCATGGTGAAAGATACAAGTCTAGTTTTAATCTTTGGCAAGTTGAGATCCAGTTTTTCCAACACCATTTATTAAAGAGGCTATCTTGCCTCTAGTGAGGGTGGTTGGCTCCTTTGTCAAAGATGAGGTAGCTGAGTACATCTGGAGTTGTTTTTGTATCTTCCAATCTATTCCACTGATGCTCTGGTCTGTTTCTTTGCTAGTACCATGCTGTTTTTATCACAGTAGCTTTGTAGTATAGTTTCAAATTGGGACTTGTTATACCTACTGCCATGTCTCTGTTGCCTAGGAGGTCTTTTGCTATTCTAGGTCTCTTCTGATTTCAAATTAATTTTTGGATTCTTTTTTCTAGTTCTATGAAATAAACTGTTAGAATTTCAATTGGCATTGCATTGAATCTATATAGCAGTTTTGGTAGTATGGCCATTTTCACTATGTTGATTCTTCCTACCCAGGAGCAGGGGATATCTTTCCAGTTTCTTATATCCTCTTCAATCTCTTTTTTCAGAGTTCTGTAGTTTTCAGTGTAGAGGTCTTTTGCTTCTTTCATTAGATCGATTCCTAAATACTTCATTTTTTGGATGCTATTGTGAAAGGAATTGTTTCCCTAATTTCTCTCTCAGTGAGTCTGTTATTTGTATACAAGAAGGCTATTGATTTTTGAGTGTTGACCTTGTATCCAGCTACTCTGCTAAAAGTGTCAATTAAGTCTAGAAGTCTTTTGGTGGAATTTTTTGGGTATTCAATGTAGAGTATCATATCATCAGCAAATAATGACAGTTTACCTTTTTCCTTTCCTATCTTTATTGCTTTAATTTCTTTCTCTTGTCTAATTGCTGTGGCTAATGTTTCCAGAACTATATTGAAGAGGAGTGGTGATAACCTCCTTGTCTTGTTCCTGATTGTAACATGAAGGTTTTCAGTTTTTGGCCATTTAATATGATGTTGACTATTGGTTTTTCACAGCCTTTATTAAGTTGAGATATAGAACATATATCCAAATTTTTTGCAGGGTTTTTATCATGAATGGTTGTTGAATTTTGTCAAATGCTTTCTCTGCAGCTATCGAGAGGATCATATATTTTTTGTCCTTGACTCTGTTAATATAGTGTATTACATTTATTGACTTATGTATGTTGAACCATCCTTGCACCCCTGGAATAAATCCAACTTGGTCAGGATGTATGATCTTCTTGATGATCCTCTGTATTCTGTTTGCTAGTATCTTATTAAGGATTTTTGCATCTATATTCATTAAGGTTATTGGCCTATAGCTCTCTTTTTTAATTGGGTCTTTCCCTGGTTTGGGAATCAAAATAATACTTGCTTCCAGGAATTAATTTGGAAGTATTGCTTCCTTTTCCATTTCATTGAATAGTTTAAAGAGTAGTGGCAGTAGTTCTTCTCTAAATGTCTTACAAAATTCCACAGTGAATCCATCAGGACCAAGGCTTTTCTTTGTTGGTAAACTTGTAATTATGTTTTCAACTTCACTGATTGTAATTGGGGTGTTTAAATTTTTTTTATCTTCTTTGTTCAACTTTGGTAATTCATAAGTATCTAGAAATCTGTCTATTTATTCTGTGTTGTCCATTTTATTAGAGTACAGGTTCTCAAAGGAGGTACTGACGATCCTCTGGATTTCTGTTGGATCTGTTGTGACTTCACCTTTTTCTTTCCTAGTTGCATGGATCTGAGCCTTTCCGTTTTTTGATAAGGTTAGCTAAGGGTTTATTGATTTTATTTATTCTTTCAAAAATCCAACTCTTTGATTCCTTTATTTTTTTGTATCATTTTCTTAGTTTCCATTGCATTGATTTCTGCTCTAATCTTTATAATTTCCTCTCTTGTTCAAGCTTTGGGTTTTTCTTGCTCTTCTTTTTCTAGGAGTCTAAGATTCATTATTAGGTTATTTATTTGAGCTCACTCTATTTTCCTAGTGTGTGCATTCAATGCTATGAATTTTCCACATAGAACTGCTTTCATTGTGTCCCATAGATTCCTGTATGTTGTATTGCTATTATCAGTATTTGTAAAAACTGTCTAATTTCTTCTTTAATTTCCTCTGTGGCCCATTGATTGTACAGGAGAGTGTTGTTCAATTTCCATGTGTTTGTGAAGATCCTATGGTTTCTTATGCTATTGATCTACAACTTGATTGCACTATGATCTGATAATATATGGGGATAACTTCGATTCCTTTGCATTTATTCAAGCCTGTTCTATGAGCTAGAATGTGGTCTATGTTGGAGAATGACCCACGTGCAGATGAAAATGATGTATATTCTGATTTTGTGGGGTGGAACACTCTATAGACATCTATTTAGTCCATTTGTTCAAAAGCTTGGTTCAGTTATAGTATTTCATTGTTGATTTTTTGCCTAGATGATCTGTCTCTTTGTGATAGTGGGGTATTTAGATCTCCCACTACAATTGTATTAGTGCTTATTTGGTTTTTCATGTTACTTAATATTTGTTTTATATAGTTGGGGGCATTAATATTTGGTGCAAATATGTTTATGATTGTCATCTCTTCCTCTTGAATTGTTCCCTTTACAAGGATGTAGTGGCCTTCTTTGTCTCTCTTAATCAGTTTTGGTTTGAAATTGACTTTGTCTGTGAATAAAATAGCTATCCCTGCTTTTTTCTGTGCTCTTGTTGCATGGAGAATTGTTTTCCATCCTTTCACTTTCTGTCTATGGGCTTCTTTTTGCACTAGGTATGCTTCTTGTATACAACATATTGTTGGATTTTGCTTTTTAATCCATTCTGCCAGTCTATTTCTCTTGATTGGTGAATTTAGGCCATTGACATTGATGGTTATAACTGATATGTACTGACTTATTATTGTCCTTTTGTTGAGTCTTTTTACTTTTTTCCCCCCTCTCCTTTTAGTTTCTTGTGTTGCCTATTTGATTTGGTCTCTTGGGCCTCATGGTGTTGTGACCTTCATTGTCTTTTTGTAGGATATTGTTTAGAATTCCTAGTAGTGCTGTTTTGGTATTAATGAAGTTTCTCAGGTTTTCTTTGTCATGGAAGTATCTCATTTCCCCATCCATTTTGAAAGAGAGTTTTGCAAGATACATCAGTCCAGGTTTGAGGTTGTTTTCTTTTAGGACTTTAAATACCTCACTCCAGGCTTTCCTTGACCTGAGGGTTTGTCTTGAAAAGTCTGCTGTAATTCTGATGGTCTTCCTTTGTTTGTGATTTGTTTCTTTTCTCTTACTGCTTGTAGTATTTTGTTCTTCTGTTGGGTTTCTTGGATCTTGATTATTTTATGTCTAGGTATAGTTTTTTTTTTTATTTTGGCTGGTTGGAGTCCTATATGCCTCACTTATCTGTATGTCAAATTCTTCCCCTCTGTGAAGTTTTCTGTCATTAATTCTGTGAACAGCTTTTTAAAGTCATCTGTATTTTCTCCTGCTATTTCGTGGATTCCTATCAGTCTTATGTTATTCTTCTTTGCATCATCTACGAGTTGTTGGATCAACTTCTCATGATCCCTTACTGATTTTAAGAGACCTCTCTTTTCATGGTCACTGAGTGCAATCCTATCTTCTGTATCTGAGATTCTATCTTTGCATTCCTTTATTCTGTTGCAAACACTTTCAATAGAGTTTTTAATCTCCTGGATATCTGTTTGAATCTGTTTTATGTTCCATTTCTTTCCTATGTTGGGCATTCATTGTTTTCATTTCTTTCTTATGCTGGGCCTTCATGACTTCTATCATGGTCCTGAGCTCATCTTTTTTCTTTTGTCAGCTTCTGTTCTAGAGTCTTGAATCATGACTTTCATTTTGCTCACCATCTCTATGGTTATCTGGGAAGTTATTTCTGTTTTGAATTTTTCTAGAGCCTGATTGATCTGTTTTGTTACTTCCTGTGCTATGAGTTCAGGGTGTCCTGGTGGTTCACTATCAGACTTTTCACCTCCATTGGCCCTACTGTTTGTCATTGGTGAACTGGAAGTCTGTCTTTGCATCTTGCTTAAGTGTTTTCTCATTTTTTATTTTTGTTGTTGGGTTGTCCTTGGTTTAATTCCTGGATTATTACTTTAATCTTCCTGATATAGTTGTGCTTTAGCTTTTGAGTCTCTAATGACTCATAGACATTCTTATTTTCATAATATCAGAGAAGAAAACTCATTAAATCAATCACAATCCTTTAGCCCAGTTGATATAATCAGCAACACAATAGGATCAAGCATAACTTACAAACTGACCATTCATGGTAGTCATTAATCAATTACCTTTAAACCATGTGAATTAAATTAAAATCAAGAAGCATCCTAAAATATGTTTGCAGTGAATAAACTTTTCAATATAGCATAATTACCATTTAGGATGGGGGCTTAGACAGAATTAGGACAATAGGAGTAGATAAGTAAAAGAATTGGAGAAGGTTTCAAGTGGAGCCAGAGAACATAGAATGACCATACAATCTGTAGGAAACTGTTAAAGATAAAAGGGAAAGACATTGTGCAAGAATAAGGACAAGAATATAACAACTTAACAGTAATAGGGGCTCACTTTCCTTTGAAACTATTGACCCTTGAGTGAATTAAAATGAGAGAAGAAAAGAACATAAAGAAAAAAGAAAAAATGATGAAAGAAGAAATCTGAGGGCAGGAACAGAAAGGGAGATGAGGAATAATATGGTGGAGCAAGAGACTAAGTTGGAAAAAGAGGACAGAAAAAAAGAAGAATTTGCAGTGTGGAATGAGGAAAAGAAAGAAAAAAAAGAATTTGAAGGGCCTCTTTCAGACTATTTCTCTGCTGTCATAACATACAACGTGTTCAGCCATGTGCACAACTAAGTCCTTTGATCTTAGGTAGCCAATGGTAGACCCCTGCGATTCAGACTGATTTCGGGCTGCAAGGCCCAAATTGAATTCCCTGACCTCCTGCAGAGTTGAATCCACAGAGTTCTACTACAGGTTCCCTCTGTCCTTTCTTTAAAGATGTTCAAAGTCTGGAGCTCAGAAAAATGCCCTTTATGACCACCTGTGCCTCTTCAGAGTGGAACCAAGGACTGGCACAAGCAGGAGGCCTGAGAACTGGGGGGGGGTCAAAGATGGTGGTGTTGCAGGGGTGCCAACGCAGCAAGCTAGTCCTCACCAATTGGGCCCAAGCAGGCTGGAGGGAGAACTGATCTCAGAGTGGCTGTCCCTGACTTCCACCTTCCACTGGGTGCTGGTCATGGTGCAGGCAGAGTGAGGGCATGGCTACCCAGTCCTCACCGATTGGGCCCAGGCAGGCTGAGGGAGAATGGATCTCAGAGCAGCTGTCCCAGACCTCCATCTTCTGCTGGGTGCTGGTCCGTGGTACAGTGCCTTCCAATATTCTCAGATTTAATTACTTTTAATTACTTGAAAATATGAAGTATAACAAAAATACATGGTGACTATTTAAAGTTTAAAATACGTTACAGTGAGAGATACATTATGATTAATGACCCTCAAAACTCTCCCCATCTATTCAAATGCACTTATCCCATCATCTTGCCACTTTCTGAAGCAATGTTCTGAGAAGTCCTCTTTCATTAGTGTCTCTATGAGGTGTGATCCAAACTACGGTAAATAATTGCTGCTGAGTGCATTCAACAGAAAGGCAGGCTGGTAAGAACATTACGATGTGTTCTTGTCTACCTTTTTTTAAATGGTCTTTTAAAAAATATTAGTACATTTGCAGTACACAATGAATACATTCACTCTGGGAGTTGGAATATGTAATAACACATCTTAATTCTTTTTCCTTCCACTTTCCTTCACCTCCCTTTCTCCTCCTTCCACCTCTTGGTTCCTTTTCCATTTCCAAAAGATACATCTCCATCTTTGCTATTAGCTCATTTGCCAGGTCTGGCAGGGTGGGACATATGGCTCTTCCTCAATGTCAAAATAACAAAGACAGGTAAATGATTTTAAGTCAGTTCAGGGCATTGAGGCAGCCACAACAGTGCAGCTGGACATTCATAAAAGAGCACCTCCGTCTGTGGTTCAGAAAGTGGCAAGAAGACGGGATAAGTGTGTTCAAAGTGACGAGGGTTTTGCGTAGAACCAATGTCAGTGTGTGTTTCACTGTGATGTTTTTAAAATTTAAACATTCACAATATTTTCAATTACACCTTGTGTTAGTCATATATATTTTAAGTTTATACCTGATAACTTCATTGTCCAGATTCCTCGTGCAGTTGTATCATGTGTTTTGTTCTCTTGATTTCCCATTTCATCTTGTCCTCTGATGATTTCTTTCCAAAACCTTCACAGTGCAGACATATCCCCAAACTCTGGATGATGCTATCTTGTTGCAAGAAAAGATACTGTTGCTTAGGCAGGTATCTGAGGAGTGATAGCAACTACAGATGACTTTAGTTCAAATGGAAGTTGAAATGATTTGATGCCTGGCTTTCGTGCTCTAGGAATGATTGATTTCTAATTCACTTTGTTCCTGGAGTTTAGTCTCTGAAGTAGGGCTCCTCCTCTGACTTTGTCCCTCTAGTCTCATGAGTCTGTTGGAAGCTCATTTAACCTTTCTGCCATTGTTACTTATTTTATTTGTATTGTCTCTTTTAGTACAACTGGTTTTATTACTATACATTTGTGATACATAATAATAGCTTCCATTGTGGGATATCAGTACCTACACTATTGCTTCTCCATCCTTTTTACTTCCCCTTCACCTTCCCTCCGTCCTATCTCCCCACATCTCCAGGTCTCCTTTCTGTCTTCACAAAGTCTGTCTCCCTGCGTCCTGTCATCTACCTTTTCTTTTGCTCTTTTTTGGTGGTACCAGGGATTGAATTCGGGACCTTCCACTTGTGAGGCAGGCGGCGGCACCACTGAGCTGAATCCCTGGCCCACTTTTGCTCTTTAAATGATTTATACTTTGAGTTTCTCATATAGGAGAAGCCATGTGACATTTAACCCACTGTGTCTGATTTCCTTCCCCGGCCTCACAGCTCCAAGGGCACGCGTCTTTCTTCCTTACCAGTGACTTGGCTCTCTCTGGACTTTTCTGGCCCCTCTGTACAGTGGCAGTAAGGAGCCTAGATGGGAAGAGCTGCTCTACCTGTCCTGTTCGCCTCCCTGGACTTCTCTGCCCTGGAGGTGCCTGGTCCACAGTTCCTCACCACCATCCTAGCTCTCTAATGCCTTCAAGCAGATTTAGAAACATTTTTGTTTTGCTTTGTCCTTTATAGAAATTTTAAATAGGGAAATATTTCTGAGACTACCTAGTCCCCCAAAGCTGGAAGCAAAATACCATTGTAAAAGAAAGATAAAGTGTGTGTGTGTGTGTGTGTGTGTGTGTGTGTGTGTGTGTTGTTTTATGGAAGACTAAATGTGTCAAATTTGCTGACGTTTTCGGTGATGTAATAGTTACAGACAATATGCTCCCTTGACAATTCATTAAAAAAAAACTTGTCTATATATTCTTTTAAGGTAAAGGTAAAGTTTAACAGTGAGTAAGACAGGAAGCAGTTTCTAAAAGAAATATGTGCTGTAGGGAGAGACATTTGCAAAGGAACATTTCTGAAAGCATTTCCATCATTTCAAGATTTCACTGTTACAAGTGATACCAGGATACTTACAAATTCTCCCAACTACACAAACAATTAAAAAGCAGAAATCAGAGCCAGGATTTAGCTCAGTAGTACAGCACCTGCCTTTCAAACATAAGGTCCTGAGTTTGATCCCTGGTACCACCCCCCCAAAAAAAGCAGGAATCACAGTTTAAATTTTTCTAGCTGGGCTGGGAATGATGGTGTGCACCTGTAACCCCAGCACTCAGGAGGCTGAGGCAGGAGGATCACTGTGAGTTTGCAGCCAACCTGAACTACACGGAGTTCAAGGCCATACTGGACTACATAGGGAGGCCCTGTGCTCCCCTCCCTTGAAAAAAAAAAAAGAAAAAGAAAAAAGAGAAAAACCACACAAAATAAGCCCAAACAAATTTTAAAAAAACCACAAAGACATTTTTTCTCTGAGACTCAATGAACTTTGAATTTGCTAAAATACAAAAATCTAACATCGCTAATTGTTTGCCCAATAGTAGTAAAAATGGAAATATACCAGCTAAATTCTCTCCCCTGTACTCATACTCTAAAAATTGTTAGTGTATAATTGGTAGTTAGGGTTGTCAAAACCATGAACTGTAGCCTAATAAGCATAGCTAGTGATAAACTTCTTTCGTGTGAGTTTACATATCTGTGAATTTCTAATTTTAGCAGCCATTAAAATCAAGTATAAAAATAAGCTGAATTAAGGTCCAGATATTTGAAGCATAGTTAGTACTTACATTAATAATTTCATAATGAAATAAACAGTGATTTTGTACTGTCTTAATATGTGTTATTAAAACATTTTATCTTTCTTTCACTTTTAGATGTTACTTAGCATGGACACAATGTATATAAGTATTGTAGCATAAATATAATTTCCAAATGCACTTAACATCTATTAGGGGTCATGCTCAAATATGTGCTGATGGTATGTGAATTAAAAATTGGGGGTACTACTTCTCTAGGGAATATATTGGAGACAGCATAAACTTTTTAAAGATTCAGTATTTATATTTCAAAGACAAAACCAAGTCAAGCTGTTAGGGGACAGGAAAAAAAAAACCACTTGGGTTAGCATTCTTTTGAATGGCAGAGCCAGACAGAAGTTGAAGTCTGTGCTTCAAATTACTTCTCTTCTTTGTTTTCAGGCAGACATCAGGTTTCCTCCAAGCTCATTTGAGACCAGAAGCGTTTCCAGCCATCCCCTGTAGTCAAGAGCACAAGTTTTGAGTCCTAGTGAGGTTGTGTGAACTCAGGAACAGAATAAATGTTTTTAGACACCTCAGTTTTTTCTTCTGCAGGAGGGGTTAGAAGTCTTTCATTAATTTTTTTGCAACTGCTAACTGAGCACCCCTGCAGTTTACAGTTGCGGCTCCCCTGACCATCCTGGGAATCAGTACGGAAGCTGACGTCCACACCTTTGCTGCCAGCCAGCACACAGAGCTTGTGTGGCCCTGGTGGATCTGAATGTTGGAAAAGCCAGTGAGGGATCCTAGCCACAATGTTTCTGCAGCATCATATTCTAGTTCTAGTTCTTTGCCCTTCTTGTCAATTCTTCAGTAGGCTTCAAATCAGACCTTTTTCTAAATTAGTTGGAATCACTTCTGATGTGTGTGTGTGTGTGTGTGTGTGTGTACATACATACCATGACAGACTACTTGCTCATTCTGATGTTTTTGTTGTTCATTTTATTTAAAAAATTGTTATATAGCAATAGTTCAAATACCCTTTTGGCATACAGTGTTATGAATAACTTTACTACCACCACGAGGATGCAGAAATCATCTATATGGTTAGCAAACTCCTGCTACTTTTTAGGGTCTTATCTGCCCATTCAGCCACCTTCCCCACTCTGTGGTTAGCCTGCAACCTGGAATCAGTTGCCAAAGTCTTTGGTAGGCCTATTAGGATCAGGTCTATACATGCACACTGAGGAGGTGGGCCCAGAAGTCCACACACAACTTTATAGAGTCAATTTCCTATAGTTGTTTCTCTCTGCAATTTCTCAGTGTTTTCTGGTTCTCAGGTTTTCTTTTCTGATCCTCTGGCCAATGTTAAAGCTTTAGACTAGAAAGGAAGATGCCCTTTGCCCTTAGTTTTTGCTCCTGTTAAATTAGAGCCTCTAACATTGCTGCAATGGGATTGTAGGGTGCAAGAAAATGGAGAGGCGAAGGGGAAGGGAAGGGAGACACCTGCATTCTCTGAGTTGTAGGAGTTTTCTTTTCTGGAACTCAGCCCGATCTAAGGGTTTCTTTCAGAGCTCTCTCTTTTCCCACCAATACCCTCTCCCCAGTTCAAGATCACATTTAAGTTCAGGATGGGGGCACTAGGAAGGCAAGAAATGGTAAGCCACTCAAATTTAATGGTACTTGGAACTGTAATCTTTCTTTTTCCTCAATTTCTCTTCTCCCATTTGCCTTCCCCAGTCCTCATCTGCTCCATACACTCTTCAGGATTTGTAGCTGTGTTTATTAGGAAATTTGGTTTTTGCAAGGATTCAAGATGGTACTGCAAATACTATCAGAATGCCTGATAAAAACTGAAAGATCACTAACTACTATGTACTTATTATCTTTATTTTATCAATTAATCTAGTAACTTAATTAACTATTTAGATCAAACTCCTTTGGAAGTATTTAAATGCCCCAAAATTGAGTTCAAAACAGCCCAGGGCTATGCCTGAGATCACCTTCCTTCCACTGAAAAAGTTTTCTTGGAACATTACCCCCCTCCCTGCCTAGCACACACATTTTCAACTTGATTAACAGATCATGCTTATTTATAATTGGTGTGTGCTATTGTTAATGGTATTAATGTCATAGAAAAAATTATTTGGATGCCATCATACTGCTGTTATTCATAGATCAAAATTGAGATATGAGGAGTGAGGCTGGGGAGGCTCTGATTAAAGGATGATTTTTTTTTCTCTTCTGCATCCTCATTTGTAATAACAAGTCACTTAGTGTGGAGACTTCAGAGCTTTTGTTTTGTTTATAGCTTGGGCCATTGAAAAGAGAACCAGAAATAGTGTTTTGAGAAAAAAATTACAAGATCTATATGAGGAAAAATATGAGATTCTGATGAAAGAAACCAAATAACTAAATAAATGGAGGAAGATTCCAGGTTCATAGATAAGAAGGCTGAATATTGTCAAGATACAATTCTTCCCATTGTGATGTACAGATTCACAGCAGTCCCAATCAAAATCCTAGCAAGCAACTTTATGGACATTGACAAACTGAGTCTAAAGTCTATATGGAGACACAAAACTCCCAGAACAGCCAACTAAGTGTTGAAGAAGAATAGCAACATAGTACTGAAGGTGCATTGATGCTACCCAACTTCAGGACATGTAAAAGCTGCAGTAATTAGGACCACATAGTGTAAATAAAAAAGTAAATATAATAGGACAGAATAGACAACTCAGAAATAGACCCTAAAATATAGTTAACTGATTTTTTTTTTTTTTTTGCAGTGCTAGAGATTGAACTCAGGGCTTTGTTTATGGTAGCAAGTATCTACCAACTGACTTTTAGCAAAGTAACACAACAATGCAGATGGGCTTCGGTTTGGCGATGGCTTTTCTAGATGTATCACCAAAGATGTGCTCCATGAAAGAAAGAATTAATAATTTTAATTTAACTTTAAATTAAAGTTTTTAAACTTTTGCTTTCTGAAAGGTACTGTCAAGAAAGTAAAAGACAAGTCAGACTGGGAGACAATGATTGCAAAAAACATTGATACAGGACTGTTATCCAAAATATACAAAGAACTCTTAAAACTTAACAGTAAGAAAATAACCCCATTAAAAAATGGGCCAGAGATCTTAACAGACATCTGACCAAAGAAGATATGCAAATGGAAAATAACCCTATAAAAAGATGCCACACACCGTATGTCATCAGCAAAAGGCAAAACAATGAGACACCACTGTACACGTATTAGTATGGCCAAAAATCCAGAGCACCAACATCAAGTGCTGGTGAGGATGTGGAGCCACTGGAACTCTCATCCATTGCTCCTGAGGATTCAAAATTGGACAGTCAGTTTGAAAGACAGCACCATAGTTTCTTATAAAATTAAATATAAGCATACTCTTACCATACAATCAGTAATCACATTCCTTGGTATTTATTGAAAGGTGGTAAA
Organism: Fukomys damarensis; assembly: GCF_012274545.1. NCBI lineage: Eukaryota > Metazoa > Chordata > Mammalia > Rodentia > Bathyergidae > Fukomys > Fukomys damarensis. The sequence continues at coordinate 37,677,309 of NW_022900929.1, read as the reverse complement.
AACATGTGCACATGCATCCATACACACACACACACACACACACACACACACACACACACACACACACACACACTCGTACACGGATGCTTATAGAAGCTCTGTCCATAACTGCCAAAAACTGAAAGCAACCATGCTACCCATTATTAGGTGAAATATATAAATTATCTATAATACATGTAAACAATTTCATATTTTTCAGAGCTAAAATTAAATTACCTATCAAGTCATAAAAAGACATAGGGAAACTTACATGCAGATTACTAAATGCAAGAAGCCTATATGCAAAGTGTACCTACTGTGTGCTCCCAAGTACATGACATTGTAGAAGAAGCAAAATCATGGTGACAGTAATGAGGTCAGTGATTGCCAGAGTTGAGTTAAGATATAGATGAATGGGCAGAATGAAGGATATTTTTTGAAGACTTATTTTTTTTAGAGGAGTTTTAGTTGCACAACAAAATTGAGAGGAAAATAAAAAAATATTCCATACACTCCCTGCTGTCACACATGCGTAGTTCATAGGGTGCAAAAGACTTTTAGGGCAGTGGAAATGTTCCACATATAATGATTTATAATGGTAGGTACATGTTATATATTTGTGAATGTAAAACAGAGTGAACCTTAATGTAGGCTTGGACTGTGAGTAATAATGATAGGTCAGTACAGGTCCATCAGTTGCAGTGAATGTGTCACTCTAGTGGGAGATGCTGGTAATGGGAAAGGTACATAAATATAAGGGCTAGATCTCTATCTCCTTCTCAGTTTTGCTGTTAATTTAAAATTGCTGAAGGAGTTCTAGAAAGACCACTCCAAAATATGCTGTTTGGTGTGCTAATTGATTCAAATTGAGGGAATTTGAAGTTCAGTGGGCATGGGCAAAGGGTTTCTATGAGCTTCTTTTATCTGCATGAAGGTGATCTTCTAAAAGGAACTCAGTTGCCCTGAATCCTCTCCACCCTGGAAACCTAATAACCAAAAAGGAAGCCAGAGGTTGACACCCTCAGACTTCTAAGGTCTTCTTTGACACAACTCTTATTACCCAAGAAAATTTGTATCTTATTATAAGACCTCCTTTATCCATTGTACATTTTTTCTTCACCCTTCTGGTAACTTATATTCCTACCATTCCCCAGAAGCCCAAAGCTTCTATTTCTCTTTGTTGCTCAGAGTACTATGGAAGCTTCAACCATATGCCTTTCTTCAACTCTTATATTTTATAGGATGCCATGCCTACATGCATAATTATGTATGGCTTTTCTCCTGTTAGCCTGTCTGACATCAATTTAATTTATTGTTCAGCCAAAGAGCATAGAAGAGTTGAGGGGAACCATTTTTCCTTCCTCTCCCCTGCTTTAAATTTAGTTTTAATGATTTTAAATTCCAGATCCCTGATCTAGACATAATTCTGATCATTTGGAGAAATAATGTGTTCTTTCTGGATATGTCAGCTTGCATGTTTATATAACAAGAGTATTCAATTTGTTGATCTGTGAGGTACTATTTATACCTAAGATGCTCCGACTCTGCCATTATTGTGAAAGGTCAGTCCATCTGTTTCCTGACAGTAACTAGCTGGTTGATCTTAAACTTTTAATTGTGGAATATTTCAAACAGAGAGTAGAGTGAATTGTATATATGGCCAATCTCATTTCAGTCCCACCTTCTCTGAGTTCCATTACCACCTACCACCTCTGCACTTGATTTTTTTACTCTTCTTTTTAAGTCAATTGTATAGTTAATGGGTTTTGTTTTAGCAGTTGTGTATACAAACATAACATACTTTGATCATTTTCGCCATCCCTCATCCTCCCTTGCCCTGGCCTCCACCCTCTCTAGTTTCACATTTTGGGGCAAACATTTTCAATGTGTACAATATATTTTGCTCATGTCCATTCCCCCTATCACGTGCCCTTACTGGATTTTCAAAAACAAATCCCAGGCATCATTATATCATTCATAAAGAAAGTGCCTATCTCTAAGAAATAAGGGTGCTTCTTAAAATATGACCATACTATTTAAAACATTTTGTTCTGAAATAAAATCCACGTGCCACAAAATCTACCATTTTAAAGTGTATAGTTCAGTGAGTTTTTTTCTGTATGTTCACAATGTCATGCTTCACCACAGATAATGTGAAAATTGGAAATTCTAGGACATTTTAATCAAAAAGGTCTTTCCCCACTAGCACTTACTTTCATGTCACCCCTCCTCCTGTCCTTGCCACAGCTAATCACCCTCCAGTTTCTATAGATACAGCTGTTCTGGACATTTCTTATAAACAGAATTGTGCTACCGGAGACTTTTTGCATCTGACTTCTTTACTTGGCAGAATATTTTCAAATTTTATCAATTTTGTATGTATCGGTACTTAATTCTTTTTTATAGTTGCATAATACTCTGTTGTATGGATCTGTCACATTTTACTTATCCATTCATCAGATGATGGACATTTAGGTTGTTTCTTCCACTTTTTGGCTACATGGTGAATGATGCAATGAGGCTTGGTCTATAAGACGTTACAGGGGCCAAACAAGGTGGTATATACACCAGTAATCCCTGCACTCTGGGAGGCTGAGGCTGAAGGATCCCAAGTTTGAGCCCAGCCTGGGCAACCCTGTCTCACAATTTTAAAAAATTTTAAAAGGGATGGGGATGTAGCTCAGTGCAAAGGTCCTAGCTCAATCCTCATTAACACATACAGACACACACAGACACACACACACACACACACACACACACCTGTTAGATATAGTACTAAAGTACGTTCCTGATACCTCAAGGTTTACTCTGCTTGTTAGTGAGATGCTCACCTGAGAATAAGGAGGTTCTGGGAGATGCTACAACCATTCTGGACTAGTTTCCTCATCTGTAAAATAAGATGAATCCTCTGAGGAAATTTTAAAATAGATACTTGGTGTTACTTTAAATCTGCATCAAAATATTTGGGAGAATATCTATACAGACACACAGACACACACACACACACACACACACACACACCTGTGTTTTCATTTCTCTCGGTTTTATGCCTAGATGTGGAATAAGTGGATCATATAATAATTCTGCATTTCACTTTTTAAGGAATTGCTGAAGCATTTTCCAATGTGACTGCATCACTGTACACCCCCTTCAGCAATGTGTGGGGCTTTGGTTTCTCCACCTCCGTTCTAATTCCTGTTTCTATCCAACTTTTTCATTATAGTCATTCTAGTGGGTGAAAGCGGTACTTTTTATGGCTTTGCTTTGCTTTTCTCTAATGAGTAACAACACTGAACATCTTTTCATGGGTTTCATCATCACTTCTGTAGAAAGGCCTATTCAAAACTTTTGCCCATTTTTAATTGGACTATTTGTCTTTTTTTGGTACTGGGGATCAAACTCAGGACCTTGCACTTTCGGGGAGACACGATGCTGCTGAGCTAAATCCCCAGCCCAGGACTATTTGTCTTTTTGTTATTAAATTTAAGAGTTTTAACATATATTTTTGAATACCCAATGCAGTCATATACATGATTTGAAAATATTTTCTCCCATTTTGTGGATTTTCTTGTCACTTTCATGATGATGTCTTTTGATGCAGAAATGTTTTAATGTTGATGAAATCTAGTTTATTTTTTTCTTTTGTTGTTTGTATATTTGGTTTCATATTTAAGAAACCACTGCTTAATCAAAAGTCACAACACTGTTATTACAACTAAAGAAATTTTCTAATATCAAATTTGTATTCGATGTTAACAATTCCTTGGTGGTCTCATAAATGCCTTTTTACAATTGATTTTCATTTGTAGATTTGACTGATTAGAGAATTCAAAAAAGGACCACAGTGTCATTTGGTGATATTTCTTTTAATCCAAACAATTCCTCCTCTTTACTTTTTTTTTCTTTGCTATTCATCTGAACAGACAAATAATTTTGGATTTTTTGTTTTTGTTATTTCAAGATAATATTCAACATGTTTCTCTATGTATTGCCTGTGTTCCCAGAAGATGCAGTGTTAAAGATAGAAGCATGATCAGATTCAGGTCCTATACTTGCCAAGATGGTTCCTATGCAGTGTTGTGTAGTTCCTACTAACTCTCTTAGGAGATGCAGTGTAGACTGCCCAACTGTCTCTTGTTTTGTGATGTCAGGATTGATCAGGGAATTCAGATATTAGCTTGAACTATGTGTTATCTAGTCCCCCATTCTCATTTAATTCATGTTTTTTTAAGTCATTAATGACTATTGCCTACCTCCAGTATTCCATTAAGGGCAGAAAAATGTAGCAGAGTAATTTGATCAATGATCAATATGGGAACTCCTAAATAGATTATTGTTTTGGCACGATGCCAAATTGTGGCAATTTCTGTTTACCCTCCTTTTTATATTTTGAATTTGCAGCCCTTTACATTTTTCAAGCTAAGTTGCAGCTTAGATCATGTGTTTCATATCCATGGCATTTTCTTGCCATTTGTTTACAGTCTGGCTTCAGTCACTCCAAGGAGTAAGTACTGTCCTGAATGTTCTTTAGATTGATATGAAGTCTTTCACATCTCACTTGTCTCTCCTACCTTAAACTTCAATTTTCATACTTTCTTTTCCTCTAAAACATATGTGGTATCTTTTATCTTTTTCTCTTCTTCTTCTTCCTCTTCCTCTCCCCCTTGCCATTTGTTTACAGTCTGGCTTCAGTCACTCCAAGGAGTAAGTACTGTCCTGAATGTTCTTTAGATTGATATGAAGTCTTTCACATCTCACTTGTCTCTCCTACCTTAAACTTCAATTTTCATACTTTCTTTTCCTCTAAAACATATGTGGTATCTTTTATCTTTTTCTCTTCTTCTTCTTCCTCTTTCTCCCCCCCCATCCTCCTCTTCCCCTTCCTCTTCCTCTTCCTCTTCTTCTTCTTCTTCTTTCTTCTTTCTTCTTTCTTCTTCTTTCTTCTTCTTTGCCGCAGGCTGGCCTTGAACTCATGGTGATCCCTTGCCTCAGCCTCCTGAGTGCTGGGATTACAGGTATGCACCACCATACCTGGCTCTTTTAGCTTGCAGACTTTTCTACAGTCAAAACAAGATGGCAAAAACCTTAACATGTAAGGAACTTACTCTTTTGCCTCTCAGCAAGTGTGCATTTTAAAGGGAAATTTAAAGGGTTTTCTTAAACTAAAGAAATTAATGTCCTGTAACAGGTTGTCAAGCTCAGTATCAGAAAATTTTTAAGTCAAAAATTTTCCTGAAAAAGATCATTAATCACTGAACCTTTTTGCTTTGAAAGCAGTATAGGCTGGATATGCGTCTGCTCCAATGCTGGTATATCCTGCTGCTCTCAGATGTTCTTTTACAAAAGCATCCCCAGCTCTCTTGTATATGTTAGGAGTCATGGTGTTGAGTGGCTAAGTAATAGGGACAGGATGGGCCATTATGGCAGTGTTGTCAGCATGTGCAGTTTTGAGATATCTTCCTAATACCTATTGGAGAGTTTAGATGGCTTTGTCTCTCCCCCCAGTAAAACAGCATTCAAAAATAGTTACAATTAGTTCTGGCTGAAAGCAAGAAAGAAATTTAAAAGAGCAGAGATTGAAGCAGTGTGGGTGTTCATCTCTCATGTCCTAGAAAGAAATAGAGTGAATTAAATGTGGGCACCACATAGTGCCAGAGACCAGGGATACCTCTGTCTCCCCACTCCAACATTCTGTTTTCAATGTTCCCAAGCTCCAGACTTATTATGAGAACATCACTCATTCTATCTGTCCCAAGCAACAGAAAAGAGAGGGCTGGAGAAAGCAGAACACAGCCTTTCATCTTAAGGGTATGCTGATAAATGGCACATCCCACTTCCTGTTTGCATTAGCGGGAATTGGTCACATGCCATGCCTAGCTGCAAGAGAAATTGGGAGAGATTTAGTCCATGTGACAGTGAGGTCAGTTAAAAATCAAGAGTTTTATTATGATGGAAGGAGAAGAAAATGGGTATCGGGAAACAACTACTTATAATTCAGTTAATAGCGTCATGTACAAATAAACACAACTGAGAAACAATGGGGTATTTTGTCTTCAAATTAAAAACAAGGGTCTGGACTGGGGGTATAGCTCAGTGGTGGGGTGCATCTAGTGTGACAAAACACTAGGTTCCCTCCCCAGCTCTTGTTGTGAATGACTGCAACAAAAGACCAAGGCATCCTTAGTTTACTCACTTATACTAAACTATTGGCAATTATGTTGGATAGGGCTAAGCCTCCGTCCTAACATTATATCAGACTGATTTACCCCGATCGTCCAAAAAGGAAAAAAAAAAGACATTCTTTTGGGTACTTTTTAGATGTAACTTGAAAGTCCACATGTGATGAAACCAAATCACTGTGGCCAGTTGTCTCTACATCAGTGACTTCCCTTCTTTAGGAGAAAAAACTTCTAAAACCATTCCATATATATTATATTTTTTAAAGTAAATGAATACTCATTGAATCCATTTGGTCCTTGGGTTTGTTGGCTCAGGTGTTTGAATTGGTTATGTGGGAGAGGAATTCCCTGAAATCAGTTATTTATTTTCTGCTTCATATGAAGCACCCCATGTTCCTAGGCTCAGATGTTGTAAAAGAAATCTTTACTTCCAAAACAACAGATTGTCCAAAGTGTTTGCCCTTGCTCACTCTCAGGGTAATGGCGGCTGACTCATCTCTTCTGGTGAGACTTTCATCTTCCACAAACAGCTTGAATTCTACAGACATCAGGACGAGCTTCCTGCTTGGTCAGCCAGTGGCTAAAATTGTGGTTTAATTCTCTGGATATGGTATGCAAAAGGAACTCACTGTGGAAGATTTTAGGTGCCAACTGTGGCTGAGTGACAGCCAAGGGCCCAGGGGTCCTCCTATCAGTCACCCTCATTTCTTATATCCCAGCTTTTCTCTGATCAGCTTTCACATCTCTCTGGTTTGTGCCTCAGAGTCCCAAACATGTCATCAGGGAGAGCGTAACAATTCGCTTACTTGTTCCCTAGAGTTCAACCTGTGATCAAAGACTTCTTCCCACATAGTCTTTGAACTACTCCCAATGGTTTCTAGATTCCTGCATAAATCCTCACGACTTCCCTTCTGAATTCTACCTTCCAATTTCATGATTTTTTTTTCCCCAGCATTTTTTAATTTGATTGTTTTTCACCACTTTTGCTGCCAGGAACAATGGCAGTTGTTCTGTAGTTGTTCTTCTTTTGAAGTTGTTTTGTTCTAGCCTGACCTAGTGCATCTCCCCCATTTCTACAAGGGCTGTCTAAATTCTTGCTGCAGTCACAATTTCCTGGATGAAGACCAAAAGTCCAATTCCAAGAGAATAAAGGGTGATCATTCTCTGCCATAACTCTAAAACATAACTATATTTTAAAGAGTAATAATGTACATGGAAGGAACCCACCCCCAATTCTTTGACTCAGGAGAATACTCCTTTCTTCTCCCTACTGTTTCAGAGGGTTTTGTCATATCTGTAGGTAGAAATGTCAGGTCAGCTTCTGAACTGTACTTTTTAAAGACTATATAGTATGTGTTTGTACTCCTATTATTGTCATTCGATTTTACTTATTTTGTGGACCATTTTTCTTAGGTTTTGAGGCTAAAATTAAGTATCTGCCTTTACTTTGTCTCTATTCTAGAAGGCTTTTTATCCATCAGGCTTGGGAGAGGAAATGAACTAGTCAGCTAATTACTTCTCAAGTCACTTTCTTAAGAAGGCCTTACTGGTTTTGGATAAATTTTAAGAATAAGCAATAGTGGTGATAACAAGAAAATGCAATTTTTAAAAAAACATAGAACACATTAGGGTTATTATCCACTCAAATTTTCCCAAAGCCAGCTGGGTTCTGGAGTCCATGCCTATAATGCCAGCACTCTGGGAGGCTGAGGCAAGAGGACTGAAAGTTCGAGCCCAGCTTGGGCAATTTAGCAAGACCCTGTCTCAACATAAAAAAACAAAAAAGGCCCTGTGAAGGCCCTGTGTTTGATCACCACACAGTTCCAGGGTCTAACACAAGACCAGATTAAACATCCCAAGATAGGTACTAATTTATGAAATAGCCTCACGCCTTCCCACTTTGCACTGACTTCACCTCAATCTATTCCTTTGCTTTTTTGTTTTCAAAAATGTTGGTAAATTATACATAATGTAAAATGACCATCATTATCATTGTCAAGTGTACAGTTCAGTAGCATTAACAGCATTCACATCATACAGCCATCATCACCAACTACATCCCGGGCTCTTCTTATCTGGCAAACTGATGCTTCACCCACTACATAGCAACTCTCCATCCTCCCTCCCCCAGCCCCTGGCGACCGTCAGCCTACTTTGCATTTTATGAAGTTGATTTCTGTAACTGTGTCACACACGTGGATTCGAGAAGTATTTGCTCTTTTGTGACTGGTTTATTTCACTTAGCACCAGGCATTCAAAGTTCGTCTCTGTTGTAGCAAAAATCAAAATGTCCTTCCTTTTAAAGACTTAACAATACACCTTTAAAACAGATGTGTGTGCCATGTCTGTTTATCCATCATTTGTCAGTGGACACTTGGCTGTTGTGAATAATGCAGCTTTGAATATCGTTAGGTGAACATCTCACTGAAACTCTGCTTTCCCATCTTTAGGCTATATACCCAGAGCAGAACTGATGGAGCATATGGCGATTCTATTTTTAATTTCTTGATGGATTGTCATGTTGCTTTTTATCAACTTATTCCTTTCATTTTAAAATATAATCTCATGCTAGGAAAAGAAATCACTCTGGATTTTATTTTGCTTTTGAAGGGCTGTTGAAAACAATAATTTAATGTTATCACCAAGCTGGAAAAATTGGGTGTCAATTCAAATCACCGTATTAGAATACAAGAAACAGCACCTAACAGAAGTCAATAGATTTGCACGTCTGTCCTCTCCCCTGGTTGGGGCTGGGCTGTGGACAGTGCCCATAGTGCCCTGCTCTTTCAGATGTCCCTGAAGAGGCTCTGGGTGATTGGCACTCGCACAGCCCACATACTATTTGCAGAGAAATGCTTCCATGGGAGCGGAACAGAAACAGTTTGAAGTCTATTCATCATGGTTTAGTACCCTATGGATTTCTCCAGAATGAATCACTAAGTTGGGTTTCCAGAAGCCTACCCTGAGAAAAATAGGAAGAACTTTTTTTGAATTTAAAAAAAAAAAAAAAAAAAAAAAAAAAAGGTCTGGAATACATCTTGTGTTTTCCTGCCAGGTAGAGAGCTTTCTGTGGAGGAGGCTGAATCTGCGGGCTGGTGGGCTTGCAGCCCACAGCTGCCAGTGGACTTTTCTGGGAAATGAGAGAACTTATTTGTCTAGACTTCCAACTTGTCACTTTTAATAGATTCCTGGGATAGGCATGAGGTTCCCTGTTTTCACGTTCTAAGCTTAATTTTTATTGACAAAATATGACTTCCAGCTTCAGAAACAGAATAGGGGTGCGGTGGGAAAAATTGTGCTTATAAAGGCTTATATTTAAAAAGAGAGAAACAGAAGGAAAAAAAAAGCACATTAGACTTCTTAGACTTCAAACGGCTCTTTTAAAATTACACATTGCTGGGTTAAGTGTAAAAGATCCCAAAGCATGTGGATTACATTTTCCGAGAAACGCATATGGATTGAAAAATCAGAAGGAGGGAGATCTCAGTAATGTTAGTTTTGGGCTTTCCCAGACTCCAAGTGCTTTTCCATTCTTGGTGCCTGGTGAGTTTCCGCCATCAGACTCAAGCTTTTGGTGGTAGTGACTCAGGGTGGCCGACTGAATACTTGCCTGAAAAATGAGGCTTTACCAGGGGCCAAATTAAGCATCTCCACCTGAAAACTCCACCACAAATCTGCATTATTCAGGTTGTCGCTCGCATCGCCATGTTTCCCAGTGACTCGGCTACTCTTTTCCTCTTTAGTGTATGAACACCAGCAAGTCTGCCAGCATTTCCACCTGGCACTTGCAGGGCAATACGGATATGGGAAGCAGTCTCACCGCCTCCTGCATCACTTATGTGGAATAGGGAGTGGGCCGCTTAGGAAGACAGAACAGGCACTGAAACCAAATATGGGTTCAGATCACCACCTGCTCGTTTTTCCCCCTTGAATTCTGCCCCTTCTGTTGTCAGCAATATACTGGCAGCAGCATATGAAGTGCCCAAGACAGTGCTGGGTAGTTTAGAGATGCCTGATAAACAGTCACTGGCACAGCAGGTGGTAGAGGTAGGCAGCCCTTTGCTTCAGTTTATTTTTTCCTTTGTGCGTGTGTGTGTGTGTGTGCTACTGCCTACTTCCCAAGGCTTCCCTGACAATTGATTCACCACCTTTCCCTACTGGTCTTGTCCTGCTCTATTCCCCAGACCAGATTAATGAAATGCAGGAATGCATGCAAAATGACCTCAGTGCTCTTTAGAAGTGCAGGTACCCAGGTCCTGTATCCAGGAGCTCCAGATTCTTAGGATGATGAAGTGGGAATCTACAATTCAGATGAGTGTTTCTGGTGATTCTGATGCAAATCTAAGGCTGGTGCTTTGCAAACAGTGGCCTTCCAGACTGCCCCTTTTGCAACCGCGAGAAACTGGGTGTCTTGTACATCAAATATCTGTGGTCATAGGCTGGATTATAATAGCTTATGAAGACTTATAGAGACTTCCAGAACTGCTTCTGAAAGTGGCAGTGGTGGGATAAGTGTATTTGAAGTGAGGGGAATGACTTTGAGGTGATTGATGGCATGTGTCTTTTACTGTGATAAATTCTTTCACTCACACATACACTGTATGTTGTGATCAGTTTTTGAATTAGGAAACAAAGTAGGGACACTCTGCCAGGTATCAATATCCAGAGCAGTGTCTTGAGAGGAAGTGTGCTGGCTGGCAGTTGCAGGAGGGGGATCCCTGAGTAGGTCATATCGTATCAGGGACCAGTCTCATCCCAGTTCTGTTCATCTTTTTTTTTGGCAGGTGGTGGTGGTGGTGGTGGTGGTGGGTGGGTACTGGGGATGGAATTTGGGACCTTGCGCTTGTGAATCAGGTGGTGGCACCACTGAGCTAAATCCCCGGCTCCATCTTTATTAAATCTACTTGAACAAGGTGATTCCCTGAGACTTCACTTGGGGCAGTGATTCTTGAAGTATGGTTCCAGATCAGTAGATTGGCAAAGCCAGGGAACTTGTTAGCAATGCAAGCTCTTGGGTCCCTCTCTGAATTACAAATTCTGGGGGAGGGACCCGGCAATTTGTGTTTTAATAAACCTCACAGGTGATTCTGAGGCATGTCAAATTTTGAGAATTACTAACTTAGAAGAGCAAAATCAGTCCTTGCAAACAAATATGCAATCAATGATATAAATGAATTTATAGGGCTTAGAACTGTCTCAGTATATATTAAATAATATATATTTTATGTAGCACACACACACACAGGTCCATGTATGAGCAAATTCTACATACATACAGATTTCATTCTGGGAATTCTAAGAGGTAAAATTTGGTTTTGAGTCGAGTGAATTTTATTTTTCATATTATAGTTTTTGAGCTTTTGGTATATTTTATTTTAAATATGTGCATATATTATTTTTATTTGGAAATTTTAATTTAGTGACAACTACAAAGAAATGAGACAACTAAAAAATACAGATAAATACTTTTGTGATTGTGAGAGGGAAACACTTGCAAAAAAAGTAATTGCAAAGACACAAAAGTATAGATTTATGTAACAATGTAATATTTTATAAAGCTTGAAAAAAAAGTGACTAAAAATTGGTAGTCTCCTGGCAAGACAAATCAAAGAAAAAGGGCTGTCAGCAATAATAGGAGTGAAGGTGGAACATTATTACATATCTTATAATTTAAAAGACAAAAAGAAGGAATACTTTTTTGGCAAATAAGTAAATATTTCAGATGAGATACAGAAATGCTAAGAAAACATATCCAAAAGTAGTTTAAAAAGAGAAAAATTTGGAAAGCCCTATATCTAATGAATTGAATCCTTAATTAAAAGGAAACTATAAGCCAAATAGCATCACCAGTAAATTACATCAAACAGTTAATAAATAACCATTCCAAACTTACAACAACAAAAGCACAACCAAAAACCTTCCTAGGAAGAGAAAAATGGATAATGCTACCAAATTTGTTTTGTGAGGGTAACGCAACACTGGTATTAAAACCTGATAAAGGCATTGCAAAAAGAGATCATTATGAGCCAGTTTCTCTCATAGAAATGCAAACATCAAAAATAAAATGTTACTAATTCAAAGACTAAAATATCACTGTAAAATTTCAGAGGTTTGCAAACATTTAAAAAAATCAGTAAATGTAACCCCCCCATGTTAACCGAATACAGGAAAAACAATGATCATACTCACGATGCAAATACGGCACTGATAAAAGTTAGCATTTTTTCATAATAGTCTTAATCAACTAGGACTGGAAGGGACCTTCCTCAGTTTGACAAACAGAGCTTACATTTTAAAGTCATTACAAAACGTCGATCGACCACTACGTAACCCAGCGCTGGCATCTGGAAGAATTTTACAGTTTGAAAGCCCAAGAAGGTGGTTGGGAAGACGCAGGCGGTCACCTATTCTGTGCAGTGGCAACAGGAACAAAGAGACGCCGCCTTTCATCTGGCATTCGGAAACGAAGGATGTGTACTCGACGAAAAGTGGACGATCTCCCCTCGCGTGTGTTGGCACCTTGTCTTGAAGCAGCCAGTGTGGTCCCTGTTTCCCTTCTGCACCTTTTTCCTGCATTCAGCAGAATAGAACATTTTCAGGGAACAACTGGGCAGGAGATAAAAGAGAACCGAATTTCATCCTGGGAGGTTTGATTCCCACTAATAAAGCTCTGTGGTGGAAGCCGTCGGGAAGCTTTGGTAGCACATGGGGACTGTGGTGCTTTATGGGCTCCATCTGTCCCCTGCGCCCACACCCACGAGGCATGCAGCGGTGCAGGCAGATTCCATTTCATTCCAGCCCTCGCCTCCTAGATGGAATCATGCTGGGGATGGGAACCCGAGAGCCAGCGTGCGTGGGCACATCACACATAGACTTCAGACATGGATCTGAGAAGGTTGTTCTGTTCACTTAAACAGGTCCCAGGGGCCTTAAGTCACCTCACTGGTAATAGGGCCAAGTGGAAAGCACTCATTCTATGCATAGATTAACACAAGGTCTGAATGGGGTTTACTTCATTCTAGGATGACAAGGCAGGGAAAATGTTATGGGCAGAATTACTGCCAGGTTCAAAGAAGGACGCATTGTTCTCAGGATTCAGAAAAGGGACGCACCTCTCAAAAATGATTTTTGTACAAACAAGGAGAGAGTTATTGGGTATGCTCCTAGGATGGAGGAAGAAGACGCATCTCCATAAAATGTGCACAAACAAACTACAAGGAGAGTGGCTGAGATGCCAAAACCAACATTAAATGAAACGAGATACAGTAGAAAAGAAGAGAGAACAGGATAATCCCCAATCCCACTGTAATCATTTGTTATTTCTTCAGGAAACTTTTACTGATATGTATTATATACTAAACCTATGAATAGAAGCAGTAAGGGGCAGAGTGAATATGGTAAAAACTGAACCAGAGATGTAGAAGAGAAACTTGAAACTCAAAAATACAAGGAGAAGGAAAAAGAATAAAAATGGGAGAGAAAATGATAGTTCTGGAGGAGGGGAGTCGGGGGTTGCATCTAGCAGTAATAGATGCTTCTAGAAATAAACACGAGTACAGACAGAGAACAAGTCATGATTAAAGACAATGACATTTGCCTAAGTTTAAAAAGTAAAAATTATGAAATATAAATAAAATTAACTTACCACATTTTGGAGGGAGAATCAATGAAAAGAACAAACTTTAAGCATAATTTGTAATTTTAAAAAATGACAATTTTTAAAAAATTGTTTTTACAATGTTCAGGGATAGAAAAAATAGGTTTCTTCCAGACTACTCACTTATAAAACAATATGCTAGATAAAAAGCAAAATTGCCAAAGTTTTGATGGTAAATGATTGTAGACTAATAAGGCTATACACAGCTCCATGATGTCTAAAAATGCAGACAGCTTAAAATATGTTAGAATTTGGAAAATACCATAAAATACTAAATGTTCCAACTTACTGAGAGCTTGGGATAAATAGCATTCATCCTTTATGCCCAAGTTCCAGAGGAAAAAAACTCTCAGAAGTAGGAGTTAAAAAGATGGGCCATATTATGTGTCTTCTATCTCAGGACTACTCTGGCTTTCCTAAGGGAATGCTAAGACCAAAGGTCTGTCTGAAAAACGTTTTCCCTAGGTGTCTTCTGGATGATCATTGAATTTGGAGGAGCAGAGCAGAATAGAAACTTCCAGAAAGGTTGGTGCAGGCATGGTTGGTTTTCATTCAGGTAAGTCCCTGTTCCACTCCCACTCCTACCCAGAAGGAGCAAGTAAGGGGCGGAACCAAGGCCATGAGTGTTCCCCTGGCGCTGAGGATGGATGGAACATCTCACTGCTCTTCTCCTTTTTCTCCATTACATGCCCACCTCATCCCTGCCAACCCCCTTAAAGAAATAAGTGAAAATGAAAAATGAAGACTGGGAAAGTTGTTACAGTATATAAAAGGTCTAACATTCATGCTCCTTCTTGGAACCTCTACCAGAGGGAAAACCAAAATAAAGACAAAACTTATGTTAGTCATTACAGCACATGTAATATTTAAAAATAGCTTTGCACTACTTACAATAGCAAAATACTATAAACTACTAAATGAATATGTTCAGGAAATGGTAAAATCATTCATCCCTAAAAGCAATGTTTTAAAAAGGATTTTTAAAACATGAGGAAATGGGAAAATCATAGCATTGCATAGTACAGAAATTGTAGATAATTTTTGTCTTATGTATCAATTAAAATTAATGGTGCATTTTCTTTTTTGTTTGTTTTTCAGATGGATTTTTGAGTCTACATTTGGTCCTCAAAGAATAGAATAGAAAAGAATGGTGTGAACAGCAGTTGATGTACCTTGTGGTTGTGTGGGATGGGGGGAAACAGGGTAGTTAATGCTTTGATACCTGCCAAATATTTGGTGTCCACCTTATGGGATAATTTCAACTTTGTAAGAGGAATGCAAATTTTAAAATGATGAAAAGAAAACACACCCACGAATAGACCTAGCTTCAGGCAGTTTGGAGCATGTGGAGTTCTCTGCTTCCTTGAAATGTTGCCACTACGAATCTAGGCCAGCCTCCCTGGGGCTGAATCCAGCTGCACCCCTTACTGGCCCTGGTTGCTGAACCTCTCCATACTGCTGTTTCATCTCTCACAGAAATGGTGATAATCATACACATCTCATAAACCAGGTCAGGTCAGGCAGGTGGGCCAAAGTTAAATAAAGTGCTTAGGACTGAGCTGGAACTCAGGAAGTCACATTGGACATTATTTTTAGAAGTCCCATTACAAGGGGCAAAGCCTATTTTTTTATAATGAGATAAAAAAAGCAAAGAAGACAGTAAGGACATATGAATAAATGTTTAATAAAATTCTGTTACCCCTTAAGACTTAATCAGAAAATAAGCCCTCGCTGGTTGTTACCATGGTGATGGCCAATGTTAGGCAGATTATATCTCCTTGTTCTCTGGGAGATATAATCTCCTCAGAGTGGCTACTCTGGCATGGCAGGTAAGACAAGGGCAGGCTGATTGGGCTGGCATTTTTCATTTCTACTTTTCAAGGCTGTTAGCTCTTATTTTGGGGGAAACACAGCATTATGTGGCAAAAGCCTTATGCTACTGCTTGGATCTTAGAATGTTCCTGAAAGGCCTGTGTGCTAACAGCTCAGTCTTCAGATGGTGATGTTGGGAGAGGATGGGACCTTATGAAGGTGGGGGTCTAGTGGGAAGTCTTTGAATTGTTGATTGTGTGCCTTCAAAAAGGACCGTGGGCCTTGGGCTGGGATTTAGCTCAGTGGTGCCGCTGCCTGCCTCACAAATGCAAGGTCCCAAGTTTGATCCCTGGTACCAAAAGAGAAAAAAAAAAAGTTTGTGGGGCTGTCATCTTAGCCTCTTCCTGACCTGGCCATTCCACCATGTACTCCTTCCATGAGGTTCTGTCTCACCTCTGACCCAAAGCAATAAAACCAGCAGTTGTGGGCTGAAACCTCCAAAACTGTAGGCCAAAATAAACCTTTTTAAAGTTGATTATGTCAGATATTTGTTTTAGTGATAGGAAGCCAACTAATACAACTTGCTATATGATTTTTTGTTTCATTTGAAGGTAGATGTCTTAGACACCTTACCTGACACCCACAAGTTAAAGTAGAGATTTGTTTCACTCATATTTTGCAGAGGTTCCAGTCTATAGCTGGCTCCAAGGCAGAGTGCAATGGCAGAAGAGAAACAACAGTTCATGGCGTGGCAGGCAGAAGACAGCAAAACAGCAAAACAAGGTTCCCTTTTCCTTTCATTCCATCCAGGCTACAAACCTTTTGGATGGTGCCACCCGTATCCAATATCCACCTCCAGAACTATGCCAAATCAATCCATGGACTAATTTGCTTATCACACACAATCCACATTCACACACCCTAGGTCTACCCACCTCCAGAAAGCCCCACTTATGAGCACATGAGGCTTTGGGGAACATTCTAGATACAAGCTATACAGTAGATATATAAAAACACCTATTTAAAATTATGCTTGTGTGGGAATATGTGAGATAAATAACTTTTTTTTTTCTACTTCACTGTTGGGATAATGGAGGTGGGTCACCATGCCCAGCTAGAAATACTTTTTCTTTCTTTTAATTTTTTTTTTTTTTGTACCGGGGACCTAACTTGCGACCTTGTACTTGAGAGGAAGGCAGCAGAACCCCTGAGCTAAATCCCCGGCTCTAGAAATACTTTTAAGAGTTTGAAATTATGAGCTTTTAAAAACATTTTCATTATTTAAAATTATGCCCATGATTAAAGAAAACCTTCCCTCACCATGCACACACACACGTACACACACACACACACACACACACACACACACAAACCCCTTACAAACAAATGTCTTCACCTACATAGCTGGTTATCTATAATTTTGTTTGCTCAACTTCTCTCTACCTTTGTTCTTGAAAGCAAAATCCCTTGAAACTGGAATTCATCCTCCTTGTTAACCAGGCGACTTGTACAAATGCTGGTATGGCTGGTGACTCCAAGGAGGGTAGTTGACCCAAACTGATCCAATGGGAGCCCTTCCTGGGGAATTTTGAATTTTTAACTGGAAAGAGTGATTTGGCATCTCACAGCAGGTGGATCATGGCAGGGCATGATGGTGCATGACTGTAATCCCAGAACTTGAGAGGTTGAGGCAGGAGGATTGCTACAAGTTCAAGGTCAGCTTGAACCACATAGTTAGACCCTACTCAAAAAAAAAAAAAAAAAAAAAAAAAAAAAAAAAAAAAAAAAAAAAAAAAAGAAAGAAAAGAAAAGACTTTTAGGCAAGAATGGTTGAGGTTGGATCTTAGTCCTTGATTAGGTACATCTGGCATTATCTTCTTTGGATGTCCATTTCTTTGTTTTATTGTAGTTGCTGGGTGGCTTTTCCAAATGATTTTAATACATCTGGGTCAGTAGTTCTCAAAATTTGGCATGCATCAGAATCACCTGCAGATACTGTTCAAATGCCTAGACCTCATCCTTAGAAATTAGGGCAGAGCCTGTAAATTTACTTTTCCAACAAGGTACCAGGTAATGCTGGTCTGGGGACTGCACTGTGAGAATCAGTGATTTAAATGCATGCTGATTATGAAACCTACTTAACTGGAAACCCCTGAAACATTACCAGAAACTTCTGCAGTAGGCTTCAGTCTCCTGCTCAGTATACAACACAAATCTGAGGAAAAACACTAAAAGACAGAACGAAGAGGTCCAGAAAGTAGGGTACCAGGATGGCAATGCTGCTTAATTAGCAAAGGGGCTGGTCCAACCAAGCCACTGATTTTTATCGGTCATCAATTGGGGTAAAGGCAAACTATTTGTGAGGAAGGGATTATGTGTGGTTTCTATGAAAACTAATGCAGACAATGCTTGTAAAGGAAAAAGGCAAAGAATTCTCAAATTAGGAACAGAACAAAGTATATGGTTATAATTAGGACACTGTCCTTCGAGTTAAAAACTATGTAGGAACCAAATTTGGGGTGAGTTACTGTGACCTGGGCACGTAGGCTTCAGCAGGACTCACTCCTATAAGCAAGCCAATCATGGGGTTAACTCTTTACAGCCTGCTTTGGGCATAATCACTATTGCAGCCTCCTGCGTACTTAGGCGCTCACAGTACAGTAAGGCCCTGACTTATGAACAAGTTCCATTCCAGGAGAGCATCCCTGAGTCAGATTCATTCGCAAGTCTGACAAAGGTGTATTCAGGAGTCTTATACACTTACAAGAAACTCCCAGACACCCTGGGCCCTGAGCGAGCGCTGTGCAACTGTGCCCTGAGCACACAGCAGCACAGCTGTGACGGCATCCAGCGGACATTTGAGCTACTTCCGCCATTGGCTCGCATCGAATGCCAGTCCATTTATATCTGTGAAAGTTCAAAACTCGAAAGTTTGTAAGTCTGGGACTTACTGTACTGGTTTAAGTTCAGATTTAGAGCTGTATGCTTTTGCGCCTTTTCTTCTGAGGTTTTTTTTTTTTTAATCTCTAATGTATCTCTGTTGCCTAATGCTCATGCGTTCATAACTTTATCGATCCGGTTGATTCTCAGTGATCCAGTCAGTAAAGTTTGACCTTTAGTTTGTTTTTTTTTGTTTTGTTTTTTGTTTTTTTTGGTAATTAATTGTTTTTTGTTTTTGTATTAACACTCAGCTTAGGTTTTTGGACAGTGGTGGTTTTAGAGCATTTTACCTCTGAATAATCCTAATCCCCTGTATTAGCCACCTTTTTATTCCAACAGTGAATACCAAAGGCAAGCTGTATCATAAAGAAAAGAAGTTTATGAAGCTCATAGTTGTGGACACTGGAAGTGCAAGCTGTATGATGTAGGCTCTGCTGAACCACAGCAGCACAGTGGGGTGTGTGTTTCTCTGTTTATGCCCAGTCTCTGTCACCTTTCTAATAAACCCATGGGGCTTCAATCATGGGGTTCCAATCTCGACATCTCATCTAAACTCAATTGCTTTCCAAAGGAAGCACCACTAAATTCCATAGTCGTGTTAAGTTTCCATCCTATTAATATCATTAATATATGACTAGGGGTTAACGTAATTTTCAACATTCATTTTTAAGATTGATGCTCTGCCTGTGCTGGTCAGTTGTAGATTAGCTCACCTTCTGCTCTTTGTTTCTGTTCCTTGGAGCTGTGCTGCATATTCAGCTGCAGTTCCTTAGGTCCTGGGCCCCTCATCCTTACTTCAAGGCTACAGTCCAAGGCTGGCAGATGTTTTGGGGCTACTTTGCTGTGCAGACCACCAGACTGCACTGACTGCAATAAACTCTCTGTTACATTTGTTCTCTTTGACCCCACTTTATCTCAAAGCCCTCTTGGCCTCTGGTGACTTTGAATTTCACAAGACCTCCGGATTCATCATTCATCAATCCCATGAAGTCCTTGTAGAAAGGCATGGTTTCTGAGATCAGTATTGCCAGGGAAACTTTAGCCTAGAAATAGTAGCTGCTTTTCCCAGTAGTCTTTTCCTGTTTCTGCTTTCAAAATATTTCCCTCTTTTTTCATAGCATCAGGGTAAGAAACAAAACAGCTGTGCTTTATGTTTAAAAACGGCAACTCGTATCTAAAATGCTATGATCCCAGAAGAAAGCCTGTTTTCAGCATCTCTCTCTCTTTCTCTCTCTAATAGGCAAGCCTTATTCTTTTATTTCAGTGTGACTTTATATGTGTTTCAATCACACAAGCAATATTTTTTCATTGTTGAAAATTTGGAAGATACCAAAATAGGAAAATAACCATCCATGATCTAAAAAAAAAAGCCACCCAGAAATAACTGTTTCAGCACTTCTAAATCCTCTAATTCATATATTTTAGGAGAAAAAGCTTTCCCACAAAAAAAAGAGTCGTATGAAGAAAATGGAGCAGTGTGGACTGGTGATGAAGAGCAGAGCTGCCTGGAGCTAGGCTGCTCTGTCAGCCCCGCTGCCCCAGGCTCTGAGCAGCACCAGATGGTGAGGTCATGTGGGTGCCCCTGCAGCACCATCCCAGTGTCCTGCCCACCCCCAGCCTCCCGGTGGTGTTGGTATTGGGATCCACACCACAGAGGCATGGGAGGTCATACACGCAGAGGTGAACAACAGAAAGAGGGCCACTCTGAGGCTCCTTGATGAAAATTAAAGCTCACTGGAAAAGTGAAGAGAATCTCTGCACTAAAGGCATGCCAGACCATGATAGTTGGCAAGTTGGAGGGATCACCACCTCCCATCAGACCTGGACTATCCTCAGGGTTAAGGAAGCTGGAACCTGCAGTAGAACCTTGCAGAGTTCAACCCTGCAGGAGGTCAGGGAGCTCAACTTGGGCCTTGCAGACAGAAATCTGCCTGAATCTCAGAGGTCTTCTGCTGGCTTGCTGAGACTAGTTGACTTAGATCTCACACTGTTGCCCACATTGTCTATTGTGACAGCAGAGACATACCCTGAAGGAGGCCCTTCATTTTTACTTTTTATTTTTATAATTGTTATTTTTCTTTTCCTCTTATTTTTATTTATGTATTTATTTTATTTTTATCAATATGGAGATAACCGCAAAGAAGTAGGATTAGAGGCTCCATTTGACCCAGCTATCCCTCTGCTAGGTATCTTTCCAAAAGAATTAAAAGAATCATATCACAGAGATATATGTGTAACCATTTGTAGAGGCACAGATTGTTATAGCTAAGACTTGGAAACAGCCAAATTGCCCATCAACTGGAGACTGGATAAAGAAGATGTGGTTTTTCTACAAAATGAAGTACTACTCAGCCATAAAGAATGAGAAGTTAGAGACATTTATAGCTAAATGGATGCATATTGATGCCATACTCTTAAGCGAACTAAATAGGACACACGTGTAAATACCAAACAGTTTCTCTGGTGTGAAATCTAAAAGTGTCAATAAGGTTCACAGTGTATAATGTATAATGTGGAATAGGAAGAAAAGGGCTAAAGAAAGGGCATATATAGGGGAAGTGGGAAGGGTAGAGGAAAGGAAAGAGGGGAAAAGAAAAAATATGAGAAAAGGAAAAAATGGAAACAAAGTCTCTGTAAATAGAGAAGGGTGGAGGGAGTGAAGGGAGGGCAGGGGTATGGGGGAAAATAAGAAGCAAGATACATCACATAAAGGTACAAGATCTCCACAATGAATGTAACTGTACTGTATACCTAAAAAGTACCAATAAACATAATGAAACAAGAAAAGTCATACTCAGAGGTCCAAGGTGCAAACAGATGAAGCGGCAAGGTTGGATTGGAGGTGAGGGATTGGGGCCCCCTGGCTCAGCGTGCCTCTCATTCGTCCATAGGAGCCCCTCAGACCCCTGTGCTGAACACTCAGACTGCACAGGGTCATACGTGAATGAGCTTAAGCACTGCAAGTTCTGCCAAAAGCGTTCTAGATAAGAGTCTCTGGTTTGCTGGGGATTGAAGCAGATGCTATTTCTGGATGAGTAGGCTTTTAAGGACTCCATATTATACCTTTTCATTGAGGCCTGTTAACCTCAGTCTCAAGCAGAGATGTTTAATCCAGTGTTCAAACATTCCTGAAAATACTTAACCATAACTTTAATTAATATAGAGTTTCATGCAAATTTTTTTTTCTTGCTAAAGAATATGTCTGAAGATCTCAAATGCTTCCAATTCAGGAATATAATTAGAACTGAATTTATATAGTTAGGTGGTTTTTTTTTTTTTTTTTTTTTTTTTGGTACTGGGGATTGAACTCCAGTACTTGTGCTTGCAAGGCAGGTGGCAGATACAGTTCAGTGTTTGAATTGTTAAGTATTTGGAAGAAAAAGAGAAAAAAGAGTAGATCTTTTCCTTATTGCTTATAAGTTTGACCTTTTTATGTCATATATA
>NW_022900929.1:37652914-37655286 GCF_012274545.1 Fukomys damarensis | reverse complement strand
ATATATATTTACAACTGCTTAGCATTTTGCTCCCTCATCTTTAAATTTAAATTGAAAATGGTGTCTTATACTTGGTGTTTTAATGTCACCACTATGAAATAATCACATAACATAAAACTAACCTTAGAGTAAAAAGTAAAGGCACTGAATTCTTACAAAGGTCATGCATCTCCTTGTTATTAGTTTAATCCAGTAGATCATAAACATATTGCCAAAAATGTGTGTTTCTACAAATTTTGGTAATTTCATGTCTTTTACATGCACCAATACTATTTCCCAAAGAGATCCTGCACCAAGTACATCCTTTTAAACATAGTAACACTTTTGTAATGTAAGTAGGGCTCTATGTCCCTTTGTGTTTACATCGTTTTATAGGTTCCCATCTTGCATTTTGAATTCTCTGAAATCCAGCCCGTTTTACTTTGGAGGTTCTCAGCTAGGCACCCTGTCTACATAGAAAGGCTTAGGACTCATCTTTGGACTGCTAGACCTTAACTGTTTAGAGCGACCCTTCTCAGCACCGAAGCCTTCCCACCCTAACCCTGGACACAGATTTTTGCGTGTGAGATTTTTTGGCTGTGGTGAAACAGCTGGGCTGCGACTCTGCCCTCTGTTGGGGATCTCCTCAGCCCCTAAGCACAGGATATTTTTATGCCTCACTTACCCATTACTTGACGTCCATGATACATTTTATGACAGAATTTAAAAGAACAGATTCAGAAAAGACCCTAGAGTCCTGCTCCTTCATTGAGTCTTCAGTGAGCTCCTGTCATTTAGCATCCTTTGTTTTAAGTGACTGTTCTTAAGCTATCATTGCAGTGCTAAGGGCTCCCCTCTTAGTGGCTGTTTGGGCGAACAGGCAGTTTAAAGGCTAAAGTGAATGCCCCTTGGCCTCCTGAGTGTCTGGAGCGGCTCCCTGGGTTCCCAGGAGCTGCGATCCCCCTAGTGGCGACTTCTCCTCCCAGGGCCTCTCGTCAGCGGCCGCGCTGCCTGCCAGCTGGCGGTGCCAGCGTGATTGCTACGAGTTCTGTGTATCTTTGAGGTCACTTGAATTCAGAGCTTCTAGTTCTATCCTGCGTGGCTGTGAAAAAAAGATCCCTGACGCACGGAAACAATAATTAAAATTCCTCATTTCCTCCAGTCGGGTGCCTGCTCCCTGCAGATGCATCCTTTCCATGTTTGGGCAGGGAGGCTGCAAGCGAAGTCAAGGGAGCCGAGACGCGGATCCGCGCCTGTTCCGCGCGGTTCCTCTAGGAGCCGCTCTGGAAGCATGTCTCTGCGCATGCGCCCCGCCACCGGTAACCTGCAAGAGATCTGAGCAGTTCCGGGAAACTCGTGAAGCGCTTTGTTTTATATTTCGGGGTCCCGGCAATATATTCTGCTGAATTGTGTAACTAGCCCGTCGAGTGCGGGACACCTTTGTCTTTCCTTGTAACTTATAGTTCTGTGCATAAAATCGTGCACATGGTAAGTATGTAATATACTCTCTCCAATCAAATTTGTGACTAGACGCTTGTGTGTACATGGTATATTTTTCTTCCAGAATCATTACAGAATTAGGACTAGTCTTAGGAAAGATAAACATTGTGTTTAATAACAAAACATTCCTGTGTGTCAGCCTGGCATGGGAACACTCACAGGGGGTGCGGCTGATTTACCTGAGGCTGTGGACATGTGCAAGGCAGTGAGCAGTGCGGGGCTGCTGCGCTCCTTCGTGCTGGGACCTCACCGATTGCGGTCTGACCTGTCCCCACCAGGCAAGGGCCGCTGCAGAGAGGGCCATGTCCTAGGTGAGTCTCTGGAACATCTGGCAGAGGAATTGACAGAGACCCACATAAACTCTGCAGCCTGGCCAACGGCAGCATTAAGGGGACCTGTGATTCTTATCCTAGAATGGAAAATATTGTCATTGCATAAGCCGTTTGTCATGGCTTTGGTTTGAAAGATTGAAAACATTTAAATGGAGGACTACGGCCATCCCACAGCAGCCTCTGGCTGGGCTCCCTTGAGAAAGGCGGTTCCCTTCTATGCCTCCGGCATCCTCCTCTGTCCCTTTGATAGCCCTTTACTTTTCTGTTCTGCCACACAGATGGTTGCCAGGCTGTTATTACCTGGATGAGGAGCCCCACCCCAGGCTCGGCACAGCTCTTCCCAGGAGCCCCTGCTGCAGCCCCGGCTGTTGCTCTGGCACAGCCTTGATCTTCTGCTCCACTTTGACAGCAAACTTGCCAAAGTGATACGGGTGGGTGTTTGTTAAAACAATGGCCTGTGCTCTGTAACAAACTCTAGCATCAGACTGCAGCCCTGAGCTCCCTAGGTCTTCTCATATAATTATTTGTTTGGCTGGATGTCTTTTTTTTTTTTTTTTTTTT
>NW_022900929.1:37646642-37652864 GCF_012274545.1 Fukomys damarensis | reverse complement strand
TTTGTTTTTTTTTTTTTTTTTTTTTTTTTTTTTTTTTTTTACCAGGGATTGAACTCAGGACCTTGTGCTTGGGTGGATATCTTAGTTTCTTGTTATATTTGCAAAGTGGGAAGCAATCTGAACCAGCAAGTGAAGTGAAAAGTACCCTGTGTTTGCCTTGAAAGATGAAGCGAGCTTGTGTGTATGCTGACATTTTTTTCTTTGCAGAATAGTTTTTTCTCCGTTATGGTTCAGATCTAAAATGTCTCCCAGAAGTCTGATGTGTGCAGAAGGTGATTGTGTCACACGGAACTTATTCCCATTAGTGAATTCATCCAATGATGTTTTCAGTAGCTGAAGGTGTGGTTGAGGTGGAGCCTGGTTGGAGGAGGTCACTGCGGGGGTGTGACCTGAAAGGGACCTGGACTCCTTTTGTTCTCTGCTTCCTGGTTGTCATGGCACCAGGTTGATCATCTTCCGCCATGTTTTTTTGCCTCGGAGCCAGCCAAACATGGACTGAGTCCTTGAAAAACCATGAAACAAAATAAATGTCTCTTCCTTTAAATGGGGGTATTGGATATTTCCTCCAAGCAATGGGAAAGTTATTAATGCATTCTCCATTTTCCTGCAAAGATTACTGATGGATGAGAGGCCATTGTCCCTTGGCTGCCTGGGCTCCTAAGCCTTCGTGATCAAACATCAGCCCCAATAGCGCCCTTCCTCATTAGGGCTCATTTGTTCCTCAGTGTAAAATGAACTCCTAAGGGCCAGGCACAAAAACCAGGATGATGCATCTGTGTTTGCTGTGAGTGTATATGTAGTTTAGGGCCTACACTGATTGTGCATGCATTTAGCTTATTTATGTGACATGTGTGTGTATGTAGGTGGATTCCATGAGTGCCCATGGTAATTGCTTGCTAAATTGAAATGAATATTGGTGGCTCCAAGAGTTACCTATAAATTGTGAGAGTGTTTAAGCACTTTTGGTTCACGTAGTTTAAAATTTAGGCTATCAAGAGGAGAATAACAAAAATGTAACAGGATATTCCATCAAAATGTTCCATCTGCTACCTAATCACTCTGAAACAGATTTTCCTATTAGAGGAATGGCCTTAATTTGTTATAAAAACCAAGGCCAAAAAGTGCTGTTGGGAATGGTAGGAAGAACCTGTGTCCTTCGTGAATGGATTAGCAGAAACTCTGTCATCACCCAGATATGTAGACCTAGCCCTGGGCAGGAGGTGACCAATCAGCATCGGAGACCAGGGTCTCCCAGGATGGACAGAAATGATCTCCCAATTACTGTAACTGAAAGAGTCCACATAAGGAAGTCCTGTAGAAAACACTGAGGTGAACTCTGGCCAAGGGTCTTCTGAAATAAAATTGCCCTAAAGTAACAGGGAAACAGGATTAGTGGACAAGCCTGGCTTTGGCTCAGGGGTGAGGTCTCCTGGGCTCCGGAATGGCACTGGTTCTCCTTCAGTGCCCAATGCTGTGACCTGAAAGTTCTGGCCTGAGAGACCTGTGAGAGTCTGGAGCTCCCTGTCAGCAGAATGAAGGAACATTGTCCTCTTTCATTTTTGTTTTTAGGTACCAGGGATCGAACTCAGGTCCTTGCATTTGCGAGGCAGGCAGCAGAACCACTGAGGTAAATCCCCATCCCCTTGTCGTCTTTCAAAGAGCTCTTAGGAAATGCTCAGTGTCATGGCCTAGACCACCTCTCCCTGCGTCTCTGCAGTGTCTTTGAAATCTAACGTAAGATGGTGCTCATCTTAAAATAGAAAGTCTTCCCATCATGCCAGGTTCCTCAACCACCTTGAATCCTGGATATGAATGGTGTTTGTGTTTTACTAATACAATGGCAAGCATGAGAGCTGATACAGGATATCTGCTGAAATTGTAGAAAAGCAGCAGGTGGATGAGGACAATACGAGAGGCTGGAGTGATGGGATCTGCCTACGAGAAGCTGAGCTTGACAGAGTACGTATAATAAGACTTGAGAAACTGTCTAAACTTCTGCCTAAGCTATGTCCTTTCTGGGCTTCTTCATTTTATTTCCAACTCCTGGTTTGCAAGCAAACAATGTCACATGACCTCTTCACTCTAAGTAATAGTGCTAACATCAGACTCAACATTTTAAGAAAATATAATAAAAAAGTTATTACAAAGTGAACAAAAAAAGAATATTTCCTTAGAAACACCCACAACATATTTATGTGTTTGCTTGCTTCGTTCTGTTTTGAGAGATTATTTCATTCCCAACAGCGCTAAATTTTATCAAATGCCATAAATTTTTCTTAGCAGACACTTTAGAATAACATGAAAATTACCTGGTTCTTAAAAATTAGCTTTAAATGATGATTTATTAGAGCAAAGGATAATTTGGTCTTATTTTCTTTTGGCAAAGAACAAAGGTGTGTTGTAAAGCTATCAGATATCAAGCAAAATTGGCCAACTTTCAGAAATCTTATTCATGACCCCTGCTGAGTTAATGATCTTTAAATTTTTTGCAATCAATTTGACATAAACTCCAAAATAATGATAAGTAGAACTGACTAGAATTTAGGGAAAACCTGGCACACCAATTAATAACAACAGGATTGATGTGAATGGGATGAAAAATGGGTCCTACTGTCAGCAATTTATGATTTCCATGGTACTTGGGCTCAAGGACATTTTGAAATTATAGGTTGCAGCTAATGAACTCTTGATAAAGGATATGGAAGGTGAGCTAAGGGGCTTGAACAGGATTTCCAATGGGCTACTGAATGAATTGTGGCATTTTTAATTGATTAAAAATCAGGAGAAGGAATGCTTAAGGGACAGAGCTTTGATTATCAGCTCTTATTTTACTTTGGACAACTTAAATTCAATGTCTTGTTCTTGGTGGGGGTCAGTTAACAGCTCCATTGAGACACACACCGCACATTCTGCACAGTTCACCTGTTTAAAGTATGCATCTCAAGGGTTTCCGGTATCTTTGCAGGGTTGTGCAAACATCACTACAGTTTTAGAATATTTTGATCACTTCTTGAGGAAACCCAATATGTGTTGGCTGTCATTTCCCAGCCCTCCATATTCCCCAGCTTTCAGCAGCCACAAATCTATTTTTGGTCTCTATGGATTTGCCTGTCTTGGACATTTCACACAAGTAGAATTATACATGATCTTTAAGACTGGCTTCTTTAGTCTAAACTTTCAAGGTTTACCCACATTCTTGCATGCTATCAGAACTTTATTTCTCTTTCTATCTGAATATTATCCCATTGCATTGAAAGACCATATATTGTTTATCTGTTCATCAGTTGATATCTTTTTTTCTGTTGTCACCAGTGCTGCTCTGCACACACAGGTACATGTTTTTGAGTGGATACAAGAAGTTTTCATTTATCTTAGATATATAAATAAGAGTGGAATCACTAGGTCTATGCTTACTACTACTACTACTACTACTACTATTCTTACTACTGCTATAACTACTACTACTCTGCAGTACTGGGGAGTGAACCCAAGGCTCTCTCATGGAACTATACCCTCAGCCTTTTTTATTTTTTATTTTGAGACATGGTCTTGCTAAGTAACTAAGTTGCCCAGGTTGGGCTTGAACTTGCAAACCTCCCACCACAGCCTCCCAGAGAGCTGCTAAGTTTATCTTTCTGCACAACTGCTGGGTGGGTTCCTCAGTGGCTGTACCACTTCGCCTGCTGCCAGCAGAATGTGAAGGTTGTGATTTTTTCATATTCTCACCAACACTTGCTAATATTTGGCTTTCATGATAACCATCCTAGTAGCTATGGTTTGGACTTACACTTCTCTGATAACTACTGATGTCCAGCACCTTTCCATGTGCTTACTAGCCATTTGTATATTTTCTTGGGAGAAATTTCTTTTGCTCCCTTTTAATTTGGGTTCTTTGTTTTTTCATTGTTGAGCTAGAGTAGTTCTTTCTAGGTTCTAGATACCAGTGCTTATAAAATACTTAGTGCAAGCCGGGTGCGGTGGTATGCACGCCTGTAATCCCAGCCCTCTGGAGGCTGAGGCAGGAGAATCACTGTGAGTTCCAGACCAGCCTAGGCTACATAGTGAGTTCCAGGTCAGTCTCAACTACATAGTGAAACCCTGTCTCAAAAAACAAAAACAAAAACCAAAACAAAACAAAAGATACTTAGCATGACCAAAATATACAGTGAATATTTAAATTTTAAGAAGCATTACTTTATAAAGATACATTGCCATTAATTTCCCTTAAAATGCTCCCCCATGGCTTCAAACACACTTATCCTGTCATTCTTGCCACTTTGTGAAGCAGTTTTGGAAGTTTTGCTTTGTGAGTGTCTTTAGCAGGTGTGATTTTTTAGAAAAATACAGTGCTGCTGCTGAATGCTATCCAGCAGAAAGTCTTGTGAAAACATCACCATGGATCCTCACACACCCAATTCACCAATCTGGCACCATGTGATTTCTGGCTCTTCCTAAAGTCAAAATGGCATGAAAGGCGAACACTTTGAATCAGTTCAGGACACTGAGGCAGCCATGAGTTCACAACTGAAGACACGAAAGAGGTCTTCACCACTGCTTTGGAGGATGGCAAGAACAGTGGGTTAAGTGTGTGTGAATGCAGGGAGACTGTCCTGAGGAGGAATACTGGGACTTTGCTTTTTACTGTAATAATTATTTAAAAATTGTACATTGACCATATCCGTTGATCATACCTTATACATTACTTGCAAATATTTTCTCTCATTATATGGATTGTCTGTTGACTCTCTTGAAAGTGTTCCTAAAGCACAAAGATTTTAAGTTTTGATGAAGTGTGGTTTATTTTATTTTATTAACATTCTATTTTAAGGACTAAACATGTATGACTAAATCATCTTGTCTTTCTGGTTTCTATGATATACTTTTTTACCATTTTGTATTGCTGAAAATATTATAACCTACATATATGTTCCCTCACCACAATAAAACCTGCAATTAACTCAATAATGCATCTTCTAAGTAGGCTTGTAATTTTGGAAATATGCTATAGTAGTCTTTAAATAATCATTATCAGTTATACTCTAATCTGTTTGTTTGTTTCTTTTTTGAGACAGGGTCTCACTATGTAGTTGTGACTGACCTAGAACTCACTATGTAGCCCAGACTGGTCTCGAACTCACAGCGACCCTCCTACCTCAGCCTCCCGAGTGCTGGGATTACAGGCATGTGACACCACCCCACTGAGCCATTTATACTCTAATCTGAACCATGCTTTAATTCTAGGGTTTGGTTAGTATATATCTTTATGATGTGCATTAGATCCTATCAAACCTTTCCTATTGCTGGCACAAGCTCAAAATATTTTTCTTTTTACCCAGCATGCTGTTAGAAAAAAAATCCTTGTACTTTTTCTCTTCTTCCTAAATGAGATGATTGTTTAAATTGAGGGAGTCCATCCTTTCTTCTATATTCTAGACTCTGAAAGAGAAATGTTTGTTTAGATATATTAATGCTCTAAGAGTGCAAAAATTTTCTTAAGGAAGTCTTTCCAGTCAGAAGTTTCCCTTTACTCTAAAAGTGTGAAATATTCCTTTTCCTGAAAGATATTTTCAGAATTTACTGTTGGCTGGGTAGAATTTCAGTTAGTACATGATGGCATTTATTTTTGTTTTGTTTTTAAGCAATACTTTGAACTCAGAAACTGCCACTTTTACAGAACTTCCAGTTACAAATCCAATCAGATTGGCAATGAAACCAATGAAATTTAAGCATCATCTTTTAGTCCATGTGGATTAAGTCTATATTATTCCCAACTTAGTGTAAATTTCATTACTCAAATCCCTCCTTTGCTCCCACATCCTTCAGCCTTTCTACCACTTCTTCTGTGCATGGGGAAATAGCTTTTAAGTGGTGAGTTTATTTGGGCTTTAGGTGTTTGTATGATTTAGTGATGTTTGTGTGATGAAAAAGTTTCATTTTTTTTTTTATTCTCATGTTCTGTTTTGTTGGTTAGTTTCAAATTCTTCCAAAATGAGTCAGGGAATTATCTCCTCTTAAGTCCAGTCTCAGAAAGGCTAGAAGACTGTCCAGAGGGCTATAGTAAGCTACTGAAAACAGCTTTTAGATCTCAGATCCCAAACCTGGAGGATCATCTGAATCATTTGAGTAGGTTTTTTTTTTTTATTAAGTTTATTGGTACATTCCAGGTACACAGCACAACCACACTCATCATTGGGATCTTGTACCTTTACATGACAGGTCTTG
>NW_022900929.1:37643428-37646606 GCF_012274545.1 Fukomys damarensis | reverse complement strand
CGCCCTCCTGCCCTCCTCACTTACAAACACTTTATTTCCACTTTTTCATTCTCTCCTATTTTTCCCTTATTACCCCTCCCGCATCCTTCCCACTCTCCCTACACCTTTAGCCCTTTTCTTCCTATTTCACATGGTCAATTATATCATTAGGATCTTATGTACTATTATAGTTTACACACCAGAGAAACTATTTGGTATTTACACATGTGTGACTTATTTATTTAACTTAGGAGTATATCCTCAATACGTATCCATTTGCCTATGAATGAATCTATTTCTCATTCTTTATGGCTGAGTAGTATTCCATTTTATAGAAAAAAACACATCTTCTTTATCCAGTTTCCAACTGATGGGCAAATGGGCTGTTTCTAAGAACCACTATATATCTTTATCTTTGCTGTATTTGAATTACAAAAAAAGAAGCCAGAATTTCCTTTCAAGGTAACATTTTGGCATTTTGGAATTAAAAATATTCACTATTATAAAAAAGAATTCCCTGGTCAAATAGATGTTTTTAAATGTTGAGTAGGTTTTTTCAAAAGCTTCTCTTTGGGGTTCTGTTGAGAGCATCTAAAATCAAGTCTGGCTTGCAGAAACTCGGGAAATGTTATCAGGCTTGTATTAGTCAAGAGCAGCCTCAATGAAGTAGTTTAAAGAAAAACAGGAATGCAGCCTCCTGTCTGCCACCACACCAATGGTCTTGTATTCTTATACTTCCAGTATTCTGGGCTTCTGAGGCAGGAGGATTGCAAGTTCTAGCTCAGTGTGGGCAATTTAGCAACCCTATCTCAAAGTAAAAATGGGCTGGGAAATGTATCTCAGGCAAAGGCTCTGGGTTCAACCCTGGTACCACAAACAACAGCCCAAAACAGGAACACATAGACCTCTGTGATGAGAACTTTACAAGAGGGATTTTGTTTTCCAGGCAGAGCTGCACTGGGGGTTTCCAGAGTATTCCAGTTTAGATTTATGTCATGCCAGTTTCGTCGTCACGCGATGAGATGATTCCAGGCTTGGTCCTTACAATGAGTAATCCCCAAGAAAAGAGAGCTCACTTCCCAGTGCCACAGAGACCTGCTCTGAGTGACCACACTTTCTGGCCAGGGACCCAATGGGGCTGTGTTGTTGTACCCCTACATTAAGGGAACATTTACATTTTGACAGAGCCAGTCCCTAGTTCACCCCTACTTACCTAATTCCACCCCAGAAACAACAACCAATGCAGACCTGACGTGCATTTCCTAGACCTTGAAATCTTTTGGTGCAACCCACACTATTTGAAAGACATGTCCTCCTCCTTGTTGAGGGGCGTCCACAGTTCCTCTGTGGTGTACACCTTGCAACAGATCAGCCCATCTGATTTGCTCCAGGGCAGGTTGGTGCCTGATAGGCTTTGACTGATTAGGCTTCACAGGGACATGGGAGAAGGCGAAGCTCTCTGTGTAAGTGTGTCCCTAAGTCAGTCCTTAGAGAGGATGTTTTCTTGTGTGCCCTTGATTTCTTAGGTTAAGTATCACTTGTCCATCCTCCCTGGAAACTGCCCAGGTGGCTATGAATGGTTTTGACATCGTGTCTTGCCAGGTTCATGTGAACAAACCCTGTTAGAGAGACGGTGTTGTGTTAAAAAGTGTTAATTTTACACATTATTGGAGCTCAGCGTGATATTTCAACACGTGCACATGGTGAGCACTACTCAGTCAGTTTCCCTTTATACATCCTCCTCCCCCTTCTCAACCTCTAGTAATCACTCTTCTGTATTCAGGTCCACTTTTTTAGCTTTCACATATGAAAGATTCCACGTGGTACTTGGCCTTCTTTGCCTGGTTTATTTCACTCAGCATCTTATGCTGTCATTCCATGCAAATAATAGGATTTCATTCTTCTTTGTATAGATAGACCTTACCCATTCGATTACTGTCCCTTTAGAAGCTTATTCCTTTACCATTAACTTGATGTTATTTATGCTGCTCAACATATCAGTTTAGTGGCTTTGAATAACTATTTCACCACCCTTGTGGATTCTATGGGTCAAGATTTCAGAGAGAAGCCCAACATGGTGGCACAGGCCTGTGATCCCAGCACCTGGGAAACTGAGGCAGGAGGATTGCCCAGAGTTCAAGGCTGACCTGGGCTCCATGGTGAGTTCAAGACCAGCTTGAGCAACAGATGAGACCTTGTCTCAAAAACACATTTAGAAAGGATGAAGTGAAATGGACTTTCTTTGCTTCAGGTATTTGTTGCCTGAGCTGAGAGGAGAGCAAGTATCAGTGGATGCTTTGTCTTCCATGGGTCTAGAGTTAATGCTGGCTGTTCCTGGGATGCCTGTGGGAGCTCTGGGTCAGTCCCCCTGCATAGGGCCTGATTGGGTAGGTTCTGCCTTCTCCTAGTTAAGTGGCCCCAAACTTTTTACATGGCAGATCCAAGCACCAAAGGCCAATGGCTTTGATATATGTGCACCACATTCATAGCAGCACAATTCATGATAGCTAAAACTTGGAAGCAGCCCAACTGCTCATCAACAGGAGACTGGATAAAGAAAATGTGGGTTTTTTCTTTTAATAAAATGCGGTACTACTCCGCCA
Organism: Fukomys damarensis; assembly: GCF_012274545.1. Classification (NCBI taxonomy): domain Eukaryota; kingdom Metazoa; phylum Chordata; class Mammalia; order Rodentia; family Bathyergidae; genus Fukomys; species Fukomys damarensis. The sequence goes on along the minus strand of NW_022900929.1, from coordinate 37,644,024 downwards.
TAAAGAATGAGAAACTAGAGCTAAATATATGCACTTGAGGCGATACTCTTAAGTGAAATAAATAGGATGTATATCTGTAAATACCAAATAGTTTCTCTAGCATGAGATAATGTGAAATAGGAAGAAAAGGTGCAATGCAGAAGGGGAAGTGGGAGGGGTGGGGAAAAGAAAGATGGGAATGGCATTAACATGAGAAAAAGAAAAAATGGAAACAGAGTCTTTGTAGATAGGGAGGGGTGCAGGGGTTGAAGGGAGGGCAGGGGAATGGGGAAAAAATAAGAACCAAGATGGACTATGCAAAGGTGCAAATTTCCAGTGATGAATGCCATTATATTGTATACCTTAAATGTACTGATAAAATTAATTTTAAAAAAAGAGGACCACTCGTGAACTATATTGACCTTGATTCTTTGCCTGTAGGATAGCATTACTCTACTGTGCTTTCTGGTCACATGCTCTCCCACATTGGAGGGGAAGGTACATAGACCCTCATTAGCAATGGGGGATATACCAAGAAATGTATAGACGTGTTTAAAATGGACACGATCAGTGCTCACTTTCTCTTCTCTCCCCCTGCCCCTCTCCCCCTGCCCCTC
>NW_022900929.1:37630549-37641924 GCF_012274545.1 Fukomys damarensis | reverse complement strand
TGCTTTCTGGTCACATGCTCTCCCACATTGGAGGGGAAGGTACATAGACCCTCATTAGCAATGGGGGATATACCAAGAAATGTATAGACGTGTTTAAAATGGACACGATCAGTGCTCACTTTCTCTTCTCTCCCCCTGCCCCTCTCCCCCTGCCCCTCCTCTCCCTGTCTCTTCTCTTGCCTTCTTCTTTTTCTCCTTCTCTCCTTTCTTCCTTCCCTCCTTCCGTCTTTACATTACCCCATTGATAGCTACCATATATGCACATAGTGGTATAGATGCAAGATTCTTTCCGTAGCCCATCTCTTGCTCTTGTACTCATATCTTAGATACTTTTACATTTTGATATAACTAAAGCTGAATTTACAGAGAAAAGTTTTCTGTTAAACATTTGAGTCCTGTTCATACGAACTGGGGATGGAAAAACAGAGAGCTGTGTCCTACAGAACAATCTAAGTTGTGGCATCAGCTTCCACTGTGGGCCATTGTAATGTATCCTTAGTGGAACATTAGTGCCGCTTGGTGGGGGGGTCCTAAGGAAAAAGAAAGCCCCCCATTGCTGGTAGAAAATCAGTAATGAAAGAGAAAAGGCACACGCTTATTAGTGATTCTGCCAGTTTGTAGTCTTGAGACAGCTGGAAAGGATTGTTCAAAGAGGGGATGCGCTCATGAGTGGCTTCAGGTTTGTAGTAAACAAAACGCAAAAGGGGGAAATTAGCTAGTTTTCAGCATAGTACTTACTGATAATCAAATTAATTGTTTCTGGTAGTGCATGTATATTCATATCACTAAGTAAAGCAAATTAAATATTCGGTGAGCTTTCCAGGAGAGTGTTCTCATGAGAGACTCCGCGGTAATGTCAAGAGAAGTTTTACTGGTTTTTACCCAAAGTATTTGAAAGCAGATAGAGCTTTTGAATTCTAAGCACAAGGCTGAGCAGTTTGGTTGAGGAAAAAAATGGCAGACTTTTGCTTTCACAGCGATAACCAATCACTTCCTTCTGGGGAAAGGGATGTGATCAGATATAATACGTCTGGGTTTGTTTTCCTTTTTAATTGCTTGTTAGTGTAGCTCACAAGATAGACAGTACTAGTCACCAAGTCTCTGGGGGAGATTGCAGTCAAACAACACTATCTATAAAGCTTTTCTGTAGTTGAGCCAATACAGGGGAGAGTATGCAACAGTTTACACATAGGAGGATATAAAATCTGCCACAAATACTTTGTATCTCATAACTAAGATCACGATCTCCATAATTAATGCTTGAGACATAACAAAATACTGAAACCAGTGTTGGTGAATTAGGTAGCACTTAGCATTTTGTGGCTGTGGATTATCATGCCTACAATTTAAAATCTATATGTACCTGCATGTGTTTGCTGTATGTGCTCCTTAAAATATGTGTTCCTAGAATTGTATATGGATCAAAGAAGGAAGTGTTTGTACTTTAAAGTGAATAAATATGAATGCAAAGCCAGTAAATAACTTATGCATGTGTGAAACAAAACAAGGCAATGTTTACTCCTAACTTTTTTTTTTTTTGGTTCTGGGGATCGAACTTTGGTCCTTGCGCTTGCGAATTCCCCAGCCCTGTTTACTCCTAACTTTATGATACATTTTTGTAATGGCGTTTTTAATAGCTCAAAGAAACAAGATAATGTCATTAACAATTATTTACAGTATTTGATGCTTATTCGTGTAATGGCTACCTTCATACATGAATATATTAAATATCTGCAATAAAATTTATCATGGAAGATGTTGTTCGTATCTAGATGACACCACCCCCCCCCCGCACCCCGAAGCCTCATACAGTCTTTTTCAGAGGTGGCTGAATCTGGAATGTGTGATGCTGGGATTAAGGGCACGTGGTTACTAAACTGCTACACGTGAGCGATTGTTTTGGCACCGCCCTAATCTCAATGGTCTGGATGGGATAAAAGGGGCAGATAGAGACTGCTAAGATTCCCTTGTTGCTTCTGCTTGTTTGTGGGAGCCATGTCATTTCTTCTCTGCAATGTTTGTTTGCCAGCCCTGCCTTGAAGCCTAGCTTAAGGACTGAAACCTCTACAAATTGTGAGCTAAATAACCCGTTTCCCTTTTCACTTTGAATGTCCCGTGTTTTGTCTGAGCAACGAGAGAAAAGTAAGTAAAATTGAAGAGAAAATAGAACACTGTTAAAGGTTAAGTTTTGTATTTTGAGTTGCCCAAATTTTGTTTCTCTACCTCTCAGTAGCAGTTCGTTTCCCAGCTGCTGTTTGGGCAAACACTTTCTATCCCCAGCTCAAAGGATGCTAACCCTTCTTGCAGATTCAGGCATGAGACCTGGTAGGGTTAAATCCCTGAGCACAGCCATTTCCTCCAGCCATGATAACTAGTATAAGAATGGCCCTAGACCCCATTTGGACCACTGAAAAGTAAGATGTGGCTGAGGTCTGTTCCTCTTCAGAAAGTGTCCTCAGGATAAATTCTTCCTTGCACTGTAAAGATGAAAAATCCAGAAAGTCTACAAGAAGGAAAACAGATAAGGGAATTACAGAAGATAGAGCCAGGTGTCTGCAATAGTATAATGAAAATTCTTGGAACCAAACTATTCCTGAAACCAGAAATATTCTGGCTTATAAACTGGAGTCAACACAGTCCCATTGGAGTGTCGTCTTCTAGGGTGGGCATTGCTGTTACTTGCGGCACAAAGATTCCTAAGTGTGACATAGGCTTAAATATTCAATAATAGGAGGAATGAAAATATTTAGCTGAATTGTTCAACTTATTTACATATATAGTTCCCTGAGATAGGATTCATAATATGTCATTGTCATGTTGTATAAGATGCTTTTCTTCTTATCTCCTTGTCCTGGTCCCTTGTCACAGACTCGTAAGGAGAAGAGGCACCAAGAGAGAACATTGGAAGATTTATTTTGTCCACTTGAAAAAAGGATTCTAGTGTTTTAATTCTAGCTAAAGCAAACAAACAAACAAAAAACCTGTTCTTCACATTGTCTCCTCTGACATACAACAAAGCTCAGAAAACAAACTACATTAAGAAAAATTCGGACAAGCCCAGGCCTAGCACAGCAAGTGTGAAAGCTCATTACCTTTATAGCCCACGGGTGCAGCAATGGCTATTATGCTCTACCTGTGTTATGTAGGCTAAGTTTTGGTTTTCTATTTTTTTGGTACTGGGGATCAAACTTGGGTCCTTGAGGTAGAGAGGCAGGTGGCAGAACCACTGAGCTAAATCCCCAGCCCTAGGCTAAATTTTAAAACAGTTTTATTGAAGTATAATTGACATGCAATAAATGGTACACATTTAAAATGTATAATAAGTCCTGAAACATTATACACATGTGAAATGAGAATCAAGATAGCGAACGTATCAATCACCTTGAAACCTTCCTTTGTGCTCTGTAATCTTCTCTCTTACCTGCCCCTCCCTGCCCCAACAGTCTCTAGGCAACTAGTGATTTTCTATGTGTCTTTATGCATTACTGCACATTTCCTAGAATTTTATATAGATGAAATGATATATTAGGTGCTCTCTTTTTTTTTCCTGGCTTCTTTTACTTCTGGTTATTTAAAAAGTCATTTATATTGTCTTGTGCGTAAGTTGGTTGATTTTACTGCTGAGTAATAGTCTACTGTAGGGAGGTACTATAATTTGTACTTTATATGCTGATGGACATTATTTTTACTGGATCATTTCCAGTTTGTGACAATTACAAATAATGCTGTGAACATTTTCATACAAGTCTTTGGGTATACGTGTGCCTTTGTTTTGGGTTAATGTCTATTTGTAGAATGGAGGGTCAAATGGAAGATGTATGTTCAGCATTTTAAGAGGCCACTGTACTATATTCCAAAGTGATTGTACAGTTTTATATTCCTCCCAGTGGTACGTGAGAATTCAGGTTGATCCATATTTTGCTCACACTTGGTATGGTTATTTTTGTTAATTCTTTGAAGCTATTCCAAAGGCATGGACTGATAATGCATTGTGATTTTTATTTGCAATTATGGAAAATTACACTGAGCATAGTTTCATTTACTTCTATATTTCTTTGGTGAGCTACCTATTCAAGCTTTTTGCTCATCTTTATAGCTGGGCTGTTTGTTTTCTTATTGTTGAGAAGTCTTTATTTTGGGTACAAATCCTTTACCAGACATAACTTATAAAATTTTTCTCTGGACCTGTGGCTTGTTTTTATTCTCTTAATTGTCTTTATTCTCTTAGAATGGCAAAAGTTTTTAACTCTGAAGTGCAATTTATCAAATCTTTGCTTTTATAAATTGTGCACTTAGTGTAATATTTTAGAAATTTTTCCCTAACCCAAAATCCCATAGATTTTTTTCTCCCACATTTTCTTTTGCACTGTTTTTTCTTGGGTAGGGGTAAACATTTTTTTTCTGGTTAAGATTTACATTTAGCTTTGTGACCCTCGTTAAGTTAAATTGTGGCTATAGTAAAATATACACATAAAATTTCTTAATGACTAACTGGAGAGAAAAGTCATCTAAAATCATACTGTGGTGAAGAATGAAACGTCTTTGTCAACCACTTATTTTTCCTTTTAAGCACACAGACTGCAGGTCCTGGCTTTCTTGCAGACAGATTGGTGACTGGATTTTCATCTGTATAATATGGATAGAAATAATGAGTTTTCTTCTAGACCTAAGCATAAAACTGAGAATTTTTCTCCATGTTCCTCCTACTGCCTTTCATGCTGACTGTGATTACCATGTGTCAAAAATGGTCATGAAAAGAGCTCTGGGTCCTGAATTACAATACAAAGGGCCATAGTTCTGGTTATCTACTGCTGTGTTAAAATCCAGCCCAAATTCAGTGGCTCACACAATAGTTTTTTTTTGTTGTTGTTTTTTGTTTTTTTTAATCTCTGAGACTCTATGAGTTAATCGGGCTTCACTGGTGATTCTGCTTGGGACCTCAGACAATTGCAGGCATTTGGCTAAAAGTGCAATGGGTCCTCTGATGACCCAGCTGTTAATGTCAACTGAAGTGCTTACATGTGTCCTCTCATTTGGTCCGAGGTACTGGTAGCCTATCTAATATCCTTCTTTGATGCAGGTCAAAAATTGACCTGACACAGGTTCCTGAAAGTTTTTTTTCTTTTAAACAGGCAGCTCAGGGCCAGGGATTTAGCTGAGTGGTTTTGCCGCCTGCCTTGCAAGTGCAAGGACCTGAGTTCAATCCCTGGTACCAAAACAAAAAACAAAAAAACCCACAAAAAAAAAAATAAAAAAATATGCAGCTCAAAGGTTCTCCACATATAAATACTAACTTACTGTCTTCTGATAGCTTTCCCTCAGCCCAGCTAGTGAGCCATATCCTAAGGTCGTCAGACAGCACATAATCCCCAGGAATTAGGGTCTACAGTCCCTTTCAGCAGGAATCAGCTGTATGAAGACAGAGTCCTCTACTCTTTCAATACCCAATAAAGAATTATGGGAATTTATATCTCTTGGAAAAATAAAGCAGCAAACTAGGGCATGGCAATGTGGCCAGAGCAATTAGGCATGACCTGTCAATTGCAGAGACTAGGTAACTGCAGGCCAGGCCAGAGCAGCAGATCCTGAGCCTGACCTCTGATAGTAGCTTTCTGAAACGAGCTCACACTGAGTCTGGCAGGTGATACCAATTTTCTCACATAAGAGCAAGCCAAACCCTGTACCTGACACCAATCATCAACATGAGATCGAGTGGAGTCTTGATGGGACAGCCTGAATCTAATGTTAGAAAAAAAAAGGCAGCATCCATAGGCTCCACTGCTCTATTGTTCTTGCAGTGGCCCTTCCTGCAAGCAGGATGTATCACATCTTCTCTTTTTCCTTCAGAGCACTTTTTCTCAAGGTGCTCTTGCTTCTTTTTGCGCTTGTTCATCTCTTGTTCTTTTGCACTAAAATTTAGTTAAACTTTCACCTTCATCGACTTTTCTGTCCAAATCATTGAACAGGACAAAAAGCCTGGAAAGCACTCCTGATAACTCCAGCACCCAGTGACAATCACAGAATAAATGGAACCACCTCATTCCAGAAGTTTCCTAGGTTCACTAAGGGGTTTCCCTCACATCTCAAGTTCTGTTTTGTATGTGCCAGAATCTTATTGCAGAGTCCAAGGCATTTTTGAAATGGGCCTGTCCTGATTTCAGTGACAGTGTATGTTCATATACATTCTATATAATGCATTATTTATAAACATTCTCCAGAGATTCTTGGAGTCCTTAATAGAAGCACAAGAATTGCTACACCTTTGTATCAGGCCCACTTCAAATCATTTGCATGACTATATATTGGTCAAAGGTTTAGTTTTACACTTGTATCTGCTAAGAATCTTGTTTCTGCTGTTAAGAGGCCCAAAGGATAACATCAAGAAGTATGCATGGTCACCGATTGTTTTTCTAGCTGATATGGTGCCCAAAAGAAATTCTCCCTGATTTTCTGCACATACAGGATAGTCTGGGAGGACCTACTCATTTTCAGCAAGTAGCAAGGTTGATGTAGATTTTTTGGTCTAGTATGTTTGAACAGTCTATTTTCTGACTATTTCAGTCTGCATTGAGATCATTCAGCCAGGTTCTCCAGGCTGATGCAAAAGAATATAGCCTGTTCCCTAGGACTCCCAGTAAGGCAATGCTGAAATTCATAAACTGGGCTTGGCCTTTTCATCACATCTTCGCCCATTTTGTGCTGTTAAAACAGTATTTGAGGGCCAGGGTTATAGCTCAGTGGTGCCGTCACCTATCTCGCAAGTGCAAGGTAGCGAGTTCCATTCCTGGTACAAAACAAAAACAAAACAACAGCAACAACAACAACAACAACAACAACAAAAAACCAGTATTTGAGCCCAGGCAACTTATAAAGAACAGAAGCATTACACTCGCTTTATAAATGGTATCAACTGTTTCAGCTCCTGGTCCCATGAAAATAGCTTGAGACCAAAAGTTAGGGAAGAGGAAAGTGGAGTAGGAAAGGAGAGAAAGTGGAGACCCTTATTGCACTAGTGAGTGCCAACATGTCAGTGGCAGAAGCGTCATCGTGCCACTTTGCTTAGGGATCCAGACCAGCCACTATGGAAGGTTGGCTTATAGTGATTGCCCCCACTGATTGAGTTTGTCTTTTCTGATCCACAGGATGTCTCACTTGTGGTAGTGTTGCCTTGTAATAAGGATCCATTTTATGCAAAAGACAGTGCAGGACCACAGTATTTACAGATATGCATACCATGCACCTTATCAGAAGTAGCTGTCCTTGCCGAATGGTGAAATAGCTTATTGAATACTCAGATAAGGCACCAGCTGGACTCAACATCCTGCAGGCTGTGGTGCTGATTTGCAGTATTTCCCATGTGTTATGTGTTATTTTTTTATTCTGATTAAAACATTTCTGTTGTAATTTTTAGTTCATTGCCTGGTTATTTAGAAATGTTTTGCTCAAAGTCCATCAAATGTATGGGGATTTAAATTTTTTTCTATGTGATTTCCAGTTTAGCCAGAGATGATACCATTTATGATTTCAGTCTTTGATTGTGGAGAGAATTATTTTAGGATCAAGTTTTGAGGTCAAGTTTTATAAGTGACATGTGCACTTGAAAAGTTTTTTAAGTTTTGGGGAACAGTGTGTGAAGCTGGAACTGATTCATGGTGCAGTGCTAGGCTCAAGGGCACTAGGACTAAGGGTGTGAGTGTTTACCACCCTAAGTATCTGGATAAGATGAAAGAGGCAGAAAGATGCTGTTAAGATCCCTTGTTTTTGCTGTCCTCCTCTGCCGTGAAATGTTGCCCTCTGCCACATGCCACTCTAAATTTATAAATCATGTTTTCCACATCTTGTGGCTATCTACTGATTATTCCCTTACTGACTACATTAATGATGAAAACATGGAATCTGAGTTGCTATTATAGTTATTTTACCACTTTCTGGGCAATGGAAGAATCTTATAGATCTTTAATTCTATTTCTCAGTTCCTTGATCTCTCAATTTTCTCTCTATTTTAAATTTCATGAGACTACTGTTTTGAAAAGTTGATATTTATCAAGTTTTATTAATGTATTTACCCTTTCTGATAGTACTCTTCATTCTTTTTTACACTATAGTATTGTGGTTTCATCCAGCATCAGTTTCTTTCACCCAAAGAACTCTTTACTATTTCTTTCAATGAGAGGTCTGGACATTTATCAGTTTCTCTGGTCTGAAAATATCCTTATTTGCCTTTATTTTTGCAGCATATTTCCAGTGCTTATAAAATCCTGCATTTAGGTTTATTTAAAGCATGTTCAATGTGCTGTTCCATTATTTTCTTCCATTGTTCTTCCTTGAGAAGTCAGCTTATCCTATTAATGTTGAACTTTAATTTTTTATTCAAGCTGCCTTTGAGGTTTTTTCCCTTTGTCTTTTGTTTTCAGGATTTTTGCGAAATTTTTCTAAATTGTGATTTTTAAAAAATTAATCCTGCTTGGGCTTAGCAGACTTCTCGAATCAGCAATTTGTCAGAAAATTAATGGCTAGAATCTCTTCTTCCTTCTGTTCCATTTTCTCAGTGGTCTTCATTTTGAAGTTCAGCCGGTCAGTTTGTTATGGGAGACTTTTTTCAGCTTTCTCATGTGGTCGGTGTGATTTTTAAAAGAATTTTTTTCTGTGCTTAAATTCTGTCATTGTAAAAGAAAAACAGCAGGATTCTCCAAGTTAACACCAATGAAGAACAGCCACCTCATTAGATTTTCAGACATTCTTTTGCTAAGATTACTTAGAATACTACCTCTACTCTCCAGCTCTTCAGTGCAGGCAGTAATCAATAAGATCCACTGTTGTCTTAGCTACTTTTCTCATTGCTGAGACAAAAATATCTGATACCCAAAGTTAAGGGGGAAAGGTTTATTTAGCTCACAATCTTTAGAGGTACCTGTCCATAATTGGCTGGCTCCAAGGCAGAATGGCACATGGCAGAGGGCAACAGTTCATGGTGGTGGAAGACAGCAAAAGCAACAAGGGACCTTAACAGCATCTTTCTGTCCCTTTCATCTTATCCAGATACTTAGGGCGGGAAGCACTCACACCCTTAATCCTAGTGCCCTTAAGCCTAGCACTGTACCATGAATCAGTTCCAGCATCACACACTCTAGATCCCAGCCACCTCTGAAATAGCCCCCATGAATGTATGAGGCTTTGTGGGGGTGCATCTAGACACAAGCCATAGAAACATTTCTCTGTCTTGTTTGCTAAGAATTCAGATTCATTAAACTGCAAATCATTTTGTATTAAAGCCTTGTAATTAAGCATTAAGATACAGTAATATGTGATTAAGTATTATACAAACATGAGCAAGCATCCCTGGGGTGTTTAACAAATTTATGGATAAACTTTTTGTTTGTAACAATGATTGGGGAGGTCAAAGTGTTATTGGGCTTTTACTGGACTGGGGCTAGGAATGCTATATATCCTGCAATAGATAGGACAGTCAGTACTGAGGAAGATGTGTCTTGTGTCACCTTCATCCATCCTACTGAGACACTCATATATGTGATATACCTGTGATAAGATTCTGCCCCAAGTACTCGATACCCTTTTACATATGAAGGCTGTTATAGTTTAGATGTAAAATGTCCCTCAAAGGTATCATGTTTTGAAAGGCAGAACTCTCAGAAGATGATTGGAATGTGTAGGAAAGCCATGATCATCAGTGGATTAACTCATTGATGAGCCCATAGCTCAATGTACTTTTAGGAGATGGGGCTTAGTTACAGGAGGTAGGTCCATGGTGTATGCCTTTGGGAGGTAAATCACTCTCTTGGGCCCTCTCTGCTTCCAGGTTGTCATAGGTTGAGAGGTTACTTCTGCCATTTCTGCCTTGGAGCAAGCCATCTAGCATGGGTTGAACCCTCTAAAACTATGAGCCAGAATAAACCTTTCTTGCCTAAGTTGTAGGTGTCAGTTATTTTGCCCCATTAAATAGGGAAAAGGGACTCAAACACTAAGATCTTTTTTTTCTTTGATTTTTTTCCTTTCTTTCCTTTGTTTCTTATTTTGCTTAGAAAGATCGATTTTTGCACAAATAATACACAAAGAGAATCATATTTGTTTGAGATTTTATAGAGACAGTCTTAATTTTAGAAAGTCATATCAACTACCTTGTGCTCAAGGCATTTTGTTACTTATCAAATCATATATTAGCAGTATAATACATAGTGTGAATGTGTATTTGAGGGGATTCTATAGATAGATACAAACATCTAATCACTTATTGGTCTACATTTCATAATGAATTAATGCTTTGTTATACAAGGTATGACTGAAAACAATGGTGAATGTTTAAATCAAGAAAACTCATTACAGTAAAGACATTGCCATTAATCCCCTCACAGCTGGGCAAGTCCTCTTTTGTAAACGTCCTTAGTTGGGCTGTTGTAGCTGCCTTGATGTCCTGAATTGATTTAAACCCTTTGCCTTTAGTGATTATTTTGATTTTGAGTAAGGGTCGGAAGTCACACGGTGCCAGATAGAGGAGTATGGTGGATGAGGCCATGTGGTACTGTTTTACGAGCCTGGCTTTTCACTGAATGACAATTGGCAGCTGCATTCATATTTTTTATTACACCTGCTAAAGACACTACTAAAGAAGACTTCTAGACCTGCTTCAGAAGGTGGCAAGAACGATGGTTTTGGAGTAAAGAGGATTTTAAGGGAGATCAATGGCAATGTCTTTTGCCACAATACATTTTGTTATTTAAACAGTCACCATATATTTCACTCACCCCTGATAAATCACCTTTCCTTTATCTCTTCTTTATACTGACTGATGCATTGTTGTTTTGATTTAATTATACTCGTATGTACATGCTATTACTAACTTTTTAGCTCAAGATAATTATAATTTCATTTCTGGGTTTTGTTATAAAGAGAGGGCTTGAGTCGGATGGGCTGTGATCAACAGGGTGGAATTATGATATTTGGTAAGATTAACTTCAACACCCAGCACAAAACTTTAAAACTACTAATTTTTATTGTTTTAAAAGTTACTGCTGTTAGGGAAAGCGGGTTTAGGCTGTCAACGTAGATCCCCTCTGTGCCAGGACTCTGGCTCTTCTATCAATGAGGTACCTTTGTCTGCCAGGGAGGATACCCTGCCCGGAACCTTGATGCGGTGACACCAGGTTCCGGCGGGCTCCTTAGAGCGCTGAACAGCTTCGGGCCAAAGGACCATGCGAGACCCCGAGCCCGGGCCCGACGCTACTATGGAAGGGGACGTGCTGGATACCCTGGAGGCCCTGGGGTGAGCGCACCTGGGGACCCTTCCCGCGGGGTCTGAGGCGTGTGCGCTGCAGCGCTGCGGCAGCCACCTCCAGCGGGCCTCCCCTGGGCCTGGCTTC
>NW_022900929.1:37596875-37630447 GCF_012274545.1 Fukomys damarensis | reverse complement strand
TGGCCCGAGGGGTGGTTTATCTCCGTGCCGGGTTGTCCGGCGGGCAGGCGGTCGGTGCGGGAACAACCTGAGGCGCAGCTGGGGCTCAGAGTGAACCTTCCTGCTCCTCTGAGAGGGGAAAGTGTTCTAGGTTCCAGCAGATCTGTCCACTAGTCCGATGCTTATTGCCATACTGGAAGACAGTTTTCAGAGGGTTAGCTTCCGCCGTCATGGGAGTTACAGGGAGTACTGTCACACAGTTTACAAGTCGGGGCGCTAGGGGTTCAGCGAGAACTCCTGTGGCGGGGTGGGGGGTGTTCGGTGTTCATAGATGCAACAATGTAATCCCCACCTCAGCCTCGTTCTGCTTTCTTCACAGCCCTTGCCCCATCTTACAGTATCTTGCCCTGCATTTATCGGTCCCCTGAACTTCACTCTTGCCGTTTCTCACTCCTCCTTCCCAACTCAATTCCCCGGAAAGCGGGTGTCTTACCTGTTTTGTCCATTGATATTTTTCTCGGCAGCACTCTTGAATAACGTTAAACGGTGGTTTGAATGAACCGACAAAGTAGAAAAAGGTCAAAGGAGGGGGCACTTAAGTAAGCATTGAGCCAGATAGTTGAGAATCAGAACAAGTTAACCAAAGAGCTGGGTGTCACCTGCAGAATTGTTTGCCCAGCTGCCTGCCAGAGAGTGCCCTGGTGGTGCGGCAATGAAATTTGAAACCCCCACACCTCCCTCCTTTTTTTTTTTTTTTTCAGATACTGCATTTGCTACTTTTATTAACCTTTCTTAGGATCACTGTGATAAACCTACTTCTCTGTGACAGTGTGGCAGAGCCTTGCACTTAGTAGTTGATTCCTAATAAATGTTAACTGAAAGGACCAAGCCAGCGGTGACTTAAGGGGCCCTTTTACTTCTGTGAAATCCCTTGGAAATTTTCATTTGATTTGGCAAAGGAAGTAACCAAGACAAGACGTTAAGATATATTGAAGTGTTTAGGCTCCAGTTTTTCCTCTCAAGATGGAATCCTGTAAATTATCTATGCAAAACAGAAAGACTGCTTTCGTCTTCCTTTCATTTCTTGGACTTGTGCTTTAGTATATGTGCTGCCGAAGAGAGCACAAGACTTATGCTTTATATTATAGTGTTTTGGAAAACGAAGTTTGCTGTAAACTTGATTTTTTTTAATCAAGTAAATCTAGTTTCACATTTTTCAGTATGTAAAGTAAAACAGTTTATACACTGTAGGATTGTTTTTTTCCTGGAATAACAGAAGGCAGGAGTTTGAAATTTGAGTTAAATGTGGGAAAAGTAGTTGTTTATTTAAAATATAGGTTGTAATTGAGCACTGTTTTTGAATGTCCACGTAAATTGTAAATACAATAATGCATTTTGTATTGTGATTAAGACATTTAGGACATCCGTGAGCTTTAGTGTAAGGAATAAGAGGGAAAAATCTGTATGAAAAAACAGTTCAGTAATTATTACAAATGAAAACGGGGTGTGAATCAATTTCTTCACTTCTGAAGTAGTACTGGCTGGGGCAGGTGACTAATAAGTCTCTTTATTTCTGATTGATAGTATGATTTTGAGGGTCAGTAGATCATGATAGTAGGTCTGATTGTGCAGCAGAATCATACGTGGGGCTTGTGAAAAATGTTCCAGTCTGGTATATACTACAGACTAACTGAATCATAACTTAGAGGTACAGTACAAACATACATATTTTTTTAAAAGCTTCACAGACTAGGTTGAGAAACACTGTTGTAGGAGGAAGTATATTACAAGTGTTTATGGGGTACAACTGCATATTGGACACTATTCAGAGGAATCACTGATGAGCAAAATAGACTTGGTCCCTGTCATTGTGGGGCTTATTATCAAGTGCAGAAGCAGGCATAATTGTGCAAATGCTATAAACTATAGTAAGTGCTTCCATGGAAAAGAACAGGGTGGTACAGCAGGAGGCTCACGAGTTAGTGATAGAACCCTGAGAAAGTGACATTTAGATTGAAATAGGCTGTATACAAGCTAAGTAAATGAGACTGGATGGAAAGGAGTGTGTGTATTAGAACAGAAAGTTACTGTGGGGGGCTGAAAGGCAGAGAGCAAAGGGCACATTGTTGGAAGATTGGATTGGAGAATTAGATGAGGACCAAGTTACGCAGTACCTGTTAGGCTGTGTTGTGGATTTTATTCTTAATCTAACAGCAGTAGAGCATGATTGAAGTGTTTTAAGTAAAAAGGAGAGTAATTAGATATCTAATTTGAAAATATCTGTAGGAAAATGGTTTGGAGCTGGGGATTTAGCTTAGTGGCCCCATGCCTGTCTTGCAAGCATAAAGTCCTGAGTTTGATCCCCGGCACCAAAAAAAAAAAAAAAAAAAAAAGGAAGAAAGAAAATGGTTTGGAGGATTTAGTTATCCCACTAGTCTGAGAATGACCTAATGGTTGCTCACTGGCAGTGGATATGGAAGGAAGTGAGTTACAGGAATTAGCAGTTTATTGGGTATTAGAATTTAGGAATTAATTTCTTTAGTCAGTACTTACTAAGCACCAAAGAGAAATGATGCACTGAGTATCTAAACTGGATGAGAAAGAAAGTGAAGATAGGAAGCTAGTAAACACTGAGAATGCGAGGGACCAGTGGAATGGAGGTAGTGATGAGATCAAAGCATAGTTGTGATGGAGTGGTCAGAAAAGCAAGCTGGAAGGATAAATAGTAGACCCTGGTCACTTGCTGGGGTCACATTAATGGTCAGCATTAATGTAATTTGAAAGATGAAGTAGTTCTAGTGAGGCAAGGTCCCGGGCGGCTGATTGCTATGGAGTGGAGAAGGTTAGCATAGCCGGAATTAGGGGACTGACAGCTCAGGTTACTAGGTAGGGTATACACGTGGACTCTGACAAAACTCTGTATATTGGCAAAAGCAGAGGTGAGTGGACGATTGACTAGAAGGAATGCTGAGGCGCATCCAGGAGACTGATAAAGTGAGAACTGAGACACGGGTGGCAAATCTGAGCAGCCGGAGGTTTGAGGGAGCGGGAGAGGTATATATGGGGAGCAGTGATTGGAGTGTTGTATGGGAAAAGGAGGACAGCCCTCCTGTCTGACCTGGAGCAGTTTGAGAGTTAGAAGACAGTCTTCCTGAGAAGAGGTGGACAGCACATGGGGGTTCATGGAGCAGGGTAGAAGTATGGAAAGCAGGGAGAGATGGAGAGCTGGTTCAGAAGCAAGGCCAGCAGGGTGGGTAAGTGACAGGGAAAATGAAGGGTCTCGTATTTTATATGTTGCGTATGGAAATAGAAAAATAATAAATGAGGGCCCACATGTCTGTTTGAGGAGAGTTGTCAACAGCCTTAATGGACAAAAGCTGTGGATCACCTAGGTTGAGGTAGTGCCCAAGCCAGCAGTTGTAGTTCCAGTGCAAGATCCTGTGGCATGGGGCTACTGTAGGCTTGGAGGAGGTGTGCCCAAGGTTTATAGTAATGGTCGTGTTTTTCTAATGAAATAAGAATATATAGAGCAACATAGGAGCATGGCTGTTCTCAGGAGATAGCAGAATTGTTTGAAAACAAAAGCAGACATGAAAGCAAGGAGGTGTACACTGAATGGTTGCTAAGTGTAGCACAGACGTAACTGCCCCACTCTGGTTTCTAATAGACTGCAAGAGCAGAACAGTGAAGTGGTGAAGACTTGAGAGATTTTGCTGGAGGTAAAAAAGTGTGCCCCAGAACTGTGGTTTTGGGGAGAGCTCTGTGGAGCTGCACTACTGACTTGTCTCTGGGGTAGGACTGTAGAATTCCAAGCCTCAGTCCATTACTGAATTAGCATCTGTTTCAGCAAGACCCTCAGGAGCCTGATGTGCACATCAGTGTTTAAGAAGCACTGCTCTAGTCAGGTATACTGTTCACACTTTTATTAAATTATCAGAATATTTTAGACTTTTCTATTGTGTAAAACAAGGAAATAGGAAGATACATTTTTGGATGATGGCAGTTTCATAGAGTTAAGAACATGAGGGTGTGGACCCAGAGCATGGAGCATGCAGCAGTTAAATGAGACAATAGACACAAAGTGCTAAGTACTGGCCTGGCATGCAGTGGGCACATAGTGTTAGTCACTGTTGTGCTTATTATTAGATGTCCCAGTTTGTTAAACACACTTAGTTTTTATTATTTTTACTTGGTGAGTTAAGACATTAAGAAGTGAGTTTTTATTTTTTACTTTAAATTGAATATTTTTGGTGATTTGATCAGCTTTCATTGAATTTCATAATACAGTATTTCAATGAAAAAACTTGTAGCCACCGATATGAAATAAACTTATTCAGGAGTGTATGAATACTGCATTATTGTACAAGTGAAGGCAAATGGGGGCAATAAGATGCTTACTGTTAAATTTTAATGAGAGGCACCGTAAGGTACGTAGACAGTGGTAGTGCACAGAAGGAGCCTTGAACTAGAAGTGCGGAGGTTGTGTTATTTGAGCCAAGTTGTTTGATTATAGGTGTTGACAGAGGCTTAAGGGAACATTTGAGATCAAATCTGGTTTCTAGTGCCATCACTTCTAGTCCTATACAATTACTGTAGAATAATTTTAATGTCAAAGCATTGCCGTAAAGATTAAATGAATTACAACTCTATGTGCCTAGTACTGTGCCTAGCCTGCTAATTTAAAGCAGGTGTCCTAGACTTGTTTTCTTTCTTTTTTCTTTTTTTTTTTTTGTTGTTGTTTTTTTGAGACAGGGTCTCACTATGTAGTTGAGACTGACCTAGAGCTTGCTATGTAGCCCAGGCTGGTCTTGAACTCACAGCGATCCTCCTGCCTCAGCCTCCTGAGTGCTGGGATTACAGGTGTGTGCCACCACACTGGGCTTTTTCTGTTTTGTTTTGTATCCTAGCCTTGTTAAGTCTTAACTTCTTAATTGCAAAATGAGGATGTAACAATCTTTGCATGAGGTACAACCAGAGAATTTAGAGGAAAAGAAATACACACCTATTGTCCCATCTGAGGCATCACAAATTCAAGGACAGCCTGGGCCATATAGTAAGACCCTGTCTCAAAAATTAAAAAAGGGTTGGTGTAAAAACTCAGTGGTAGACCACTTGCCTAGTGTGCATGAGGCCCTGTGTATTTGGTCCCCAAAACTGGAAAAACAAAAAACAAATGGCTTTTATAAATAATATGCAGAAATGTAGAGTGTTGCTCTGAGAGAAATGTAATTTCAAATGATTCTGACCTATGAGATTGTCAAAAATCTGAAAGTTTGACCGTGTTGAATACCAGAGAGTGGATACTGTTATACCTTGATGGTGTGGGTGAGAAATATTTAATATCATCTAGCAAGATTATATATCCATTTACTCTAATAATCTCACCCCTAGAAATCTATCCCAGATATACATTGAAAATTTATCACACTACAATACTAAAACACTGGAAATATAAAAAATATTCTTCATTGGAAGCTAATTACGGTACAATACGTCCTGACAGTTGATTACTGTACAACTGTAAAAATGATTAAGGCGTGTCTCTAAATGTTGATCACTGCATTATTGTACAAGTGAAGGCAAATGGGGGCAATAAGATGCTTACTGTTAAATTTTAATGAGAGGCACGTAGACAGTGGTAGTGCACAGAATATGCAAATGTGTGCGAACATGTATGTGTTTAAAGCAAGATTTAGAACAATAGGTAGTAAACCACTTTTTAATCTTAAAAAGGACAAAAATATGCATGCTTATATTTATGTTGAAAACTATATGGAAGGACAACACAAAACTAGTACGTATGATTACCTGTGGGTGGAGGGCAGAGTAGAGGGAATAAGATATAATTAAAATTATAGACTAGATTTATGTGGATTTACCTTTTTTATATGTGAGACTTTAAAACTGATTAATTTACATAATTAAACAAAATTAAAAATAAATGCCTTCAAATTAAAGCAAAATGAAGAAAAAAGCAAAATGAGACAACTGTCATTATGGAGCAGGTGGGTTACTTGCATGGAAATGAATTGTTTTTCTGTATATCTTTATTTGAACTCAGTGGTACCTCGGTTCACAAACTTAATTTGTTCTACAATCTTGGAAAAGATGTCCACGTTCATTTTGAGTGGGAAAGATGGCTACAGTTGTAGTTGTCATCTGATGCAGAGTTCACAAAATTTTGCCAAATCCTTCTGTGCCAAATCCTCCTGGTATGTAAACCAGATTGCAAACAAAAAGTGTTCATGAGCTTAAGTACCAGTGTATATACTTAATATTAAAACTCTGGATCATTCCAAATGTGATCAGTCGAGTAGTTTCTCTCAGATGTGTTTAATTGAAGAATTTGTTTTATGAAAACTAAAAACCAAAAAGTCAAAACCGGAAAATTTCTGACATATTCAGTATAGGGCATTAAAAACATTACTTCCAAGTTAATTGGCCCATAAATTCAGGCAAATATGAGTCTAGCATGTCATGACAAACTCCTCTCATGGTCTTACACTTTGCTTTACATTTGTTCCAGTGGGACTTGATATTTGGGGTATATGTACCGATAGATGACATGAAGAAAGTTGGGATTATTATGGTAACTTGAGCATGTTGGAATCCAGAAAGGCTGGATGTTATTACACGCAGGAAAAAAAGTCAGTGGTAGAAAGAACTAGGCCAAATAGACTGGAAGGGTTGGTCATGGCAGACACCAGCAATTCCCAAATATTTTACAGCTGGTTGGTGAATTATATCAATGATATCAGAAACCCGAACTTCTCTGGAGCACAGCTGCATGAGAATATACAGCATCTTGAAATGTTTATCCCTTGGGAGAGGCAAAATGAAAATTTTTCTCAAAAGAAGAAAACCCACTGAAAAAAACAAAATTTGGGTTGATCCCAGTTGACGAATTTGAATTACAGGGACAAGTTGTTCAGTTGTTCAAAAAAGTAAGCTGGTTTTGGTGATTTTGTTAGTAATAATACTGAATAATAAACTTTGAGTTTGTTGTTCCAAAGCTATGTAATTTATATCCATTTTGTAGGTAACAGAATTATGTAAATATGACAAGTGTTCATTTTAAAAGAAAAATGTAAAACAAGTGACATCTTATAATTCTAAATATAAATTGAAAATTGCAATATGAATTCATGATGGAGTTTCTTTTAAAAAGGCATGGTGGCTTAGGGTATAGCTCAGTGGTAGAGCACACACTTAGCACAGCCAGTGACCTGGGTTGATCCCAGCAACCCTGCCAAAAAGATGAAGAAACAGTGGCCACCTGTAATGACAGATTATATACTGGAGTTGTCATTAGAAGGGATCAGAGCCTCGGGTAGAACTGGAACATCTGTCATAGAAAGCAAAGAAGATATGCGAAGGATATTAGGGAAATTCATAGGACTCAGTATGTGAATGGGCTTAGTATAGTTTAAATATCAAAATAATAATTGCAGTGGATTAAAGCACATTAAATGTATTAAAATCTATGTTTACAATGTTTAAAAAACATTGCAGAAAACAGTAAAAGAAAATTGATACCTCAATTAAGATACTGTATAAGGTGTTTTGTCGAATATAATTTATAGAAACAAAGTATAAAATTATGAGAAATTAGATTAAAATGATATCATAGGTCCTTTTCGGATGTGAGTTTTTTGAAACAGGATCTCATTATGCATCTCAAGCTGGCCTTGAACTATTAGCCCAGGCTGCCCTTGAATGCATGGTGATCATCCTGCCTCAGCCTTCTGAATGCTGAGATTACAGGCATTTATCACTGCACCCAGCTAGTTTTAGTTTTTTTAAATTTGATATTTGCATCTCTACTTTCATCATTGTACTTCTTATTCTTGGAACTCATAAAGCGGTTAGAATTTCTTTTACTGAACTTTGTGTTATCTGTAATATTTTAAATAGGTAGTTTTATTGTAAAATGTTAAAATATAGGGAAAAAGCCAAATATTAGTAATATAGAGCAGAATCAGCAGATTTTTTCTCAATGGGCTATTAGGGCCAAGTATTTAGCATTACAGGCTTTGCTGATTATTCCATAACAATTTACCCCATTCTGCATTGTAGTATGAAAGCAATAGACAGTCTATGAATTAATATGTTTATTGGCTGTGTTCTAATAAAAGTTACAAAAACAGGCCTGGATAAGAATACTATAGGATTCTTTGTCTGTCTCTCTTAAATGTTTATTTCCTCCTTTATAGGTATAAAGGACCACTGTTAGAAGAAGAAGCCCTAACCAAGGCAGCAGAGGGTGGACTTTCTTCGCCTGAATTTTCAGAGCTCTGTGTTTGGTTAGGTTCTCAAATAAAATCATTATGCAACTTGGAAGAAAGTATCACTTCAGCTGGTATTTGCTATTATGTTTTATTTACTTTATGTTTAATAGTAAAATGAACTGATAGCTTATAATTTATAGTTTTCTCAACACAAAAATCACAGATAGGAAGAACTTTTATTATAGGCTATTAAAAACCTTTGGATTAGGTTTTATTGTAATCAAAAATTGATTCTTAAATTTGCCAGAAAATTATAAGCATTAAATAATAATTTAATATAAAAATTTATCTATTATGTTAACCTTAGTTTTGTTCTTTAGAAAAAAATCTGAATTGGGTTATTTAGAAAGTTTAATTTTTAAATATGTTGAATTAAGATTTTGTTTTGTTTTTAAATACTTGTAATCCCTAATTTATTTTCCCAAGTTTGTAAGTCAGGACATGGATTCATATAGAAATACTTTTGTAAAAAACCTCTGTACTAGCTCACAAAACTTGTTTAATTCATCACCATCCTAGCTAGAGTACTTTTGGATCTTTGGATGATAGGATGAGCAATGATTAATCACTGGGCAATTGCTAGGGAAGAAAGTAGCGTTCCCTTCCAAAGTTGTCCTTCTAAATTATTTTTTTTTTCTGTGCAAATTAACAGTAAAGAAGTAAAATACATGAATCAAAACATGAAACAAGTTCCTGCCTACTTGTATTATGAAGTAAAGATAAGCAGTTAGGCTTAGTTAGAATGTATAGAAACAGAAGAAATAGAATATTTGCTCTGAAATCAATGTAGCTCAAATAATGCTGTAAATATTTCAGCTGTTAATACTTCCAGTTTACCTGATCCTATGGAGAATCCTTTAGAAGAATCTTGTCAGATTTTAAAATAATAGTATTTACAATCTCACGATTACTTAAGTGGTACTTTATATAGAAATTGTTAGGTTGCCTTTACCTAAACATATTGATCACACATCCAAGAATTAAATGTGCAAGTGAATATTTAGAATTGAATATAAAATTAAAATCAATTGATAAATTTTATAGTATCAGATTATACAGTAAAAACTCGGTAAATGTTTTGTGATTTTATTTATCTTTTTTTTTTTTTTAAAGGGAAAGATGATTTGGAGAGCTTCCAGCTTGAGATAAGTGGTTTTTTAAAAGAAATGGCCTGTCCATATTCTGTTCTTATATCAGGAGATGTTAAAGACCGTTTACAAAAGAAGGATGACTGTTTAAAACTTTTATGTAAGTTTTTTTTAATTGTACATTTAAATGTATGTATTTGATCTGTTTTTTTATATCTTTAGTTCTAAATTTATGCGTTTCATTATTGAAACATTAGACATTTTATGTAGAAAATATTAAATTTTAAATGTAAAGCTGTCTCAAATATTTGCATAAATGTAATTTAATTTCTGGGTATGCTCTCTAACTTGTGATACTATGTCTACTCTAGAATGCCCTGTGTGCCTTATTTAATATTTTTAGTAATTTTTTTCTTAATCTAATTTATCTCTTAGCATTAGTGACTAGATGACAAAAACTTGGTGATCTTAAACCCTGGGAAGTAGATTGCTAATCAGATGATTAGATATTGTTTTTTACTAGTAGCAATGAATAATAGTTCAAAAACATTTATTGATCACCTACGCTTGTACTAGGAAATATATCAGTTTAAAAGAAGGATAAAATTTGTGCTTTAAGAGGTATTTGAATTTTTCTTCTATTTCAAAATAATTTCTTTGTTTATATTTTTAACTATGAACATTTGAAAAAACTGCTAGTCCAGGTATGTATTGCCATGTTTTGCTTCAGAAGACATGAAATTCTCTGAAAAAAATGTGTAAAATACATAAGATATGAACATGTATTCTACAGAAAAGTAGTTTTTAAATTATAAACATGAAAAGATGCAGTGTCCCTCAAAATTAAAGGGTTACAACAGAATACTTACCAAGTTAACAAAGGAGACGCCACCCCAAATCATAATACAAGTGTATAGAAAAACAAAATTTCATGTACTATAGACGTTAGAGATGGTTAGATTTAACTGGTGTAACCTCTTCAGAGGACAACTTTTCAAAATCATAATTAAAATTCACCTGTCTTTCGACCTGCCAATTCTCTATCTAGGAATACATACTCCCTTAAGTGTACAAAGATTCATAAAAAGGGTGTTAATTATAACCTTATTTTTAATAGCAAAATGGCTGGGAAATCCAAACCACACAGATGTCCATCTTTTACTTCAGATCTACTGGTTTAGAAGCTCTGAGGACAGGATCCTGACACTAGTACTTCTTTTTATTTTTGGTACTGGGGATTGAACTCGGGTCCTTCCGCTTGCGAGGTAGGCGGCGGAACCACTGAGCTAAATCCCCAGCCCTGACACTAGTACTTAAACAGTTTCCCAGATGTTTCTTCTGCTCAGCTGTAGTTGAAACTGCTATATTAAATTGTGGCTTTTGTGTTCGTGTGTAATTTTAACTGAGTAAAAACAAACAAAAGTCTTTGTATTGTACTGAGCTGTAATTATCTAAGATTTTAAAAAATTTCTTATATATGTCTTTGAAAAAAGTGAATGAAGTGGTGAAAGAAAAGGGAACTGTGAACAGCCTGATGCATTCTTTTCTGATTCTAATTGTTCTATAGATGAGTTAAGAGCTATCCTCACCTAGTGCTTTGTATGTCAGTCTTACACGTTCTTAAGTCAGTGATTTGCTGCTGGATCTCAGGTAGTAGATTTTAAACTCTTTGAGGACAGATACCCTTATTTGACCTTGTATTGCCATTATCTACCCTGTGCCTAACTCAGAATAGGGCCTTGGTAAATGTGTGTACTTATTAAAATAGAAATCTAGATGATTTAAAATATTAAAATGGAACTGAAACTAGCTAATGGGAAATCACTGAACCAAATAGTCATTAATTCCTCTTTTGCCTGATGACATTAAATATATTTGTTTTAGCTTTTTTTTTTTCTTTGCCCTTTTTTGAAGTTTACTGTTTTACAACTGTTATTATTCTTCGGTCCTTTGTAAGTTAATGCTGTTGATATTGTTAATATTTGTTTTAAGTTATTTCAGCAAAATAGCCTAAATTTTTGTGCATGTGCTAACATTCATTTTATCTTTTTTTATTATAGTATTTTTAAGTACAGAACTTCAGGCTTTACAGATATTACAGAAAAAGAAATGTAAAAATTCTCAATTAGATAAAAACAATGAAATTTATCAGGAAGTTCAAGCTATGTGTGATACCCTTGGTATACCCAAGTCTACCACTTCTGACATTCCACTTATGCTAAACCAAGTGGACTCAAAGGTATTGTACTTGTTTTATTTTTATTTTACCCCAAATTCAACTGACACATAAATTGTGTATTAAAAGTAAAAATATCCCCTTTAATTGTAAGGTATACTTGTCATTTCAAGAGAAGTTTGTTTTCCTATAAACTTACTTTTTTATTTGAATTTAACATGCATGTGACTTCATTTGTCTCTTGCTGATATTCAGGAATGATTACTTTTCCTATGTAAGGGTTGCTTTCCTAACCAGGATTGTAATACATTATAATGAAAAAAAGTAGAGTTATTTTGCAAAGTCGAAAGGCAAACTAAACTTTATTGTTCCCTTAGTGGATGTTGCAGTGCAGTTTCTTTGAAGGTAAGCAGGTTTTTAAAGTGCTTAATGTGTGTTATAGTGAATGATTGAGTGCTCTGATTTGTACCTCATGAAATTTTACCTTACAATGACACCTGGGCTATTTACCTAAAAGAGCTTCCTATGTCATTCTGTTCCTTTCAAACACAAAAATTTCCTTTTCTTTCTTCTATAAGTAATGTGCCAAATGACATTTTGTTATCATTGGGGAAGAAAAATTTTACTTTGCATTCTGTTATCATTGAAGAAGAAAATTTTTACTTATGGCTGCTCAAATATGTAACAGTAATATATATTATTTACTGTTTTAAACTTTTACATATAACTCATTTAATTTTCATATTACTCATATGATATGGATACTATTATTACAGTCTCCTTGGGAAGAAATTGAGGAAGTACAAGATTTAATAACTTAAATAAGCAGACTTCTAGGTAGTGGTGGACCTGAGGTTTGACTGTAGGCAATCAGCTTTCAGAGCATAAGTTAACTCACCCTATAACAGGTAATTCTCAAATTTATTAAACTAGTTTCAAATATTGAATTCCTAGAAATGAGTGTGGCTGCATATAAAAAACTATAAGTGTACATTCAGAATCCCTCTTAAGTGAGGGGTTACAACTCAAAACTTTTAGTAATAGGGCTAGGGATTTAGCTCAGTGGTTTGCTGGCTGCCTTGTAAGTACGAGATCCTGAGTTCAATCCCTGGTACCCCCCCAATAAGACTTAGTAATATATGAAATCATGGTGATTTTACAATAGTTGGGGTATTTACAGAAATTGATTATATAAAATAAAATTATATAAATTAATTACATAAAATAAGTAGAAATCAGTATTTACATTGTTATACAGGTAGATTTCACCTCTAAAATGTGTAGAAATCATATCAGTAATTGTAGCATTGTTACAGAGTAGATTGGCTGTGAAATTAAAAGAGCTAAGCTTTGGTGCTCTCATTTGGACAGGTTCTTTCTAAGCTAATTAAAAAAATACCTTAGAAGATGTAATTTACATGCCATCAAATTCACCCATGAATCTCAGTGTATTAACTGGGTTGTACAGCTATCAGTAAAATCTTACTTTGAAACATTGCATGACATGAAAAGAAACTTGTCCATTTACAGTTACCGCTATTACCACCCTAGTAGCTTCCCAGGTGACTTTAAAGAGTGCCTTCAGCATTAAACAAGCTTCATGCTCCTTAAAATCTGTACTGCTGGTAAAGCAAAAATAAATGCCTAATATCTTGGTTTACCAAAATAAAACTTTTTCAAGTAATTTAGTGGCTTTATACAAGTAGAAAAAAATTGTGGTACTTGTTGTCCTCTTTTGTTCTTAAACAGTGAAAACAGAATAAATACAATTGGAATGTGTACAAGGTATTTATTTGAGAAAAATTAGTGTGTTTTTTAGTATCCTTGAGAATTTACCAGAAAGTAAGATAGTGCCATTTTAAATGCCGGAATTATTTTAGGTAAGACAGAGAGTCTCATAGTAGAGCCAATTATTAAGTATTTGGTCTCTATACATTATTATTCTTGGAAAGAAGGTATGTGGTACATCTTTAAAAAAGAAATTTTGTATTATAACTATATTCCTTCCTTGTGTGTGAGGTATATATTAAACATTTCACTTTAACTTTTTATTTATTCTCTAATGTTCAAAACAGCACTTCAAGAGTAAGATCCTTTTAAATTAGGTGCAATATACATTTTCACAGTCTTTTCTCTTACTTTTTAGGTGAAGGATATTCTCTCTAAAGTGCAGAAAAATCATGTGGGAAAACCACTGCTGAAAGTTGACTTAAGTTTGGAACAGGCGGTAATTCTTCCTTTCTTACTAGTTTTATATAATTAAATTAGTGCATATGACTATAAGCTCATTTTTGTTACTATTGGAGAATATCCAAGGCAGGCTAATTTTGCAAAGAACTTTATTCAGCTCTCAGTTTGAGGCTGAAAGTCCAAACAGCATAGTTCAGGCTCTTTCAGGAGCTCCTCCTCTGAGTGTGTGGAATTCACCACCCCACAGGAAGTTGGAGAGGCTAGGCTTCTATAATCCCCGTCAGGGACACATTCCCACTTGTCCTAAGCCCTCCTCCTAGGACCTCATTTCAAGACACCCCCCGCCCCCACCTCACAGATCTGCCACCCTGAAGATCAGGCCTCCAGCACAGGAGCCTGGAGGGGACAAGCAGTATTCAAATCATAGCAGTTGCTTAATTTTATAAGTAGACCTCTTGATTTTGCAATGTGTATTATGCACATACTGTATTATTTCAGAGAATTAAAATATATTCTAGAATAATACATCCTGACATTTCTTCAGTCAAATTATTAAAGATACACCTGGCCAGAGATTCTTACATGTTCACACAGTTGTGATTTGAATTGGATAGTACCTTGAAAGTTGACAAGATGTGATACTATTGCTATTTTCTTTCCTTTTTGGTCCATACTACTTAGCAAATTGATTTTTACTTAATATGATAAGTTGAAGATCAGATAAACATATTTAATATCTTCTTAGTATTATAAGTGTTCTAGCGAATACCATATTATTTAAATAGTTTACCAGATAAAGTCTCATCAGAAGATCAGAAAATGTTCATCAAGTACACTTATCTTTAGACTCAGAAAGTACTTCCAATACAGGTTTGTATGCAGAGTGAGTCTAGAGGTAATAGTATTTGTTCTCACTTTCTTTAGGAACAACTAGAAAGGATCAATGATGCCCTTTCCTGTGAATATGAATGCCGCAGGCGGATGTTAATGAAAAGATTAGATGTGACGGTGCAGTCCTTTGGATGGTCTGACAGGGCAAAGGTGAGGCTGTTTTCCCATTTGTATCCTGTAGGTGGTAGCCTGTGACAGCTCTTCAGGTGCTCTTGTCTCTGTATTATTCTACCACATTTGTACTTTACTAATCTGAACCACAAGTCCAGGTTAACTACTGGTCATATGTAATGATCCTGGTATGGTGTAAAATCTTTTTTTGCGAACAACATAATATCTCATTTCTTTCACAGTTTTGAAAATTCACATTTATTTTAAATCCATAGGGTTATGCTAGAATATGCATAAAAGGGCCACCCATGAGATAATGAGACAGATAGTGATCAAGAAATCAGGGTAGCCAGGGACTTAGCTCAGTGGTTCTGCTGCCTGCCTCACAAGTGCAAGGTCCCGAGTCCAATCCCCAGTACCCCCCCAAAAATAATCAGGGTAAAGGAGTAGATACAGGTAAAACTGACCCAGTACCCCCCCAAAAATAATCAGGGTAAAGGAGTAGATACAGGTAAAACTGCTTCCTGAGTAGGTCTTAACGGTTTCTTAAGGCTGGGTGAGAATGGAGTGTGTTACAGTTGAAATGGAGCATGTGTGGAGAGGGCATTCTCAAATGTGAATCTTTAGAGAGCTGTCTTACATCACATCACTCCCATTTTCTACCTTTAATCTGTACGCAGGTTTAGTCTGGGATCTTCTCTGCCCTGTCCTATGTCATAGTCTAGAAACTCTGGACAGTAAACAGGGACAGTTACAGGACTTGTCCTGTCTTTCAGGGATCATTATCCTGAACTCTTTCCTGTCCCTTACGTGAGAATCATTGGTTCACATAAGTTATTCAGTTTCTTTTTCTTTCTTTCTTTCTTTTTTAGTTATTGCAAATTGGTAAATCTGGTGCCTGTACTCTTTCTTTACCTCTGATGCAGTTCGGGTATTACATAATTGGGCCTTTTGGGCCCTAAAGTTAGTCACCAGAATCATGAGCCAAATAAACTTATAAATTATCCAGCCCCAGCTATTTTGTCATAACAACTAAGGAACATAGCTTCATTCATCTGGTGTCTGGGCTGGAACATCCAGGATGCTTGTCTTACATGTCTGTGTCCCAGAGGCTGACTCTGTTTTCCTCTTCTTGGCTCTAACATGGTCCTGGTGTCTCTGTGTGTATGTCTGTCTGTCTATCTGTCTGTCTCTATCTCTTTCATTAGTGTTCTATGGCTACCATAATAAATTGCCCCAAATATAGTAGCTTAAATAACACAAATTTATTTTCTTACAGTTCTGGAGATCAGAAGTTCTAAATTGTAGATAGGTTGCTATCCTTGATGCTTTAGAGAATTCATTTCCTTATATTTATTTGGTTTTTCAGGTCTCAGCCTCACGTTCTGTCTTGAAAACTAGTAGTATAGTGTAATCTTGCAGTCTTTGTCTCATTGTCTGTTGTCACATCACCTCTTAGGATCTTTGTGGTTTCATCTCAGCATTCAAGAGTTGCTGGGAACTTATTCAACCTACAGATACTTCTTTTTAATTTAGTCTTTTTTTTTTCTTTTGCCTTGTGTTCCTTCAATATGATGATATGATTTTTTCTTTTAAGAATACTTCAAGAAATGTCATGTAATGAATTTTCCCTTTTCTCTGCAAATTTTGTCTCTTAGAGACTAGTGTCCTCTTTAAAGTTGGACTGTTTGTATGGCTATCCTTGGTCACTGTATTTTTTGGATTGCATGGCCTGCTCTTTCATTGGGTGCTCCTTGTTATGCTGTAGTAAGTCTTTAAGAACTTCCACAGAAACTGATACATAGGACATGATTTCTCTGAATCCTTGTATTCTGAAAACATTTGTTTGATTGATTAGATAAATATAAACTCT
This sequence comes from Fukomys damarensis, assembly GCF_012274545.1. Lineage (NCBI taxonomy): Eukaryota > Metazoa > Chordata > Mammalia > Rodentia > Bathyergidae > Fukomys > Fukomys damarensis. Next base: position 37,613,851 of record NW_022900929.1, on the reverse strand, counting down.
AAGCTGTGACATTTTTCTCCAAAAGTATTGAAGGCATTGCTTCATTGTTTTTCAAGATTAGTTTTACTCTTAAACTACATACTGCAAATATGTACAAGAGAGGGGAGAGGGTGAGGGAGAGCAAGCTAGCTGTCATTTCCTTTTTGGATGACTATTTTTCTCTGGAAGCTGTTGGGCTCTTTTTTCTCTTAAAGAGTTTGGAATTTCATAGTATACATTGGTTTGGATCTTTTTTTATTCATTGTGCTAAACACTAGATGGACCTTTCAATCTGTAGACTCAACTTTCACATTTTTCTTTATTAATGCATTTGTTTTCTTTTTTCTTTCTTTTTGAAATTTTTGTCAGTAAGGTACTTGACATTCTGGATAGATCTATATAAGTTGCTTTGTTTACTCTCTCATTTTAAATTTCCCTTTTTGATTTACTTGAAAACTTACTCAGTTTTATTTTGTACTTGATGTTGAGTTTTTGTTTCAAAAGTCATTTTTAATTTCCATGAGATCTTTTTGATTCTTGAGTTTTCTTTTTTTCATAATTTTTCCTTAGTTTTGGATGTACTAGCCTCTGGAATGCAAATAGAAACTTTATTTTTACTAGTACATGTTTGTAGTACATAATGATTACATTTTTTTTGGCACATGGACATAATACATCTTAATCTTTTTTTGGTTCTTTATCCTTCCCAACTCTTCTTGGTCCTTTTCCATTTGTATAGCCTCTGTTTTCCTTTATTTTTATTCAGTTTTCTTTTTTCCCCCTTCCCCGCTTCTCTCTTTGTCCTTCCATCACTTGTTTCTCTTCCCATTTGAAAAAGATCTCCCTATTTCCTATCTTTTATTTTGCATATTGTTTTCAGTTTCTTATGTAAGAGAAACCATGTGATAGGAAAGCTTATGTGTCAGTAAGTCATATTTCACTTAACTTTATGATCTCAAGGTGCATTCATTTGCCTACACATGCTTCAGGTTTATTCTTTATGGCAGAGTAGTACTCCATTGTGTAAAAATAGCATATTTTTTTTACCCATTCATCTTTGGACATATAAGCTATTCCTAAGATTTAGCTATTACGATTGTGTTGCTGTAAATATAGATATGCATGTATCACTGTAATATGATGACTTAAACTCTTTGAAAAGATACTAAGAAGGGGAATAGCTGGGTGAAATGGAATTTCTAGTTTTAGTTTTTTGAGTAGTCTCTGTACTGATTTTCATTGGAGTTGTACTAGTTTGTTTACATTCCCATCAACAATGAATTCCTTTACCCACTGCAGCCTCACCAGAGTTTGTTATTTGATTTTGTTGATCATACCTATTCTCTGGGGGTAGGATGTAATCTGTATTTTAATTTTCATTTCTGTAATGTCCAGTGATGTTGAACATTTTTTCAGATAGTGCAAATCGGCCATTTGCTCTTCTGAGAAGTCTGTTCATTTTGCTTGCCCATTTTTTTATTAAGTCTTTTATTTTGGTGTGTCTAATTCTTTTGAGCTCTTCATATATTTTTCACATTCTCTGAGGAATAGCTGGCAACATTTTTTCCCCATTCTGTAGGTTGTTTTATCACTGTGTTGGTTGTTTTCCTTTGTTGTCAGAAGCTTTTTAATTTGATATGTTCAGATTTTTGGTATTATTTCTTATGCTATTAAGGTTCTTTTCAGAAAGTCCTTGTCTATGCTTAGGTTAGTTTTACATATTTTATCTTCCAGCAGATTGTTTTAATATTTAGATCTTTGATGCATTTTGTACATGGTAACATGTATGGGACGAACTTAATCTTATGCATGTAGATTCCCACCACTGTTGTTTGAAGATGCAATTTTTCCTCCAGGGTATATTTTTGGCCCTTTTGTCAAAGATCAAATAGCTGAATATTCCTGGGATTCTTTCTGCTTGTTCTTCTGTTCTCCCGTTGATCCACAAATCTGTTTATGTTCCAGTACCATGGTGTTTCCATCACTGTAGCTTTGTAATGTAACTTCAGATGTGGAATTGTAATGCCTCCTGCTTTTGCTCTTGTTATCCAGGATTTCTTTTACTATTCTGGGTCTCTTGCTTGTTCCATATGAATTTTAGGATTGTTTTCTCTAGATTCACGAGGAATGCTTTTGGTAGATTGGGATAGCTTTAAATCTATATGCCAGTTTTGGTAGTAAGGCCATTTTATATTTGTTTTGTTTACCTGAGAGTATGGGATCTCTTTTCATTTTCTGATGTTCCCTTCATGGAAACGTTTTCCCTTCAATTATCTGTTTCCTCCCACATAATGTTTTATTTGCTTATTTATTTATTTTGATTACTATTAATAGTGGCTTTCTCTAACTGTGCAGTAAGTCTTGATTATCTATATTGAAGAGTGAAGCACTGAAAAACTGATTGGAAACTGCAGTCGTTGATGGGATTTATTGGCATCAGACTTCAAAACTAGCTGCTGTGCTATGGTAATTCCAACTGTGAGCATATAAAGCATCTTTTCTCTGTAGCTGCCCCCTGCACTTTTTTTTTTCCCAAAAAAGGAACCCCGATTTCCTTGTCTTTTTTCCTTTTGGCCAGTCGGGAGGAGCTACAGCATGGACCCAGGATTTGGAATAGACTGTTATACCCACTGTAGTTGACTGGTTTTCAGCTCCATACTGTTTTCTAAGATGTTGATTTCCTTCTTCACTGTATCCTTTCATTCTTTTTGCTGTAAGATGTGTATCTTATTTAACGTGTTCAGTCTGACTCACTTAGGTGTAAATGCTCCTTCATGTATCTTACATGGAATCTCTTTCTAAACACCTTACAGACATACAGAAAAGTGAAGAGTATTCAGAACAGATTTGCTGATGCAAAATATTATTACCTCGGATTAAAAGATTGCTGTTTGAATAATACTTAGTTTTTCAGGTGATTAAAGTCTGATTCCTGTCTATATAGTGGGATTGATTCATGAACTTAATTCTTTTCATGATTGTGGTACACTCAGCTAAATTCTAGGCTGTCTGTCCATGCCGTTGGAGGAAAGTGTGTGTCAGAAGCTCAAGTGCTCCATGCTATAAAATGACAGTTGACCTCAAAAAATAGTTCAGATATGTGGGAGGTACCACATACTTGACTTGTGGCAACTTAATAGAGATTGTACATAGGTTGGGTCTCCATTTTACCCTGGAAGGGTTTTTACAAGAAAAGGGAAATCAGAAATATGAGAAATATTTAGAAATTGGAAAGTTAGTACCTTGCCCTACTAACCTGGAGAGTATTTTTAGTGTTGACTTTAAGATCAGAGAATATATCAAAATTCATTTGTTTGAAATTCTCTGTGAACATTTCAGGTGACATGGATGTATGGGCATCTTGATTATTTCTTGGCCATCATTTCTTGGGGTGGAAGCGAATGCTCTTAGGAAATGTCTTGGTATTTTATCTTTTCTTCTTAGTCTCTCTGCATGATATTTTAGGAAAGGGAGTCTGTATTTTTATTCTTTCTTTTTTTCCTTAGCTTGGAACACTAAAATTTTTTCTTAGCTTTTCAAGATAAATTTTGGCATTTAAATTTTTTCAGTTGATTATATGTATATGTACCCTAAGTTTTCTTGTCTTGTTAAATTTAATAGATCTCTATCATTTCCTTTAGTTTCCTAATAGAAAAATATGCCTGATTTTGACTGTCATCAAATGTTTTATAGTAGTTTAAATCCTTGCAGAATATTTTATCCTCATAGCTATTGATGGACATTGATGTTTCCTCTGATTTTCTGTTTGACCATCTAAATGTTTGTCCTCATCTTTGATATATATCTAAAAGTAGAATTTCTTAATTAAAGAATATATATGATTTTCATGCTTTTGATATCTACTCCAGGGTTATTCTTCACATGTACTTGTAAATACATATATACACACACGTCTGTCTGTCTGTCTGTCTATCTATCTATTTGAATCTACCTCCAAAAAAGTTTACATGCTTCAGGAAAAGAAAAATTTGTATAAACATTTTAATGCTAAATTTAAGATTAATGCAAGTTACTTTTGGCCTCTACAATTATAAGAGATGCTTAAAGTGGTGGCCATTAGCTTCCAAACATGTATTATTAGTACAGCGAACTGCTGCTTAGGTGACCTTGGTCATGAAATTGCTGCACATGTATTCTCAATTTCTTCTCTAAGGGCCGGCAGTGCAGTGGGTTTTCTGTGATATACGACATCTGCTAGGGTCTCCCATACGAAGGTGACACCATTTGTTGAAAAAAATCATATTTTTCTTTTCCTAAAGTGTGTATACATTTTTTTGAAGACTGTATGATATTTATACAAATATAAACATGTATATTTGTATTTATGAGTGTGTGGTACTGCAGGGCCTTTGTATTGAGCTACAACTCCAAGCCTTTTAAAAACAATTTATTTTGAGTCAGGTTCTTAGTCTGAGTTTAAACTTGCCATCCTCCTGCCTCTGCCTTCCTGATTGCTGGGATTACAGGTGTGCACCAACATGCCTGGCTAAACTCATTTATTATTAAGATTGATGTAATTTGTTTTCTCTGTTGTTTTGCTGGTAATGAAATAATATTAGTAGTGTAATTTTAAGGTTTTTTTTTTTTTTTTTTTTTTTTTACTAAATGTATTATGGCAATTATCTATTCTAAAAACACTACTTCAAATTACCTTTTTAAAATTTTGAATTTCCTTTTTTTGAAATATAATTTCTAGAACCTAAAATTAACCATTTAAAAGTATATAGTTTAGTACTTTTTAGCATATTCACTGTTATGTAACCATTACCACCAATTTTAGAAAATGTTCATTACCCTAAAATGAAATAAACAGCTATTAGCAGTCATTGTCAACATTGTGGATTTCCTATTACTGGCAGCCATTTCTGTCATCTTCCTTTTTTCTCTGTAGACTGATCTGTTTTGTATATTTCATATAAAAGAATCATGTAACATATGCCTTTGTGCCTGACTTCTTTCACTTAGAATAATGTTTCAAGTTTCTCCTATATTGTAACGTGAAAGTACTTAATTCCTTTTAATATCTTTTTTAATAGCTGCATTCTGCTTCACCAAATGGTGATGCCATAATTTACTTATTATATACATTTTCCCCATATTAATTCATAACAAATATTTCTATGTATAATTTTTATACATTTTATAATGTGCTATAAATTTTAAAGTATAATCTATGGTTGATTCTTTAGTTTTTTTGTTTTTTGTTTTTTTTTTTTGTACTGGGGATTGAACGCAGGACCTTGTGTTTGCCAGGTAGGCAGCAGCACCACTGAGCTAAATCCCGGCCCGCTATGATTGATTCTTTTTTCTTTTTTTTTCAGCTTTAATTGAGTTTATTGGTACATTTTAGGGATACAGTACAGTTACATTCATTGTTGGGATCATGTACCTCTACATGGCAAGTCTTGATTCTCATTTTTTCCCCTTACCTCTGCCCTCCCTTCACCCCCTCCTCCCCTCCCCATCTACAAACACTTTATTTTCATCTTTTCATTCTCTCACATTTTTTTCTTTTCCCTTTTTGTTCTTCCCCTACGACAAGTCTTGATTCTCATTTTTTCCCCTTACCTCTGCCCTCCCTTCACCCCCTCCTCCCCTCCCCATCTACAAACACTTTATTTTCATCTTTTCATTCTCTCACATTTTTTTCTTTTCCCTTTTTACTCTTCCCCTACCCATCCCACCTTCCCTATCTTTAAAAGGAAACTCATGCTGTTTCGCTGGCCAAATTGTGTTCTAGAGTTTGTATGAATTTAAACTTGTACCAATAAGGTAAATGAAATTTTAGCTACTTTAGTCTCTCTAATATTCATAATATTACTAATTTTCTTGCTAACTTGATGGTTAAAACAGACTCATTTTAATTGGTATATTCTTATTGGTAAATTGGACCTTTTTCATAAGCTTGTCATTTGAATTTCCTCTTTTTTTCTATTTCATTTTTTCCCCTGACAAGTCTGTTTTCCTTTCAATTGAGCTTTTTTATATATTAAGTGAGTTTTCTAGTTTTTTATTAAAAGTATATTCCTCGCTGGTTTTGTTTTATCATGATATATAGAAATTTTAATTTTTACAATTAGATAAGTTTTAAAATTTAAGATAAAACTTCAAACAACTGTTAATATTTTTGAGATTCCCTTTAGTATATATGCACCTTATTATCATTGTTGTTAATATTTTTAGCTAACAGTCCAGTCCAGTACTATTTTTTACAAGAAAAACTCTCCCTTATTAGTGTGATTCCTTTATCATTTCTGTAAATGTTTTAATACCTTTGAGGCTCAGAATATTGATCATCTGTTTTGTTTCATCAATCCATATTTTTCTTCCAAGTTTACACTAATTATATAGAGGTAGGATGAAGGCGTTTTTCTCTGTATACTAGTACTTGGGAATCAGGTAGACCTTTATTAGTAAGTGGGCAGAATTTGAAATTTCTCCAGTTAGGGATGAGAAACTTAAGCTTTTAACCTGCTATTGCTGCAGCTTCTGCTTCTTCTTCCTCTTCCTCCTCTTCCTCCTCTTCCTCCTCCTCCTCCTCCTCCTCCTCCTCTTCCTCCTCTTCTTCCTCTTCCGCTTCTTCCTCTTCCTCCTTTTCTTCTTTTTTCATCTGCAGAAAGAAATAGTGAAAATTAACTACTTCAGAAGCATGTCTTTAAGATTAAAGAAATAATGACTTAAGTCAACAGCATCCTGTCACATTTAATAAGTGCTCAGTAAATACTAGCTTTTAGGACTTTCATATTGTATGCTAGTACCTGGTAGGTGGGTCTCTTCTTCAAAATCCTTTGAGTCATTATTTCTTGTTCAGTTTATAGATTAATTTTAAATTTCTTTCATCCTCCCAAAACCATTTTAATAGGATTATGGTAAATCTCAATCTATAACAGTGAGAAAAATTGGTAATAATACTCAATGTCCCCATCCAGAAACTTAATATTTGTTGTTATTCAAGTTTCCTTTTTTTTTTTTTTTACAAGACTGTACTGGTGTTTTATATTTTTAAAGTCTTGTATCTGTTTCATTAACACTACATTTAGGTAGTTTAATCTCTTCATGTTATGTTACTGAGGGTTGTTGCTGTATTATTAATTTAGCACCTGTAGGCCTATTTTTTTTATTCTACATATAAATTGTCACTTTAAATTATTTAATTTTAAATTATTTACTTTATAAGTTATTTACTTTTTCCCAGCTTGTACATTCTTTTTTTCTTCTTGAAGACTGATTACTATTGCTCTTTCAGTAAAATTTACTTTCATTCATTCCTTCCTTCAACTTTTGTAATTTAGGTAAAAACAGACAGCATAGCAAGGATTTACCAGCCTAAGCGTTACGCTTTGTCACCCAAGACAACTATTACAGTGGCGCATCTACTTGCTGCTCGTGAAGATCTCTCTAAGATCATTAGGACAAGTAGTGGCACTAGTCGGGAGAAGACAGCGTGCGCCATTAATAAGGTCGGTTTCAGTCTCATCACAGTGGAGAGCGAATTTATAATATCCTTGTTTTGTGTCTTGTGAACTAGAGTGGCGGAGGCGTGGAAATCCATTGAGACTCAATTATGTTATTTTTGTATGTTCATTCTAATTTCTTTGTTCATAAATTGAATCTGTGCCTTATCTGAATTTGAGGAATTTAGAGTTGTTTTCATCAGCAAATTTAGGAACAATTTTTTTTCTTTCCAATTTGTAACCAAAGTTTGTCAGTAGACTCTGAAACATTTGTTTCGTTTCCTTTCATTTGACTCTGTGTGGTATAAAGGTGATAAGAGTACATGCTCTGAGTCATACCAATCTGGGTCGCATCTCAGCTCTGGCATTTTCTTAGAGGAGTTGCTTCCTTGGGCAAGTTGGATCTCTTTGAGCTTCTCTTTCCTGACTCAGTATAGATCCATTTGTGCAGCAGTAGTCTTACAATTAAGGAGACTGAATTTTTTTAAGGGTGTAGAAATAGTAATCTAGAATGTTAGCTTAACCAGTGTGTCTTTTCCACTGAGGTAGAGCCCTCCATGGCAAACTTTATTAAAGAAGAGTAAAAAATGAAAAGTAAGGGCTATAGGTAATTTTAAAATGTTTCTGGGGCAGGAATGGTAGCTTAATGGTAGAACACTTACTAGCAAATATGATGTCCTTCGTTGGATCCTCCACCACTACAAAAAACAAAAACAACATTTTTTCTCACTCAGTATAGCTTGAGACAGGATATTTGGCCAGAGGTATTTTTGTTTGTTTTGTGGTGCTGAGGACTGAATCTTGTTCTTTCTAGCCCAATGTTCTTGTCACTGAACTACACCCTTGCCTCCACGATGGTTGGTTGTTACTAGTTTGCCTAATATTGCTAAATTAGGCATCACCAGTATTTGCCTCTGTGCTCCCATTTTAAATAAATCCCTCTTATCTTTTTTTCAGTATGTTGCTTATGATTGATTATGTATTAGATTATGATCTACATCGAGTTTCACTGGATCAAGTGTTGTGCATCTGTAATGACATTGCCCGTCTCTTTACTGATAGTCCGATTATTCGAGGGCAATCTTAAATTGAGCATTTCTTGAGCATCATCTTCATGTGACCATGTCTGATGAGAGACCAGTGAGAGAGGCTGTTTTCCTGGATTGGGTAGTTAGGACATTATTGGTGACATTAGAAAAACGTGTACATACCAAGAACCTTGTTCCAGCATGAGATTGTACTACTTCTTTTCATGCATTTATGATATAAATTCCAAAATACAGTTTTGATTAGTGGACGTGGATTCCAACTGATTTGTAAGTCATTTTGGTTGAGGAGTAAATATTTTGCTCTCTTTCCTGAAAAGCACTAGCGGGATGCTGTTGGATTCCCCTTGACTGGCAGGCTGTTGACACCCTCCTCACAGTTAGCAGTCTTTCACTCCACTTGTGGGCATGTATAAAGTAGTTCCTTTCCACAGGAAATTGGCAGCCTAAACTAACCTCTTCCCTAATATCATTCAAAGTATTGTGAAGCACAGTTCAAAGAATATATCACCTCTTTATTTTTCTTATACAGAAATGCTTAGGACCAGAAGTGTACAGGTGTTTCAGATATTGATTTTTTTTTTCAAATCTTGGAATATGTGCATGTAATGAGAGACTTTGGGGATGGGACCAAAACTTAAGCACAAAATCTGTTCAAGTTTCATATACACCTTATAGCACGACAATAATTTCATGCCCTATTTTTAGTGCATTTGTGCTTTGACTGTGACCCATCACATGAGATCAGTTGTGGGATTTTCCACTTGTATGATATCATTGGCACTTGGCTTTTGGATTTGGGGGCATTTCACATTTTGGATTTCAGGGTTAGAGATGCTCAACCTGTATTAGTAACTACCATGATTGAAAGTAAATGTGCTTGTTTCCCCCAAATAGGCAATGTTCTTTGAGAATCTTAGTATTTCTTTGCAATGATACTTGAGATTATAGTTATATTCAGTGTTGTCCTCATTACTTCCACATTATCATATATAATTTATCACTGTTGAAATAAAATGTGCTTAGGAATATAGTCATTAACTGGATATTCAATAGTAATGGAAAAGCCTAGAGGTACTGTATAAAAGCATATGAAGTTAGGGCCAGGAATGTAGGTCAGTAGCACCATGCCTGCCTTGCAAGCTCAAGGGCCTGAGTTTGATCCCTGGTACTGGGGCAAAAAAAAAGTATATGAGTTGATTAATGTAGGGTATATAGTTGGTATGTATTGAAAATGTTTTGCTAAGATTTTAGTGTGATGAATATTATATGTGTTACAGAATGTGTTAAATTTAAGTGAGAGAAAATTAGCAAAGCCAAACCCTTAAGTTTCAGAAATACCCAGGCTGTTTTAAAATAATTCCGTATTCTGAGGAATTTATGATATTTCACATTCATATTTTCAATATTCATACAGCCATGTCCAGTATTTTCATGTTAAATAGTTGGCTTCTATTTCTTTCTTTTTTTTTTTTTCCTTATTGAGTGTATTGGAACATTTTAGGTATACAGTACAGTTACTTTCATTATTGGGATCTTGTACCTTTACATGACAGGTCTTGGTTCTCATTTTTTCCCCTTGTCCCTGCCCTCCCTTCATCCCCTCCTCCCCTCCCCATTTACAAACATTTTATTTCCATTTTTTCATTTTCTCATAATTTTTTCTCTTCCCTTATTACCTTTCCCCTACCCTTCCCACTTACTCTACACCTTTAGCCCTTTTCTTCCTATTTCACACTGTCAACCTGCCTCCCCCTCCCCTCCCCATTTACAAACATTTTATTTCCATTTTTTCATTTTCTCATAATTTTTTCTCTTCCCTTATTACCTTTCCCCTACCCTTCCCACTTACTCTACACCTTTAGCCCTTTTCTTCCTATTTCACACTGTCATATACCATTAGGATCTTATGTACTATTATAGTTTACACACCAGAGAAACTACTTGGTATTTACACATGTGTGACTTATTTATTTCACTTAGGAGTATATCCTCATGGCTTCTATTTCTTATGAACAATAACTTTAATATAATTTGAAACCTTTATATAAATTTTAATTTTTAAAATATTAGAAACTGAAATCAATGTTCCTTCACACAGGTGCTGATGGGAAGAGTCCCTGACAGGGGAGGACGGCCGAATGAAATCGAACCGCCACCCCCTGAAATGCCCCCTTGGCAGAAGAGACAAGAAGGCAGCGGAAGGGGTGGTTGGGGTGGGGGTGGTCAAATCCACATGCTATTTCTTAAACAAGCTTTTGTTTTCCTTGCAGTGTACTTCATAGTTGTCAGTTGCCTGGTTTTCTGGCTTTTGGAAAAGCCTTAAAAATGTCATCTCTTGGGACAGCTGGGATCGAACACAGGACCTTGCACTTGTGAGGCAGGCACGTTGCACTGAGCTAAATCCCCAACCCTGAAGAAGAGGGTATGGAGATCCATATGGAGGAGGCGGTGGTGGTGGTGGGTATAGACGATATTAAAAGTGCAAAATTTAGATAGTAGTGCTTACTTCTTGTTAGATACATTAGACATCGTGTTCTAAATAATATACTTGAATATCATCTTTGAAGTAAACACCGTGTTAAATTCCCTGATGATATCGTTCTCTAATAATATGTACGAAGATTGTTTTATACTAAGCAGTTGATCTCTGAGCGGGATGACTTTTTCCATATTCTGTGTACACTTGAGCATGTTGTCTTTTTAAAAAAAAACAAAAAGATGAACAAAAATTATTTTTTAAAATGTAAATATTTATTACCATCAAATTTGGAAAATGGAAAGTATTTTATTGTCATGATTTAAAGCTGTTACCTGTATTTTGTTCAGAGTTGAAACACATAAATGACCCTACCTGTGGTAGAAAGGAATATAGACTCTTGGCTCATCTGTGTTCCCATGTTGTTTTTAATATTCATTAATTTTGTTTTACAGCGTAGGGGAAAAGACAGATGGTTGTGTTCAGTAGGTGGTATTTTTTGCAGAGTGAAATTCCTCTGGTCAGGTTCATGTTAAAGTTCTATTGGTTGAATCCAAGGTCTTCTGTTTGCTATGTATATTTTATTTATTTTCCAGTTGAATTTGAAACCCATATGATTTTGACTGAACAGTTAAGTTAAAAATTGAGATCAGAATTAAAGGGATAAAATGTATATATCAGTTTTACACGATGGTGTTAGAATACTCTTGTAAACTGGTCTCTTCATTATTTGTACACTCACTTTAGATAACCAAATATTAGAAGGCAGGCTGAGCTGTATCACAGGATTAAGGGAGTGATTTCCAGCTTCAGTAGATCATGGGCAAGGTAAGACATCCATTAGTAAGTCAGATTCCCTGCTAAATTTGGGGAACACGCAGATAGGGAATAGCTCTGTGTAGTTCTGGGATCAAGAGTTGTGAATGTGAATTACAGTGCTAGGCCAGGGATGTGCTGGGTTGAAATGACCTTAGCTATTAAAGATTGACTCACCTTCATTTGTCAAATGAGAATGAGACACTTGCTGTCTTTTCAGTTTATTTCATAAAGACCTAAAATACAAATTAAATTTGTTGAAAATATATAGGGGGCCAATTGTGAAATGGTTTAAGAGTGAAGATGTATTTTTCTTAGTGGTGGAGTCAAAGAAAAAGGGCTGCTCACACAAAATTTTTAATCTCTGCATAAAGAGAGCATTGTGGGTCCTGGGTCCACACCCGTACATAACAACTTTTTGCAATCCAGCCAGTTCAACAGATAAACTAAATTGTTAGCAGTGGAAACATAGCATTTGATGTGTGTCAGGGTAGCTAATTTTGTTATGATAAATATAACAAACATTAGTTTATGAATTTCTGTGCTACTTCATATCTCATAGGAGTTTAAGTTGAGCATCTCTGAATTGATGATGGAGTTGGAATCGTCCCTATTACACATTCCTGTGCATCTATTGAATAAAAAACTCACCCCTCTAGACACTAATGATGTCTTACTCTTTCTTATAAGGCAGGACTTTCACAGTAAGTTTTAATCAGTAAAAGTTTCTACAGAACAGTTTGCTGAGTAATATCTAAAAGAGCAGCAAGGTAAGTTAGGGGCTTAATGTGAAAGGATATAATGTGAAAATGTTTTATAAATGGAGTGCAGTACAAGTGTGGAATACTATGAATGGTACTTCGCCTCTCCTAAAACCCTATACCTGTTTTGATAACTTCTTTTGACCTGGTTCTCAGTGGGGTGTTTTTCTTTTTTTATTTGTTTGTTTGTTTTTTCTATTCCTTCCCTTTTGTATTTTGTTTGTCTAGCCTGTGGCACCTAAGAAAATTGCACCTATAGACATGATCTCACTAGCAGTTTCTGAATTAAAGTAGTAATTGACCTTCCCTTCAAGCCACATGAAGCACCTCCCTTCCATCCGCACATAAACGCCACACAGTTACTCATAAGCTTTCATCAAAAAAGGAAATGGGCCTTTCTTTGAATCTGGTTCCTTGTATCTATAGATCTTAAGGAAACTTGCTTCATTAAACATGAGACAGTTTAAACTGTGTAAGTACAACAGAAAATATGGTAACCTAAAAAATACTTGTGGCCAGAAAATGTTCTGAACAATGATACCGTCTCTTTCAAAGGAGCACAGGGTAGAAGGGAATTTGGGGTGAGATGTGGGTTGGAGGTAAGGCAGTTTAATCTTCAGGGTCAGGTTGTTGGTGCAGTTTTATTCTTTTGTATGAAATACTATGAACTGTCACAACGATAATACAATCCCACCAAATGTCCCAGAATGCATTCACAGTGGAAACTGAGCAGATAAACTTCCCTTCTCCTTTGATCTGGTTAACAAAAAAACTGTCTGGAGAACAAGAGAAAAATCTCTCTAAACCCACACAATAATTGCTACAGGGGTTCTGAATGCTAGGTCGAGCCATCTTTCACTAATGTTTTCTTCTTTAGTTGGTAGTTAGCTTAAGTGGAATTGAAATTAAAGACAGAAGCCACAGAGAAATGACAGTGGTTAATTTTTTTCCTTTAATGTATTCATAGACTTACGGGGGCGTTCAGTAAATCACTATAAGATGGGAAAAGATTGGGTATTTCTGTACTGTTCTTTGTGCTACAAAAAGATAATCAAACATTTAAACTGAATAATCTAGTTGCTTTGCTTTTGCTTCCAGGACAAAACTAACAGAACAGAAAAGTAGTCCGTACATAAATAATAGTAAAATTTCAGGTGAGCTTTGTACATATTCATGCAGATAAAGAAGAAACACAAGACGTGTTTTGGGATCCTAATGTCTTTATCATATAAATATTAACACAAAAACTTACATTAAGTATCAAAAAATCTACAGTCTGTACATTTTTTTCTTGCATTCCTTTTACATTTATATACCATAAGACAGATTCACAAATGGTCAGTAAAAAGGTGAGAATTACCAGAGAAAATGAGAAGTGACATTGTTAATAAAACATGATTTGTCCTTGTCTTGGCAGATAAATATCTGCCCCAAATTATTTCAGGTCAATATGTTGTTAGATTATTTCTGTAGATTTCACTAGCTACCATAGCTCAGTGTAAATAATAAGATAACATATTCTTTTGCTCTTGCTGTATTTTAAAACACGATGAAACTTTGGCCTTGTATTCACTTCAGTGATATATTCTGCAGTGCCTGAGATTGTCTAATCGTGAAAATTTAAAGGAACTGACCTTTTGAAATTCTATATATTATAGATTTATTTACATAAAAACTAGTTTGAGGTCTTTATTTTGGGTGGAGAGTGTGAGCAAATTTATATATTCTTTGAAATTGAGCTATACCCTGTAGTCTGTCGCAGGAAAATGCTGAAGAATCTGAATTTGAACCTTTGTCATAAGCTCATATTTATTCCATGTAAATCTAGTTACAGTGCTGACAGAGTCTGTATTCCAGGTGGTGGGCCTAAGCAGCCCTGCTTTGAGGATTTCTGAGTTTGGATTTACAAAAAGAATAAATTTATATGTGAAGTGATTCTTTAAAACATTTCTAAGTTCTGGGTCACTGAAAACTTACTACAAAAAGTATGCAAATGGGAAGTAATCTTTCATCAAAAATCTTATTAAATTGCAAATAGGTAATACTGTACATATACTTTGTTATTCTTATGAAGGCATGGTGCTTTGGCATTAGATTTGAAACTTTTTTTTGTTTTTTTTTTTTTTGGTACCAGGGATTGAACTCCGGCCTTTGTGCTTGCTAGGCAGGTACCAGAACCACTGAGCTAAATCCCTGGCCCTAGATTTGAAACTTTTAATTAGGGTTATATTCCTGGCAGCTGGACAGTTTGTATATGAATTATAAATTAACTGGTACCAGATTTTCCAAGTATGGAAACTTAAGTTCCCCCTGCAAAAGAAAGTGATTTTAGTGGCTGACAATAGAGTTTGTGAATTTCCCAGGCCACCAACTGAGCTCATTCATTATTAACTTCCAGACTAGAATACACATAAGACTTGCTACTTGTGCTTTTACTAAATACAATTTATAAGCAAGTTCTCCATTTTGTAACAGAACTATGTATTTGTATGAGTGTCTAAAAGTGTTGTAACTCATCTCCACATTTTATGGAGACAGATCCAAACCACATGCATGCCTGCTGTTTTATATACATATACTATATACATATGTACATGCTGTCAGCTGCTATTTACACTGCTGATCCAATTAGCTTATTTCTAAGTAGTAGTAATAGTGAAGACAGTTTAAGACAAAATCAGTTCAAAACAATTTTAAAAATAGTTTAAAAAAGGTTAAACATGAGTTACTCTTCACAGACTTGCTTTTTAAAAGAACCATGAATTCCTAATTCTGTTCTCTAGAATGAGGACAGACATGTCTACAATTACTTTAGCTAATTAGCAAGTCATGTGTGAGATGGTAACAACTGTTTCCAGGTACCAGGTTTATTTTGTGATGACTAAGACTAGAACTAATTGATTTGTGTCTGGATAATGTCACGTTTAATAGACCAGTAAGCAGCCAGGCCGCATCTCTAGACGCTCGTGTGTGACATAGAGACGGAGGAGGAGAAAGGCTAATTGATGAGATCTGAGGTAGTGAAGTGGGAGCCAGATTCACAGAATGCTGGGACTTACAAGTCCATCTACTTTTGGAATATGGGTATTTTTTCATTATCAGTAAGCTTTGTGGAACAAAGGAAATCCCTCAGTTTGTAGAAAACATAGAGAAAATAATTCATTTTCCAGGAATTTTAGTTTTAAGAATCAGTCAAGCAGGCCCTATGACACACTACCTTGTTAGGAAACTAGACATGTTTTAGCACACTTTTCTAGAAAGAAAATCAGTATGTGAAGTTTTGCATCCTTCAGCTGACTGAAAGAGAAAACAATACTGCACATTAGGAGTCTGTAGGTTTAAAAAACAAAACAGTAACTGGCTTTTCTCTTTTAAAGTACTCCGTTTAAAAAGACAGTCCACCTACAGTTGCCCAGTCTCGGTTCATCGGCTTAGGAAAGGAGAGCCCTGGTGTACTCATCCACAGATTGTGCTCCTTGAATTTTTGGCTAAGAACAGTCACTCTCTTCCATCTGTGCTAAGATGTGATTGCTTTTTGCAAGCTGAAGGGATTCTATTTTCTTCTGTGCATATTTTAGTTGGATCTTTAGGGCATCATTGTCTGCTTTCAGGGCATTTATTTCCTAAAGGGAAAGGAGAATATGCATGTTAATAAAACAGCAGTGAGTAGCAAATTGGTTACAATATTGAGAGTACTACAGTTGATTGCCATCTCCTGTTCACTATGGGTGAGGAAAACTATTTTCAAAATAGTTACTCTGCACTGAATATAAAATAACGTTAAAAACATCAAATGAGCATGGGCAAACAGCAGTTTATCGTTTCACAGAAGTAAGCAGCTTGCAGGCAGAATAAACCATTCTTGGGCAGTGGGTAGAGGGTGTTGCAACCTTTGGGTATATTGTATAGCAGATCTTAACTTGATATAAGCAGTCTGGTCAGGTCTGCGCCATGAAAGTAGTGCTTGAAAATTCTGTAATATGACATGTCATAGTACACTTAACCTGTTTTTCCTACCAAGTCATTGAAAATTAATGCACACTTTTGATAGATTTTTGTCCTTTGTCCATAAACTGAGATTTAGTGATCCAATTTGCAGTAATTTGTACAGTAATTTAATTATATCACTTAATTTTTCCTGGCTTCTGATTTTGAGGCCAGTGTTCCTACATTGTATAACACTAATTACACCAAAAATATATGGGCAGTGTCTGGATAAGTGTAGGCACAGTGGGTTGTTCCTCAGTTTGAATTATTTGCTGCTATTATACATCATGTAATATTGAGCACTTGTGTGTGTGGTGCTTTGCTACATAGAAGATATCTTAGTCTTCACATGTGTCTTGAAAATAATTTTATAGAAGCAGAAAATATTGCTATATAATTTCAGACTGGATTTGAACCCTGGTGTTTGTGTGTG
>NW_022900929.1:37592414-37596803 GCF_012274545.1 Fukomys damarensis | reverse complement strand
TATAATCCAAGAGCTATTTGCTTTTTCTTTTGTCCTATGCTGATTTTGAGGTACATGTACACCAAAATAATATGCATATTTATACTTCATAATATTTTTGTGTTACATTCTATTTTAAGTACTGGTTTAATTTGTCAAGTTTTGGCTAGGACATCTGGGATTGAAAAATGCCTCTAAAGTCCTTTCTCTATTACATGATTCATTTTTAAGTGTGTCTTTCATTTTTCTTCAAAGTTGTCTTTGCCAGTTTTACCTTTTAAGAAAAAAGACTTTATGTAACCCAAGTGTAACCATCCTCTGACTTCTTTCCTAAAGCGTGTGTTAAAATTATTTAAAGCAAGACTCTTCATAAGTTCATTTCAAGCACAAAATTGAACTTCACATCATATAATAGTAGCTTTTGTCTTCAAATGTTTCTCTAACTCCATACCTGAGAGTTTTGACGGGGAGGGTGCAGGACTGGGAACAATGTGGGGATCCTGAGGCCTAGTGGGCAGTTCTGCTGCGTGGGAGGTGGAGTTGTATGAGGAGATGTAAGTATGTGAACACTGAGTTACGTTCCTACTGATAACCACACACAGTACTGACCTTGTTTTGGGAAAAGGCAGGCAGTCATTCTCCTTTGTAAAATGAATGTTAATGTTAAAACTAATATATCCTTGCTTTCTTGTCTCTAAAATTGCTTCAACTGTCTGTAATTGATAGTTATTCCTCTATCCCACCCTCTGTTCTGTTTTTTTAATTTTTTTTTCGTTTACCCAGCCAGTAATCAACTTGATTTGACTCTTCTCCATCTTTAGCCCACATGTTCTTCTCTGCTTAGCTCCACTTTGCTAAGAGAGTCTGAAAAAAAGGAAGGTACCTACCTGTTCCAGCTCTTGGTACGTTGGGAGTCTGAGATGACGGAGGTCTTCTTTTGATTTTATGAGAGATTCTTTATTCTCCCACTTGACAAACGCCCGCTTTCTGACCAACACTGGACTGGGGCATGGTGATGTGGGGCTGGGAAGTACATAAAGGGTATCCTGGGCTGTCTTCCTTGGAGAGGACAGCACAAAGTGACTGGAAGGGCCCTCACTGCCAAGCCAAGGCAGCAATTCGGTCTGTGTGGTCTTGTGGGCAACAGTCCTTTTAAGCCGAACAGAAATCTTCTGTGAGGACACTCCCATCAGCACGATGGTCCGATCCTTACTCTCCTCACTGTGTTCCACAGCCTCCCCATTCAGGAATGTAAATGATCCTTCCTCGGGTGCTGTGTGGAGACACATAAGGTGTTATACTCAGAAAAGCAAACACTCAACATTCTCAGGTGAATTTTACATGAGACCTTTCTTGCTGTTACAGGAGTTGCCCATCTTCAATAGCACTCATTTTCAGGCCCCCAGTGTCAAGAGTGAGCAAAGGCTGAAATCCAGGGATTGGTGTTAGAATGTGTCCACCCTGAGGAAAGGGCATTTTTCTGTGTTTGTGCTTAGGTTGCCTACAGCATTACTGTTTCTGCAGACAAGTTGTAATTCCTGCCTCAACATTGCAGATTTTCACCAGTTAAGCATAGCAAGATCAATATATAGAGGAAAATAAATTACTTTGCATAAATTATTTTTCCATAACTTACTTTCTTTGGACTTGAGTTTGGAAGCTCTTACTACTCAAGTCTGTCTTGAGACAGGTGCCCTCTGATGGATAGTAGGGACTCTGTGGGAGCCACTTGTGTAATGGGTACAGCTTTTAACTTTGTGGAAGTGTGTTCCAACAATACTCCCCTCAAGTGACACTGAACAGGGGAAAGGACAGGTGGTGGGTCTGGTTTACTTCCTAAGACCTCTGCCCATTATCCAGCCTGGACATATTAACCATAAGGAATATTTTCCTAGAAAAGGAAAGTAAGATCAGATGTATGTGAGATGAGTAGTAGTAGGCTTTAAGATTAACAGCAGATCTACTTAAGTCTTCTGTTTGCAAAAACGTGGCATAATTCTCAGCTCTCTGAAAAGTCACTAAGACCTACAAAACATTTAATAAGCAGATTATAGTGTTTACTTCATTAAATGGGGATAAAAAATACCTTTCAGAGTTTGGAGAATGAAATGATTTACATGTAAAAGAATACTTTTTAAAAAATGTGCATATATAGTAAAATGTTTTTTTCCTACTACTAAATTTTCTAGCTAAGACATTGGATTGCTATTGAAAGGGCTTAATAAAACCAAAATTTCTAAGTAATGTTCTCTAGAATCCATAGTTCTAACAATGTACTGGAAATATTTTTTTTAATGGTAGTCAAGTTTTATTAAAGGTAGGAAAAAAGCTCTGCAGAGTGAGTTTGGGCCAAGTCAAAGTAGGAAAAAAAGGCACACTATATGGTGCGAGGGCGGACCACCATACAAGAGCAAGCACAGTGGCCTTACTACAGATCTTATAACTGAACTTCACTAAATTTTCTCCAAGGGGAATATGATTTTTCAATTCTCATTTAATATTTATCCAAATAAAGCTGAAAATGATCACTCATTTAAGTACTAGAATATTAAACTGTTACATTCACTCTAAATTTCATTGTTTTGGATGAGAATATGATTTTTTGCATTTCTATTTTCTACCTTTTAAAATTAA
This sequence comes from Fukomys damarensis, assembly GCF_012274545.1. NCBI lineage: Eukaryota > Metazoa > Chordata > Mammalia > Rodentia > Bathyergidae > Fukomys > Fukomys damarensis. The sequence goes on along the minus strand of NW_022900929.1, from coordinate 37,594,190 downwards.
CATATTACTGGGATTTCATGGTTCATTTTGATACATGCATACAACATGCTTTGCATTGATTATGCCCACTTCCCTTCTCCCTAATACCCTTCCCAGTTCCTAGTCTTTGCTATCCTATTTTCAGGCTTAGTTTTTAAGTTTCTACACACGATAGGCAGCATATGATACTTGTCTGTGTCTGGCTTATTTTGTTTAAAATGATGTTTTATAGTTCCATCTATTTTTGCTGCAAAGGACGAGATTTCATTTTTCTTTATGGCTTAATAATACTCCATATTTATCCATTCATCAGTGGACACATAGGCTGATTCCATATCTTAGCTATTTATGAATATTGCCCCACTAAACATGGATATACAGGTATCTTTCATTTTCAAGCTTCATTTTCTTTAGCTATATGTCCTAGAATGGGAGAAATGGGTCATCTGGTAGTTCCATTTTTAGGGGAACTCCATACTACTTTCCACAGTGGCTCTACTAGTTTACATTCCTATCAATAGGTACATGGTTCCTTTTCCTCTATATCCAGTTATTTTTCTTTTATAGCACCCATTCTGAGATAAGATGCTACTGCTTTGTAAGTATGGACTGACAGTTCTCTGATGGCCAAGATTTTAAGTATGTTCTCATATATTTATTGACTAACTCTGTGGAAAGTGTTTATTTAGATCATTTGCCCATTTTTAATTGGATTACATTGTTTGTCCCCCCTCTAGTTCACAGGGTTTGAACCCAGGACCTTTTCACTGAACTACAGCCTCAGCCCTTTTATAACTTTTAAATGTTCAGACAGGACCCTGCTTGGTCCTCTAGCCTTGAGTATGAATCTGTGATCCTCCTGCCCTACTTCCCAGAGAGTTGGAATTGCAGGTATGTGTGTACCACCATTTGGCCCTTGTTTTTGAGTTTTCTACATATTCTGTCAGACACATAGCTGGTAAATTTCTTCCAGTCTATATATAGTTCTCTCTTCACTGTGTTGATTCTTGTGCTGTGCAGGAGCATTCTGTTTGATATATCTCCATTTGTTACTTTTTGCTTTTGTTACCTATGCTTTTGAAGTCCTGTCCAAAAAAATCATTCCTTGTACCAGTGTCTTGAAGTGTTTTCCCTGTTTAGTAGTTTGAGTTTTAGGTTTTACATTAAGTTCTTTGATTTGTTTGAACTGATTTTTGTTCGGGGTGAGAAATTAGGGGTTGAGTTTCAGTCTTACTCATATAGATATCCAGTTGTCTCGTCACCATGTGTTGAAGAGGTTGTACTTTCCCCAATATATATATATTTGGAATGAGATAGCTATAAGTACATGAGTTTATTTCTGGATTTTTTAAATTCTGTTCCATTTTATTCTGTGTCTGTTTTTATGCCAGTGCCAGGCTGTTTTGGTGACCATGGCTCTGTCGTACATCTTGAAATCCAGTATTTTGAGTCCTGCAGCTGTGCTCTTTTTACTAAAAAGGTTTCTTGTGAGTCTGTATGGATTTTCATTTTTTTCCCCTACTTTTGTGAACAATATCATGGGCATTTGATGGAGATTGCACTGAATCTGTAGATCACTGTGGTAGTACAGTGGATGTTTCAACAGTTCTAATCCATGTACAGGAGAGATATTCCTGTCCTTCAGTGTTTTCATTGGTGTTTTATAATTTTCATTGTTGAGATCTTTTACTTTGTTTATTCCTACGTGTGGGTGTATATGTGTATCTACTGTGAATGGGATTGTTACCATGATTTATGTATAGCAACTTTTTTTTTTTTTTTTTTTTTTTTTTTTTC
>NW_022900929.1:37574165-37592231 GCF_012274545.1 Fukomys damarensis | reverse complement strand
TTTTTTTTTTTTTTTTTTTTTTTTGGTACCGGGGATTGAACTTGGGCCCTTGCGCTTGCAAGGCAGGCCACCGAACCACTGAGCTAAATCCCCGGCCCTTCTAGCAACTTTTTTTTATTTTTAAAATTTATTTATTTTGGTATGGGGATCGAACTTGGGACCTTGCACTTACAAGTCAGGTGGCGGCATCACTGAGCTAAATCGTGGCTCACAACTTTATTATTGCTGTATAGAAAAGATTCTGTATTCTGCATTTTACTGTAGTATTTTATCAGTTCTAATAGTGCTGGTTGAGTCTTTAGGTGTTTCTATGTATGGAATCTTATCTGTAAGCAGAGATAATTTTATTTTTTCTTCTTCTGTTTGTATGCCTTTTATTTCTAACTCCTGCCTCACTGCCCTGGCTAAAACTTGTAGCAGTGTATTATACAAGAGCAGCGAGTGTGGATACCTTTGTCTTCCTGATCTTAAGGACAGTGTTGTCAGTTTTTCCTTATTCAGTATAAAGCTCGCTGTGAGTTTGTCATATATAGCTTTTATTATGTTGAGGTATGGTCCTTCTATATCTAATTTTTTCAGTCCTTTTTTTTCATGAAGGGATACTGAAATTGATTTTTCTGTATCTACTGAGATGATCATATGATTTTTATTCATCATCTGTTTATATAATGTATTACAAGTTACACTTGTATGTTTAATCATCCTTGCATACCAGGAATGAAACTAATTTGTGATCATGATGTATAATCTTTTTGATGTGCTGTGGAGTACAATTTGCTAACATTTTGTTGAGTTTGTATCTGTGTTCATCAGGGATACTGGTCTATAGTTTTCTTTTTCTGTTGTGTCCTTGTCAGATTTTGGTAACAAGTTAAAAGGTGACCTGATCAAATGAGTTTGGAAAAGTTCTCTCCCTGTCAATTCAATGAATACTTTGAAAAGCATTAGTATTACTTAGCTTTCTTTAAAAATTTGTTAAAATTCACCAGTGGAATCACTGGTGCTGGGCTTTTCTTTGTTGAGTGACATATTATTTCAAGTCTTTATTATTTTTTTAAATACTCAATGCTATAAACTTTCTTCTTAGTGCCGCTTTTGCTGCATCCCACTAGTTTTGCTGTTTCCATTTTCTTTTGCTCAAGAAATTTTAAATTTCCCTTCTGACTTCTTTGGTGATCCACTGTTTGGAGGGTGTTCAGACTCCATACTTTTTTTTTTTTTTTTTGGTGGGGTCTCCCTTGGTACCCTATGCTGGCCTCAAACTTTCAGTGATCCTCTGGCCAGTGATCACTTGCAGTGATCAGCCTCCCCAATCCTGGGATTACAGGCATATGCCACCCTACCCGGCCAGACTCCATGTATTCTTAAGTTTCTCTTGTGCATTATCGTTTCATCCCATTGTGATCAGGAAATGCTCATTTAATTTATTTTGTGGTCTAAAATATGGTTTGTCCTATAAAAAATTCCAAATGCTGATGAAAACAATGTGTATTATTTGCAGTTTGTGGCTAGAATATTCTGTAGATGTTTGTTTACTAAGTTGATTTGATAGTTTAATCTTGATTTTTGTTATTCTTTTTTGGGGGGGTCTGGATGATCTGTCTATGAATGAGAGTAGGGCAGTGAAGTTGTCTCTTTTACTGTGTTGGAAGTTATCTCTTGCCTTTGGTGTAACTGTTTTATAAAATTGGAGTTCTGATTTTAGTGCAAGGAGATTTACAATCCTATCTTACTGTTGAATTGATCCCTTAATTGTTATATAATGAGCTTCTTTGTTTCACAGTTTTTGTCTTGAAGACTGTTTTGTCAGCTGTAAGAATAGCTGCTCTTGAGCCAGGGATTTAGCTCAGTGGTGCCGCCGCCTGCCTCTCAGAGCAAGGTCCTGAGTTCTATCCCTGATGCCAAAAAAAAAAAAAAAAAAAAAAAAAAAAAAAAAAATTTAAAAAAAAGATTCTCTTGCTCACTTTAGGATTCCTTTAGCTTGGAATATCATTTCCCATCCTTTCAGTCTATGTGTCTGTGAAGTGAGCTTTGGGTAGGCAGCCTATTGCTTTTTTTTTTTTTAATCCTTTCATCCAATCTGAATTACATTACATTCAAGGATATAACTGAGAAATACAGACTTACTGCCTGTCAGTTTTTACATTCTTTGTTCTTTTCTTCATCTCTTAATCATCTTTGTGATATGATAGTTTGCAGTAATGATAATGTTTGTTTCTTTTCCGTTTCACTTCTGTGTATCTGCTCTTCTAGTGGCACTCATATTTTAACATGTTGTCATGGTAGTTACCTTTCTTCCACTTCTGGATATAGGACTTCCTAAAGCATCTTCTGTAAGGATGGTCTGTTGGTCCTGAATTCCCAGAGTTTTTGCTTATCTTGGAAGTTCTTTATTTCTCCCTCATCTGTGAATGATAGCCTTTGTGGGTAATAGTAAATCTTAGTTGGCATTTAGACATTTTTTTTTTTCAAGACTTGAATATGTCATTTGATTCCCTCCTGGCCCACAGGGTTTCTGTTGAGAAATCTTCTGTTGCCCTTAAATGTGAATTGTTGCCTCTCTCTTACAAATTAAAAAACTTTGTTTTGTTGTTCTGTACTTTTCAGTTTGACTGTATGTACTGTGTCATAAAGGAAGTTATTTTCATCATGTTCTAATAGTATCCTCTACGTGGATGTTCATGTCTTTCTCAAGATAGAGAAGTTTTCTGGTGTTATTTCATTGAGTAGGTTTTCTCTGCCTTTCTTAACCTTTATTTCCTCACCTTCAAGTATTCCAGTGATGTAGGTAATTAATCATTTAATGGTGTTCCAAAGATACTGAATGCTATCATTTTGTGTGTGTGTGTATGTGTGTCTAAATGTGTCATTTCAAAAGACCTATCTTCAAATTCCACTATTCTTCCTTCTGCTTCATGTAGTCCATTGTTGAGGTTCTCAGTTGAGTTTTTAAAATGAACTGATGGACTTTTCATTTCCAATACTTCTGCTTGATTCTTTTTAAAAATATCTGCCTCTTTGTTGAATTTCTCATTTATATCCTGCATTGTGTTCCTAATTTATTTAACTGTTTCTTTGTATTCTCTGGGATCTCAGTGACATGAGAAAATTATTCTTTTGAAGATAACAGGTATTTCATCCATATCTTTAGTATTTGTTACTAGAGGGTTATGATCTTTTGAAGGTATCACATTACTTTTTCATATTTCTTGTGCCCCCACACTGAGATTTGTTCATCTCATGACAGTGTAGTGTCTAGGGTTATCGGTTTGTCCATAGTGTTGGCTTTATTTTTAGCTGAGCACTGCAGTGTAATTTCCTCACAGCATCTCTGCTGTGATAGTGAGTTTAGGCACAGTGTGTTCTGTGTTGTAGGTCATGCAAGGGTGAGGACACTTCCATAGTTCAGGCTGATGTGTAGACAGCAGTGTTTGTGAGGTATACTCAGTGTTACTTTTCCAGTGGCTATGGTGGCCCCTAGCAGGTGATGAAGTTTCCTCAGGCGCTGCTGATGTTGGCCTGTGAGGTGTAAGGGTGTCTGGCACTGCACTAGGAGTGGTAAGAAGCCTGGAGCACTTCTCCTCTGACCAGACAGTAGTGAGAGTTTGGGGTGTCGGGGGTGGAGGGCAGAAATCACAGTATCTCTCTATTAGCAGTGCCTAGTAAGACCAGGAGCAAGGGCACTGGCAGTGGGAATCACATGGTGTGGGTGCAGCAGGAGGTGTGTTCCTCTCTGTGTTGCTGCCCTCAGGCCCCCAAGCTCTATGTATGCCTTGGGGTTGGCAACAGCCAGACTCCCTCCCCAGAGCTGCAGTGCCCATAGGAGGAGGAGGAATGGCTATGTCTAGGGTTGGGCAACATTCCTTGGGGCTTCCCTTGGCCATGCACACCCAGGGGCAGGAGCAGGGCCATGCTGACCACTGGGGATCTCCGTGCCCCCTTCATCTGTAGTTACTGCAGGGAGTTGGTGGGAATGTGGCTAAGTTCCCCTCACAGTCCCCGTTGCTTGTGCACCCTGGGGTAGGATGACAGCCAGAGCTTTTCTCTACATTTACGCTGAAGTCCCAGGGAGCACTCCTGACTTAATGCTTCCCTTCCTTTGTGACTTTACTGAACTTCCACCTTTTCCATGAAGTCTTTACCAGCAGGACCAGGGCGTGGTCTTTCTGTAGCCTATTTGGCTTGTAGCACATACCCTCCTGCATTATTTCTAACCTGCTCCCTAAGTAGACAGAAGCAGACCTTTTTTCTTCCTGCGTGTCTAAAATAATAAATTTCATTTCTTTATTATACTGTTATTTGTGTATTTACACCCATCTGTCTGTCCATGTATTCTATCTCTGGCCTTAAACTCACTTTGTAACTCATGCTGGCCTTGAACTCATGAACCTTCTCCCGCAGCCACCTGAACACTGAGATAATAGCCCTGCACCACTGTGGCCAGCTCAATTTTTCTCTTGACTGTTAATCTGCAAGCTTGTATTGCTTAGGAGTTCTCCTCCTCTTCCTTTCTGTATTTACCACTGTGTTTCTAGAATTTTGACAGTTATCTTCACTTGGCCTCTCAGGATCCTGTCTTAGAACGTGGTTGTAAAATAACAGCTTGGGACCCCTCTCCTGGAAGAAAATTAGTGGCATCACACAGGTAATCCCTCATCCAGTGACAAGTATACTTCTTACTGCTAATTGTGATAGTAATGACTTTTTTAGGATCCTTCATCAGTGATAAATACTGAGTGGTTCTGGTCACCTTTCATGCATAGTTGGTCTCTGTTACTGTTCAGAAATCAGATTCTTGGCTGCATACTTCTGGAAATTGAGTCATGAAGCCCTGTGGATTCAGCTGCCACTCCTTAGAGTTTCTGGAACACTTCTGATCTGTGGAGATGTTACTCTTTGGTTCTGAATGCAGCTATGCCTTTTAATATGCTGTCTGTACCATGTATGTATATGTTATATGCACATGCATGCATACTCTCCCTATTGGTTTTGAGTTGGGATGGAGTAGGACAATTTTTAAATTTAGGCATGATCTTGGCAGTAGTCAGTATCTGTACATGGTGTACATGCTCAATGAACATCTGCTGATTTTTAGGCCTAACTTGCACTCTGTTATTCCAGCACCTTTAGGTCTGAGGCAGAGGCAGCAATGGAAGTAAAGGTTAACTCAGACATAGACACATGTGGTTATCTTTCCTGTCCCCAATTTTGCCTCTCTCTCTCTGACTTTCCAGGTTGAACATTCCCAGTGCCTACTTACCATGGAGCAGATCTCTGGCTCCCAGTGAGCAAAGGTTGGATGTTGGTGCTACTGAGGTGGTATTCTCCATGGGAGCTGCTGGGTTCTTGGTTCGCTTCTTGCACTCAAACACCACCAAATCTTTGCATTGTTTGTGACAGTTCATCCCACAATCTATGGACAAGACTCTTTGGTCAGGAAGTCTCACCACCAGTTCACACAATGTTCTTGTCAGACATGTCTGTGCAATCTTGTAGAGCTAAGCTCACCTAACATTCCCAGTAAACCTAGCCCTCTCCTCACTTGGCAAACCTGTATCTCATAGGCTGGTCTTAACCCTTAGCATTGAGTCTTGGAATCTGAAGGAACATCTGCTATTCCAGAGGGAAGAGATGGTATCCTGGCCCTCCTATACACTGCCCTGCTCTAGAGAGACCCTCTGGAAGTACCCAGCTGCTAGGCCTTTGTTTTTCTTCCTTGCAGTGGAAATTTCGTTTCCCTCTGGTCCTAGTCATGAGGAAGGACACTTATGTCCTCAGGAATCACTGATAAAAGAAAAGCTGACAAAGACCTTTAGTAATCATTTATCTTCTGTTTTAGAAGTGACTGATTATGTAAGAGCTCAGTCTCCTACTAGCTGTCTCTATTTCCAAGGCAACCAAGGTAGAGAGAAGCTCTTGTAAAGGGAAACTGCTGAACTGGCCACGCAGGCACCCCTCTAAATAGTATCGGTCACTCTTGGGTGCTCTTGGAAAGCCCGTATGGAGATAAGGCTCTTAAGTCTGCCAAGAAACTGTGGACCGAATGGACAACTACAGTGGGTAAAAAACTTATGAAGAAAGCCCCTCAGACCAGGGACAGCCATGCAATGGACAGTGCTTAACTTACCTTTACATCGATATCCTTGTTTGATCACACCCCAGAGCTATGAGATAAATGAAAGAGAATGCACATCATTATCTGGTGTGAGACTCCACTCATTCCATTCTCTAGCTCAACTTCCTCTTGTATGTCTTGTCCTGACTTTTAACTAAAACCCAACATTTATAGCTACCAGAGTCAAATATTCTCCAGAAGCTCACTGTAGTGGCTTTATGACCAGGCCTTCTATAGACCCGAAATGGACGAATTATACAACTGACAGGATCCCCAGATGCCTTACTGACAGGTAAGCCTAGAGAGTCTCTGGTCAGAAACATGGGTTCAGGAAGACTGTTGGCTGTGGTGAGACAGGAGGAACAAAGCTGAGGTGATCCCTTCAAGATAGTGTCTTCTGAAAGGGGAAAGGAGGGTATCTCAATTCTTTTTTTTAACATTTTCTACCATTGGAACAGTATAGGAATATAATCCAGAATTCAACATTTCTGTACTATTTACACCAGGCCTAATGTACCGAGGGGGAAAATATCAGGAATAAATGAGGCAAAATGAGTGTACACACTTAAAGACTAGGTCCTTCTAGGTGTTTTCTTGGGCCCTAAATTGGGGTGAATGCATAAAGACTGTGAAGTCTGTGCCTTTTTGTACTATCACTGGGCCATACTCCTAATTCCCCCCAGTGCACTCCAAGGACAACTTACAAATCCAGCACAGTTATCACAGAAAGTGGGCTTCAGGTAGGTGGTCTCTTGGAAGTTGTGAGGAAATCCCAGGCCCAGTTTAGAGTAGATGGAGCTGGCCCTCATGAAGTAGGCTGTGATCTCGTCCCTACTGATGAGGCCTTCCCTGCCAACAAACGACAGAAGGACGAGTGTGAGGAAGGCGGCCTAGTGTGCTGCAGTCCACGCTCTGAGCACACCTCACAGGAGGGTCACAGCACAGTGCCTGAAAGGAGGGGTGGCAGTACCACTCGGTCCCAGAGGTATTCTTTGGCCTAATTTGACCCTTGTCTACAAGACTTGAAATGTAAAATTTGTGTATAGGGAGGGAAATGCGTACTCTAGTTTCTAACTTCAGAGAGGATACGACTAGGTCCCACCAGCCATATGTTTGGTTTCTGATAGAGAATTAAAATAGAATCTGTACACTTTTAAGAACATTAAGTATGCAAAGCATTAGTATTATTTTCCAAAACCTAAGGACAAAGCAAGAAAGCAGACTAAACTTATTTGAAGTTGGGCGCTTCCTAAGTTGGCAAATTTTTGGAATCTTCAGTTGTGAGCTCTTTTAAAAAGCATGTAAATGTCATGGTCTCTTGTTTAAACTAAAGGCAGGGAGGCCTTCACCTGATGACTGTAAACATCTGTACTTATAAATTCTTCTAGTGATATTATCTGTAGCTCTGTTCTCACCACTAGGCTCAGCCACTCATTCCTGTACACAAATCCTCACCTGTCTTTGTCCATCACACAGAAGGAAAATGGGAAACTTGCAGCAATCTTTTCAAATTCTTCCTGAGAAATGTATCCATCCTGGTCGTGATCGTAGTTCTTAAAGACAGACTGTGAAAAAGGAGTTTTTGTGGTGATTACCAAGGAGAAACCAGTGCTTTCTCCCTTTAGCTAAGACAAAGGGGCTGGGACAGATAGATACAAGCCTTTAAAGCCTGAATGAGGAGAACACAGGAACGTACTCCTTGCACAGATGTGACAGGTTATGCCCCAGGTGCTTGTGCCTAAAACCATTAGCACATGATGTGCCACCTGGGCTGTGCCTACTGCAGACCACTGCAGAGAGGTCTGCCCTTTGGTCTCTCAGCTCAGATTGCACCTCCTCTGGGAAACTCGTGACTGGCTGGCCTGTGTCCTCTGTTTCAGTTTCTGCTCAGCCTTCTGTTGTCACCTAATAGCCCCCAACAATCAAGGCTCCAACTACGCGAACTGTATCCTCTTCTCAGCAGGTAGCACAGGGAATTGAATCCAGCAGTGCTCCCAATACCTTTCTGCCTCCACTCAACAATTTTTAAACAAATGATCTGCTAGGCCTTTATAAGTAGTCAAACCTGTCACGTATGAGACCAAAAAAGAGTTTTGCCAAACTGTAGACTCTGAACTGTTTGCAGCCACAGCATGAGAAATGGTTCCTCTGGGAGCGAGTCTCAACTCTCTCATGTGACTCGGCTGCTGTGCTTCCCACCCCGCATTAGCAGAGCTGGCCTGGTTTTCTGAAACAGCTGTACTCACGTCCACCATCCTCTGTACATGTTTGCTGATGGTCTTTGGGTCGGGTTTGGGTGAGACTCCGGAGGCCCAGTCCACTACTACTGGTGGCTTGGAAGGTGTTAATGGCTAAAGTGAAATGTGAAGAGATACCTCGTGAATGCAATGCAGTATAGTAACTTACAGCTCCGTCCCTTCACACAACCCAGCGGTCACATCTGCAGGGAAGTCTGACTGCAGTGGCAGGGAACAGGCAGCACACACACAATGGAAATCTACCCTATAATACTGGGTAATATATAGCTGTTGTGCTTCTGTTCCCAAGGTCTTCACACACATGAGCTCTGGCTCCAAATAATTTAAAATTCTCAGTGTGCCTGGGCTTTGATTCTCTCTCCATTAAACCTCTTGTCAGAGCTATCTACAGAGAGTAAAATGGGCCATTTAAATGAAATGTCTCCTGTGTTCTCTGGGCACTTTTTAGTTTTGAAACAGTGTCTTGCTGTTCAGGCTGGCCTCAAATTTAAGGCAACCCTGCGTCAGCCTCCCATGTACTGGAATTACAGGTGTGCGCCATCATGCCTGGCCTCTGGTCACTTTTCAGTAGAGGCAGCTGAGGTACACACACAAAAAAAAAGGTTAAAAGGCAAAGATACATAAGAAAAAGATTGGATGTTGCGCAAGATGAGACAATTCATTTGAAATTTGGGCCAAATTAAAATCTCTTCTAAAGAGAGGAGGAGTTAACCTTTTCGTGGAAATGCTTCTAGCACACTGGTAATTTAACATTCCATTATTTCCATTGAACCTCTTTTATTACAACAGGAAGCTGAAACTTGCACTTTTGGTATAGAGGCAATGACAGCCACCTGAATGAAGCAACTGGATTTCCTATGGGCAAGCACCCCTTCTGTGAAGTACCACTTGTTTGGGGTTAGGAAACTCGCCAGAAAACTTAAAATTTCACTGGCCCATAGGAAAAGCAGGGACAGATAACCTGTGAAGCTCCTACTGAGAATAGCACCAGGACCACGTGCTATTTTGAGAACTGTGCAGAAGAACCAGCAGACTGCTGTTTTCAACCTAGAGCATCACATGATAATGGGGCTTTTCTACCAACCAAAATGGAAATATTCAGAAGTTTAGTTTTTTTATTAGTATGTACATTTGTCCTCGTTAGTATAAAAAAAAAAATCACAAAAACCACTTACACGTGGAGAATTCCTAACAGGCAAAGGCTGCCACTCTGGTTCATAACACTGTCTCCCTCCTTGATTCTACCACCCCTGACACTCTTATGGCATATGGTTACTTAGTGTTCACACAGTTGTCCCTCAACTAGATCACAAGCACTCAATAGTCAGGAATTGTATGCCATACATTGTTGAGAAGCTATCTGTCCCAAGCACAGGGTTGGGCACATGTAGAAATAATATGCTTATTAAAGTCTGTTCTTTAAGATGAACGAACTTGAGGACAGCAAGTGTCATACAGGAGTCTTAGTATGAGAAACTCACCGGGGCTCTGTGGTTCCTTGGCTCCCGGGCATAGGAGAGCTCGTAGATTTCATCTTCAGTATAGTAGAGATCCAGGGATAACTGTGGATCAAAGCAGAATAAGATTAATTGAAAGGCTGTCTGCCTTTCCTGAGCCTGATATTTCTATCCTGGTTCCTCTTCAGTAGTTTAATCTTGGTATTTAGCAGTTTGTTTTTGTGATTCATTCTCGCCTGTGTAACACCTGCTACTGCAATAGGGAAAGCTTTAGTTCTTTGTTAAGATGTACTTAAGTTTTGGGAGAGCCCCAAGGTGCCCTTTCGAAAACACTGGCTTAATATCCATGATTTAATATCCAAGCCTCTATTCAGAGATGATACTTTCTCGGGCAGAGATCTGCCAAGGTTACCTGCCTAAAGTGAAAGGACTAAAACAGCAAGATTAGGCACCAACCAGACACAAAGTATGGCCTCTTATCAAAATGCTCCTTTGAGGCAGGAAGAAGATATGGTTATTATTCTGTCCCCCCCAAAAGTTTAAAACCTGTATAATTTTAGAACTAAAAGAAGTAGTAAATTATGCCAGAGAGCACCCCTCTGAGGTGACAGAGGAGAAAACAGACATGGAATGTGTGGGCCCACAGTCACACAACTGGTGAACTCTAGTCCCAGGTCTGGAAGGAAGCTTGCTGACCCCATACCCACAATGCAAATCCTGGTTTCCATACCACTGAAAAGTGCTCACCTACTCTTGGCTTGAAAATCTCTTTAAGTCAGTGGTGGCAGGACCCAAAGAGTAAATCTTTTGTTTTGTGCTAATTCACTGCCTTGCCCTCCCCCACTTATAAGAGCACACTGTCTCCATCTGTTATCAACCCTTAAATCCTGATTTGCCGTCTGATCCTCCTAGATATACTGCCACTGCTTGTGCTAAAGTAGGGAAATACCCTCACAGTCCAGGGGACACAATGCTGGAGAGAAATCCTCTGAAGTTCCCCTGCCTGGGTCTGAGTCAAGGCTTGGCCACGTAATTTGTGGTTCTCTGGCAAGTTACGTCTGTGCTTCAGTATCCCATCCACAGAGTGGCGGTAACAGTAGTCCTACTTCCTAGAGTTTTATGGGGAGTAATGGTGTTGACATGTGATAGGGTATACAGCTTGGCACCTGGCACACACAACATGCTGAGTGGCAGTCTTCCAGCGCGACCCTTACCGTCAGCAGGTGCACCAAGTCCTTGTTGGCCTCCAGTGGCGGGGCCACCTCCTGTAGCTGGACCAGCTCATTAATATGATTGTAAAGGGCCAGCAACTTGTGGACATTCACCTTCCCGTCCTCCAGGTAGTCGGGCATGGCTTCGTAGAGGGAAATGAGATCTTTTAGGTGCACCCCTAGGATGGGGATCTTGAAGTGGGTGCATTCCCCATAGGCTCGCCGGTAGTTGTCATAGTTTCTGCAGGAGGAGAGCAGCTCGGTCATCTCACCGAGAACCTATGAAGAAGAATAGGCCGGTCACAGGAGCCCCTCAGGCAGGACGTGTTGTCTGTGATGCCATCTGGCTCACTGTCACAGTTTCACTCCAGCCTTAATCTGTGGGGTGGGGTGGGGGTGATTCACCTGAATCATAAAGATTATGACTCTTTAATTAAAACTTCAGTGTGTCAAATGTCCCACAGTGTATTTACAAGCACAGGATATGCTTTACTTGATTTTACCATATAACTTTAAATGAGGTTTAAAAATTTTTATATTAAAATTTCTTTTCAAAAATAAGTATAGATACCTAACGTAAAAATTATAAAGATAATTAAAAATTGAAAGGAAACAATAAATTTCCCTCTAATCCCCAGCTATATGGTTCTTTTCCCTAAGGTCTTCCGAATTCTTCCAGAGACAAAATGTGATGTGTGTGCTGCCTTTGTCACTGGCATGGACATAGGGTCACAGCATGTGTGTTCAGTGTGCAGCTGCGGTACTGCAAGGTGCTAATTTTATGAAGCACTCCATGGGCCAGGATTCTCCAGTGGGGCCCACTATCTGGGAAACAGGTGACTTCCCATTCACAGAGGGAACCCTGAACTGAGGAGGGGTCCTAGCAAACGGCTTGGGTGCAGAGGAGGCAGCTCTGGTGCAGTCCCTCCATCCTGGAAATGGCCACACTGCCCAACAGCTTAGAGAGGGAGCAGCCAGGCTGGTGGTCTTTTCAGCTACCCTAGCAATTGTCCACCAGCAGCTCACAGAGCCCTGTTAACCATTTGTGACCATTTTTTCTGAAGCAAAGATTTGAGACTGCCAGTCACATCATCTCACAAAATTACTTTAGACTCTGCCCAAATTCTTTCAATAAAATTGTGGCTTAAAGGATACTTGTTTCTCCACAAAGAATTTGAGATTTGGAGTCAGCACCCCCCAATCATTTTGAGGTGACCAGAGAGAGCCTCGCCCTTAACCTCTGGTAAGCACTGCAAGTGAGTGTGGGTGTGGTTCACTCACAAGGCAGGAGCTCAACTACAAAAGTGACATTTCTGTTTCCTCAGAAGGTGAATGCAACTTTTTGGGGGGCAAACTTCAACTCTTAATTTACTATTTTATTCTGAAGGCTACCTTGAGGGCCAAGCAACTGCAGACCCGAAACACTGCTGTGGGAAAACAAGCTGAAGGACACAGGATATGTTCATCTCTGACACATGGGAACTTTTACAGTTCCATCTGGTCTCAACAGAACTGTTAAGAAAGGAGAAAGTGACTAAAGATCTCCTTCTGACCTGTCCACTGAGGAGAGCTCCCCAGAGGCCCCACATTGTGACAGCAGGGATAAGAAAGAACTCCCCACAGCTGGGAGAAGCAGGCCAGGAAAGCTCAGATCTCCCTCAGAAAAAAAGCTGCCTTCTGTGCCAGTTTGAGATGTCCAGGGTTTGAGGACAGAAAGATCCTGTTACACAAGATAAAAATGTGCAAAGAGTTGTCATAGCTAACCCATGGTAGACTTGAGATCCTCGGGAAAGCATGGTGGTTTACAGCAACAGCCCTACATCATAAAAGATTAAAGTATATTCTGTAACATCTAGATAATAGAGAAATGTGCACAGGTCACTTAAGGAAAATAGTCCTTAATAAAACATGATCTGTTACGAAACAGTACCAAAGGGCTCAGCTCCAACTCTCAGAGAATATTGAGTATGCAGGAAATCATTCTCCAAGCCTGGAAGGCCAGGGTTTTATCATACCACTATATAACTATACTCTGCATGCAAAACACTTTGGAGCAAGAAATTGGGGTGAAGGTGGTGACTCAATACTCAGCAGCCTGTGAACATGGGAAAGAGGTACACATGGCTTCAGCTGGCCCAAGAGGAAAAGATGTAGAAACACTGAGGACTGATGGAATCACTCAAACCTGTCACTTCCCTATCCTGTGGGTTCCCGTGGGTATGTGCCCTTGTCCTCTGCCTATTGAGCAGGGATGGTACAGGTTGGAAAGGCTGAGAGGGTTGGCGATTATCCTGGGTGTGTTTGTAAAGCCATAGTAGACGGTGGCACTGACCTTATTGATTTCATGCGGGACGTGTGAGCTTGTCTCCTTGAGCCTAGAGATGGAGCTGTGACACAGCCCTCCTATCACGGCCATCAGCGTATTAAAGTTCTGCAGTTGATGAAGCTTCTGTGACAGGAGACAGACGACAGTGTGACTGCACAGGTCAGTTATACAGGGAGTACAGGGGCTCCAGCCTGTCCTAGGACTCTTCCTTACACTGGTCACTCAGTGGTTGCGTGTAGCAATTTCCTATTCATTTCTCCCTTTCACTGTACCCCAGACTGACAGATTCCAAATCAGCAAAGTGTTACATTTCTCCCTCTCTTGTAGCTCATCTATGAGCCAACATCTAAATTATAGTTTCTAACAAGCACCGAGAGTACTTGTTCACTACAAAGACTGCTGAACCCCCTATATGGAGCTGGACTTAAGAGATCTGTACTTCTACTATACCTCTAATGAGTGGGTGGGAAAAGAGAACTATCACCCTATCTAGATCTGGGGACAGCTTCCCACCAGGGCTCACAAGGGAAGAACAGTTCCCAATGAAGACGAGACTGGACAAAAGGAGTAGAGTTAATTTACCTCCCAGCCCAGGCTGAAAGTCTTAATCCAGTCACTTACCTGAGCCACGTGGATGAACTTGATGAAGACTTCTGCCCTGAGCTGCGGCGTGGGGCGGCTGAGAACCATCAGTTGCACCCACTGGGAGATGCCATTGCACAAGGCAATGGATCGCTCCATGGTGGGGTTTTCCTTCACACAGCTATTTACAAGGTAATTTTGATAATCAGAGAACTGGAGGAAGAAAAACATGCATCAGGCCCGTGCTTTGGTATTGTGGGAGATTGGGGGGCGGTGAGTGAGTTCTGCTCAGTGATGGTTGGGTACCACTCTGGGGCAGACAAGTTTGTGGCCCCTCTTCTGCCATCTTTGCCATGGGGCCCACAAGAATAGTGATGGAGGAGTCGCACCATGGCCCCTGTACATCAGAACCCACCGGGCATACACTGATCCAAATATTTGAGCAGATCTGTTCTACTAATTCTAAAGAACAGAGTGTTGAAGGAAAAGCTCATTACTGGTTCCAGCTGTGCTGCTGAAGTTAAAATAAAATTCCCCTCATAAAAACAAATCATTTTCTCCCCAGCTGTTATATTAAATGTGATAATAAAATCTGCCCTATTTAGAACATGGAATTGTTATAAAGATCACACAAGTCAATGTGTGGAAGCACTTTCACTTTTCAAAGTGCTACATAATTGTGAGGTGGTGCTAATGGGATAATTACTTCCTCATGCTCAAGCCTCTTAAATTTCTTTTCTCCTAATGAATTGAACAGAGGCCAAATAAGAGGGGCACATGAAGCTTGGATAGCTACATATTCAGTGACCATGGTTTACCAGTCTGATAGTGGCACTGGGTGTGGTTAACAATGAAAACTGCGTATTTGAAACTACAAATGCCCTGGCAGATCTGATGTAGGTAGGTAATGACTGTATGGATTATGTCCCTGTCACAAGAATCCCTCTGCACAAACAGTACAGCCAGGAGGGAGGAAGAGCCTGCTGTCTGCCCATGTTCCTGTGGGAGGCTTTGATGCTATGCCCAGTTTGAACTCTCGTTTCAAAGCAGATGTAGTTGTGTGACACAGCCCACACAAAGTGTGGGGTAGCGGTGCAGCTTTGAAGGGAAAGATTTGAGAGCCAACAAATGGATGATTGTGACACTGCCACTCCACTGCTGCAGAGCTGGTGAGGATTTCTGACAAGACGAGATCCACATCATCTGCATCGGAGAGCCACTCTGAACTACATTAGCCGTGCAGGATGAGTGATACTCTTTTGCTCTGATCACTGTGATTGTGGATGGGTGTGTAGGGGGTGTTACTGCACTACACCTTGGTCTTGCCTCAGTGGTAAACAGCCTGTGAGAACTCCTAAGCAGAATAAAATAAATGTATGTTAACTGAGCCCCATTTTACTGTGCTGTGATGGCTGATGGGTGAAAAAACCTGGGTAGGACCGAAACCACTCCTCAAAAGAGACATGGAAAGCAAAATTCTTCCTGGCTCTAAAAGAAGGTCACTGTGACTCATTTCAATAAACATTATATATACTCTTCCACTACAGATATACCCAGGAAGCCACTATTTTTTAAAAAAGAAATATTCCCATAATCTCATCTCCCTTTAGGAGATGTTGCAAGAAACAAAATGTCAAACACCGTTCAATTCACAGTAGAGCTAAATGTCCTTCCAATCTCATGTTGGAAAGAAAATTGTTTGGGAAAAATGTTAAGAACTATATGGGAAAAACAGAAAAATCCCTGAACTAGTCTTCTATGAAGGGACTGTGCCACTCCAAAGAAATGAAGGTTCAAACTCTTTTTTTTTTCAAGTAGAATACCGCTCAACCCCTGTGGAGATTGGCCTGGATCTTGTGCTCAGCACTGATTTTTCCATTCTGCCTCCACTGATCTGAACACTGGCATCAGACCCATGTTCCGTAGGCCTTGGCCCTGCCAGCCTCTCCCCAGGAGAGCTCAGATTTCCAGTGTGATAAGTGTCCCCTGTGGTGATTTGCAGTTTTTACCAGTGTCCTGCCTGCCCCACAACTGATGTGAGCCTCTGCCAAAAGGAGACTCCCAGTGGAGCCTCAGTGGACTCCTGGGCTTCTGCTGGAGGGGTGCTGGTGAAGGCTGGGGGTGCTAATGCCTAGAGATTAATTTCAAGTGGAAACTGGGGATTTGTGGCTGGACAAACAGCCATGTGAACACAGCAGGGATGACAGCATTATGGGAGAAAAGTATGGAATAACCTCTGTAACCTAGTTGGCAGGTTGCCTTCCAGATACAATTAGGCTCAATAGATTGGTGCTGAGAGGCATGTGGTCTTGGCCCCAGCTTGGATTCTCAGAAGCTATGCCGACTTTGCTCTCATCAGCCTCTGGGCTCCCATTCCTTTGCCAGGGGCACATGAGTCATTCCAAGGAAGGCACCCAGGAGCTTGCTGTCTGTAGTTTCAGAACAAAGCTGAAGGCTCTGCTGTGGTGGGTAGGGCAAGTCTGCAAGGACTGGGGGTGTCACTGTCAGGACAGCACACTGGCCAGCAAAGATGGGGTTGGCAGCTGATGTCACTGTTCTCTGGTGTCACATATGGAGTTTGGAGGATTATGGTAAGGACAGTATGTGCTTATATGATCTTCCTCTTCTTGATAAGCTGAAATCCCTCTCATCCCTCTCCATTCCAGTCCAAGTTCTGCCTGGTTGCCCCAACAGCAAGGTCAGCACAGTTGCTGACTAGAAGTATGGTAACTGCTGGGCCAGCTCAGCACTGCCTTAGGGCTCGAGGTATGTTCTAAGGTAACCCACAACATCTATTTTATTGTGGGATTGTCCAGAGCCATTAAAAGCCTACCCTAGAATGCATTCAAACACTCAGGGGAATTACAGATTTTTTTTTAATCAAGATTAGCATTTGTTTTTCTGGCTAATGATTATCAGGGATAGAGGATGTGTATATACACACACACACATATGCAGGGTGTCATGGGTGTCCCCAGTACTGTACTGAGTTAAGGGTGGGGTGGGATGGCCATGGATGAGGTGAGAAAAGGGAAGCCCAACAGGGGCAACCAAAGGAATTCACATTCCGCATTCCTGCCATGGTGTGTGCTGAGAAAGCATCCCAGCACTGATGGGACCTCAAGTATTCTGGGATGGACAGGCTGTTAAATTCCCTGCTTAGTTCCAGAAATTTCCCACAATAGGTTTTCTCTCGCCCCTTGGGTACGTACAGATATCCTCCGAAAGGACTTGAACTCCAGGTAGGTGAGATGCTCAGATAGCTCCTCTGGTTCCAGATGGTCAAAGAGCAGAGAGACTTTCCGTTTCTTGCTGGTATTTGATTTTATCCTTTGAGTAAGTTTTCTGGACCAGTCACGAGCATTGCTTTTGTGGGTACAAGTGAAAGAAAGAAGACAAGGAAAAAGAATAAACTGCAGTTGCTTTTGCAAGTAAATCCATTAGTGTCACCCACAAAACAGAGAAAGCACCATTAGCTACCCCTCTTCAGCCATGATGACTCACAGCATCTCCCCAGATCAGTTTTTCTATGGCAGCAACCAGGAAGCCCTGCTGGTTTCTAGTGAACCTTTGGAACTCATCATGGGGCACAGAGTGCATGAGTCCCTGGTAAGGCAATGGAAGCACAGAGTGCAGGCTTCGGTCAGTTTCCTTACTCCTTGGTCTGGCCCCTGGTATGCCTGTTCTCTCTATGGCTCTTGGGTGTTCTTCATGCTCCTGAGGTAATAGGATTGTCTGGTTGGGAATCTCAAGGGAGCTAAGCAGTTTTCATGCATGAAGGGGTCAGAGAACCATAGGGAGAAGACATCAGTCGCGGGGAATCACATGTAGGAGGAATGTGGGGTCATTCTGGGTAGATTAGAGTTATTTCCTCAGAGGTCCCCAGCCTCTGAAATGATGAAGGAATCTTAGCTGACCCTAGATTGCCATCTCCTTTAGATGTCCTCATAATCCTCATAATCTTACTCAGTTTCAGTTTCCAACACTAAGGAAGCAGAGGGAGCAGTCCAGTTTTGGAAGACAGCAAATTCAAGATCTGTGTTTCTCAAGGTAGTGTTCCTGGGTAACCTGACTCTTGGTTTTTTTGTTTTTTTTTTTTTTTTTTTTTTTTGGGGTT
>NW_022900929.1:37569182-37574004 GCF_012274545.1 Fukomys damarensis | reverse complement strand
TTTTTTTTGTACTGGATTGAACTCGGGACCTTGTGCTTGCAAGGCAGGTGGCGGCACCACTGAGCTAAATCCCTGGCCCCTGGGTAACCTGACTCTTAATAAAAAGAGTCTGCAATCCTCTGAGCTTGAGAAAGTCTACAAATTCTGTATTGCTTTTGGCCAAAGAATAAGTTACAGTTTCTAAAAGGCAATGCAAAAGGATAACTTCCCCTGTTATTCCCCAAATACAGCTGGTCAGATAATATCTTACAAACTAATTCCTAAAGGCTACACTGTGGAATTGATTGGCCAAGAAAGGCCAGCTAGGAAATTCTGGGACAGGAGACCTAGGTATAAGGATTGTCCTGGGTTATGGCTCTTTACCTTTAAAATGAAAAAACACAAACAAAATGTTACTTAGAAAAATCTCTTCTCTCTTTCTCGTTGTACAATACTTAGCGACAAGTACAGAGAATCCAGACTGATGAGATTCACTTGAGGCCCTGGATGTGATTTTGCAAACATTTCTGTGTGGGAGAGAGCCCAGCTCTGCTATGCCACTAGTTTGCCTACCTGGGATCCCAGATTGCAGTTCCCTACTCAGAAAATCAGGACTTTGGCTAAGTTGATCTCTAGAATATGTTCTGTTTCTAGAATTCTGTCTTAGAGATTTGCCCCACTGCGAAATAATGTGGCTGTATTATGAAAACCTCAGCATACAATGCATATGTTCCCCTCTTCCAAATTAAGAAAGACTAATTATCCAGAGTGGGCCATGTATATGAATGAGAAATGCAAGGAGTAATGTGAAATTTTCCCAAGACCCCTTCCTAGTTCTGGAAGGTTAGGTGTTTCCCAGACACCCATATATGTTACAAACTCTCCATTCACTGCATTTTCCAGCATTTCCTCTTCTAAAAATTCAGGGCCATCTTCTGCACCAGCTTCTGGAAGCTGCTATCCTCTCAGTTTCTCATGGCATGGATACCTCTCAGCGAAGGTCTTGCTACCTCACTTCCTGGCTGGAATTTATTTTCTCTGCTCTTGCACATGCAGCTGACCACTGGGGGTTTCTCAGCTGCCTATTAAATGTCAAGCATCTGCTCTGGTGAGACAACCTGGGCCTGCCTGTCTGAGGGGCTGTCCCCACCAGGAGTCAGACCCTAGCAAATCAGCCAGGGTTACAGAACGGAGTCAGCTCCAAGAGCTGGGCCCAAACCTTGAACTCACATTTGAGTGGTATCGATCAGGCGGCAGTGTGACTCCTCCCCCTTAGCTTTCACCAGTTCCTGGAACTCCTCCATAGTGCTTGTCAAGCTGGCATCCATTTTAAACATGATCCAGAATTCTGTTATCCAATACCTATGGGAAGGGAGTTAAAAGTCACAGTCCAGTGCTGAAGCCAAGGACTCAAAGAAGCGGGCTCACAAAGGAATTTGCAGCTACAAAGAGGACTCCAAAAAAGAGACTGATCTGTCCTACTGTGAAGCTGGGGGCAGAGAGGGAAGGGACCCCCTGGTGACAAGCTTCAGTGTCACCACACACAAAATGCTCTGCTAAGAGAGGGTGTGTGATAATCAAAGCAGCTACAGTTGTGTGCATGAGTTATACTGAAGACGAACCAAATGTTTCCAAAACAGGGGGCGAGGAACCTAAGAAGTAGGCCATTATCACACATTACTACATTGTATCACCATGTTTTGGAAAAGTCTTTAAGGACTAGAGAACATTCCTTCAAAAGAAAGTTAAGTGCAAACTAGGATGTAATACTAGACACATTTTTATATCAACTACATTTTAAAAATCCATGTTAAAAAAGGGAAATATACCAAAATAGCTGGATGTGAGTGATTTGTATTATTTTCTGAATTTTAAAAATAGGAATAAAAATAAATGCCTGTATCCCTCTCTTATGGCATTTGACAGCAAGGTGCTGTAAAACTGAGAAAAGCATTGGTATAAAATCCTGGCCCAGGTGCCCCAGAAGAACCCCACCAGCTTCCACAGGGGACACTGCATTATCGACGGCTTGCCCTTTCCTGGGTGTGCAGAGGTGTTCTGCCCTCTGGGTTTCGGGAGGGGAAAGGCAGGGAGGACCAGAAAGACCTCAGTCCCTTGCTGGAGCCTTTCGCTTCACCCCACTCCACAGACTAAGCGCAAGCAGAAGCGTTACCTGACAAAATAGCAGATCTTCAGACAGACTCCTGGTGAATTCTTTGCCAAGGCACCCTTATAGGTAGGGCTGCAGTTAAGGGAAACAGAAGCCTGATACAGAAGCCAAGGACCTTCCATCTTTGGAAGTATCTGGTCAAACAACCCCCAGAAACGAGGAACAAGTGACTTCCTGCCTGTATCCCAGAAAGCAGGATTCCAACTGAGTCGACAAGTTAAGAAAGAGGGCCCTTTTATCTTTAAAAATGTTTCTCATAACTGATCTGTGCAATAACAATTTGAATGGTGGATTTCAAGAGGAAGAATTATAGGTTCAATTGTAATAATTCATTGTTGTGATAATTAAGAACAATAATGTGAATGTTATGCATGCACCCAGAGGATATCAGGACAGTGACCCGATAAGATCGTTAACAATTAATTTACTAACAATCATAAGTTGTGATGACAAGTCAGGCAAAGCCATGAGAATAATCCAGAGGATACCAGAGTTACTTTAGAGTCCTCATCATCCTAAATATTTCCAGAATAAGAAGGAATAGAAATATGTGAAATTTACATATCTTTAGGGGGAGGATATCCATTTATATTAAGAGTTGAAGAAAACAGAAATATAATCCAGTGAGGAAACTGGGTGGGTCTCACCACCTTCTTTCCATCCACAGACTGAGGAACAGCCTATGTGATGGTGTGCCCCAAAAGGTACACCCTTTCCCCACTAAAATCTGATGAAACAATTGCCATGTAGGGTTCAGTGAATTCTAGTTGAGCCCATGAGGAGAACCAGTAAGTAAGCCAGCAGAGTTCACAATTAACTGGGGTAGAAGTGTCTTTCTTCAGTGGGTATATATGTATCTCAATTCTTGGAAAATTCAGAATTAAAGTTAGAAAGGTAAAAGACAGTAAAAATCTCATGTTAATGCTTATTTGGAAGGCATCCATGCATTTTGAAATTCTTTGTGCCTGTAACATTTGAAAGCATATTAGAATGATAGCCTTTAAGATTCAATTTAGAATGTATAATGAAGGGTTTTGGATTTGTGGTTTAATATTGAAACCTAATTTTATAGACAGTTTAGGGATATCTAATATGTTAGCTTTATTGTTTATAACTTTAGTTGAGTTATAAAAACTAGGATTTAAGGAGGTATCTGAAGCACTAAAAAAATCTAAAATGTAAAACATGTAACTGTAGTTTAAAACCACTGGAAATATTTGATTGACATTATTCAAGTTAACCAAACATTTTCCAAAGCCCCTTAAGACTGCTTGCTGAAACACGTAAGATTTATAAGCTGAACTTAAAAAACTACAGAACTATGGTTGTGAAATCTGCAATTTTAACAAAATGACTCCCAATTTAAAAAATTAAACATGAACAAATATACAGCCTGTAAAATCTGTCCTTGAGATCGGAGCACCAAAACAATACAGGAAAAAAAAAGCCCACAAAACCTCACACATCAACAACGGTAATGAGAATAAAACTAAGCCCTAGGTGCCTGGCAAACTCCATGAAAGCAAAAGGTTCTGATGCACACCTCTCTCCAGGTGCAAGAGGAGACCTTTCCATTTTCTTAAGCCACATCAGTAAGAAACCTGTCACTCCAAGCAAAGGGACTCAGGCATAGGCACGTTACACATAAACAGCTGCTTAAATTCAGCATTTTTATTATTTGTTTACTTGATGTTTCTTACTCTTCTTTTTCAAAAATAACTAAGCGATACAGTAACTGGCACAGTGGTTTCACGTGCTGTGTGCCTTCCTTCCTGCTGCCCCGCATCCTTTTCTTCAAATGTCTACTGACAGCGCGTGGAGGCTGCATGTGGTGTGTACAAATCTTGCCTGTCTGCCACAGTGCTGGGTGTTGGCCCCTCCAAATGCCAGCCTCCTGAGGCCAGCAGAACCTGAGGCCATGGCAGAGGAAGTTGGGCCCTCTTTCTCACTTGGGGGGCAGAGCAAACACCCAGCAGGTGCAGGCTGAGTCATCAGGGGCTCAGGTGTCTGTGACTGGGGTAACTTCAGCGTTCACTGGAAGCCTCAGAACCAGCACCTTTTCTTCTCTCCAGTAAGTAGTATTATGGCCAGCCAGGACCAGCACAGTTCTGACTGTACTCTTCAGGACTCTGAACTATTCAAAGCATGTTTTTAAATGAAATCTCCCCCCGCCCCACCCAAAGGAAAACAGGAAACTGTCTGAGCCTGTTGCCTATTTAACTAAAAGTTCTATTCTTCCACATCAAAGAACACAGAAATCAGCCTGGTGTGGTGGGGCACACCCGTAATCCCAGCACTCTGCGGGGCTCAGGTAGGAGGATCTCAAGTTTGAGTCCTGTGTGGGCAACTTATCCATGTAAAGAGACCCTGTCTCAAAATTTTAAAAAGAGCTATGTATGTAGCTCAATACAAATAGCCTGGGTTCAATCCTGTGCCATGAAACAATGAAACAAAACAAAACAAGACAAAAAAAATAAAAAAGGAAAGCAAGTTTGGATAAAAAAAATCACTCCACCTTCAATGTGTAAAGTAACCTGGCTTTCCATCACAGGGAGTCTTTTATTTCATACTCTCCTCAGAATCCTTTTCCCTATGCTATGTTACATTTTAATCTTAAGCAAAATCCAGTATTTAAAAGTTCTGGCAAAAAAAAAAAAAAAAAAAAAAAAAAAC
>NW_022900929.1:37561359-37568969 GCF_012274545.1 Fukomys damarensis | reverse complement strand
ATCCAATGTTTATACCCATAATATGCAAATACCAAAATTTACACCCATAGTAATGCAACATTTAGGGCCAGGAATTTAGCTCAGTGGTTCTGCTGCCTGCCTCAAAAGTGCAAGGATCCGAGTTCGATCCCCAGTACCATAGTAATAATAATAATAATATAATAATGATAATGATAATAATAATAATAATAATAATGCAACATTTATTGCACCCTACCACGAGATGGTCACTGAATTAAGAGAAACAAAGATAAATAAGCCTTATTCCCTGCCCTGGAGGACAATCTGCTGGAGAAAATGATATGCAAATAAATAAAGTATGCATTCTTTACATTTTTTAATTTGTAATTTAATTTTGCAGTACCTTTGCAACCTATCATTAGAAAATTCAGCATCTAGACACAAGGTTTTTATAAGTTACAGTACTTGAGAAAGCCATTTTATAGCATCCTAAAACTTACAGACTCAAGTTCAGTTAGATAAACTAATTAATGAGCACATTAAAAACACTCGACACTTTCTGTAGTCACAGGCAAAAAGCTTTCTGAGCCAGAATACATCCAGATGAGAAAGAAATCAGAGAACCCTGCAGCAGTTCCTGACCTCCTGCTGGGGTGCCATGCTGCATGGTGAGAAGAAAGACACAGAGACAGAGTTAGAGACAGAGACGGAGATCTGGGATGACCAGTGCTTGAGCAAGTGAAGGCTTGAGAAAGCAAAGGCCCTGAACAGCCAGAACCATCAATATTTATTGGTGACACAGTCGTTGTTAGGTTGGGGTCAGCGGGCTACGTGTGGTTCCCAGAGATATGTTGTTGATGCAGGCAAGGCTTGTAAAGGAAGAGACAAAGCATTCTTGTGTTAGGCTGGGAACAGAACTTGGGTAAGAGTCACTCTGACCTTGGCTGCGTGTTATCTCCCATGCTTCGATCAGACTCACTTCTTAAAATAAGCCAAGTGCAGGGTTAACTCTTCACAGCCTACACTGCTTACTGCCTGCTTTGAGCATAATCAATGGGGTGGTCTGTCACAAGGAGGAGGGACGGGGAGAAAGAGCGGAGGGAGGAAAGAGGCAGGCAGGCTTTGACATAAGCAAGTAAAACTAAAGAGAAAGAAATCAAATAGATTTTCAACCCAGAAGACTATTTTAAAACACTTTCTAAAGTGAAGGAGGGCTGGAAAGTCAGAAAAAGCCCCTTGGAGGGTCCTGAAGGGAAGTGTTTCACAGGCCCAGGGACTGGGAGCTGCCCGTAACATCTGGAGCGCTGAGAGGTCCAGTGTGGAGGGGAAGGGCCCTGGGAGAGCTACAGGGTGAGGCAGAAGGGGCTACCTGGGTGGGACCCCCAAGACTTTGGCTGGCAAGCTGAGTCGTCACACAGGAGCCCTGTAGTTGGGAGAGGTTGTGAAGCAACCGTCTACCCGGTTGATTTTAAGGAAAGAACGGCAATATGAATAATAAATAGCAGGGGGACCATACAGAGGAGATGGCCAGTAGGGGGCAGAGGTCTGGGAGAGACAGGGGGACTTGTACTTAAACCACAGCACAGGAATGGAGAGAGACCAGGGAAGAATCAGTTCTGAATCAGAAACCCTAGGGTGGGGTGGCAGAGTCTGTGGGAGGTGAAGGGCAGGGAGAAGCCAAGACTGCTTCTGACATTTCTGGTTTAGGCAACTGGTAATGATATCGCACCTGAAATGGAAAACGAAAATGCAGATATCAGAGCACAACTAATATGGCTGGGGTTGGGGGTGAGCCCGGGAACAGACTAAGGTATTTGAACATAGTATGGCTAACATGTCAGCAGAAAAATGTAGTCCAGATATTCAAAATGTGGTTGAGGTTAGAAGAGAAACCTCTTAAAAGTGAGCAGCACAGAAGGGCAGTGGTGGACATCCGGGGCAGAAGCACTCTCAAAAGCCGTCCAAGTGAGAGGGAGACTGGATGCTATCCCGAATTCAAAGGCAGCTCAGAGAAGCGGCACGGAGTCCTGGGCAGAGCTCCCCGGAAAGGCAACGGCTGTCTGTCCGATAGGAGAAGCACTGGGACTGCAATTGGTTAAGTCACTGGTGACATCAGAGGAAAGTCTGAGTGCTCTAGGAGGAGCCATAGTTGAGCTAAGGGGTGAGAAGGAGTGAAGAGATCAGAGATAGTGACTGCAAACTATTTTAAGATGTTTTGGCCTCCCATTTATAACCCTAGCAATGGAACGAGGGGAAGCAGGGCAACAAGATTAGTTTTAGTTTGGGGACACTTAAGGGTGTTGCGGCTGGAGAGGAGGTCACCACTGAAGAGGCAGCGTCTAGGAGTCTAGGAGAGACAGGGGCAACTGGCACAGAGTGGGTCTGTGAGGAGCAGAGGGAACATGCGTGGCAGAGGGGCCGCTGGGCGACAGCGCTGGCAGGGCAGCCCCCAGATGCATTTTCAGGGAGGAATAACTGATCACCCACATTGTTGGCAATCACCGGTACATCGAGAGAATGAAGATCCGACAGCCTTCGAGATGCTGCTGAAAGGTCTCAAGAGACTCTGCAGACAAGGTGCCTGTGTGCTTCTGGACCTGTCATTGCTAACTCCACCCTGAGCTCCTTCCGCAGTGTGCCCCTGGAACCGGCGCTTTGGAGATGGGAGATAAGATTCACAAGTGGGGTTAGGGAAGAGATTCATGCCCAATGGGCTTCTTTGTCTTCGGATTTAGTATCTAGTTTTTCTGATGGCCATAAGAGGAGCTGGGAGGTGTTAGCAGGTTGGTAAAGGATTAGAGCAGCCACAAGTCATGACTCAGTTCCAGGACGTGCATTCGGCACTAAACCGTCTCACCTCCCTTACAGGCCTTTTCCTCTGGGTCCACAGCAGCGTCATCAGTGAGAAAGGGAAAGTACCCCCCATCACACCCACAAGAAGGCTAGCACCTGGCAGGGCTTGCTTTGGGCATCCCCGATGCCCCTGCCTGGCAAGAAGGTCCCAGCAGGTCTTCCAGATGGTAGAGCCACAGCAAGCTTTCTCCAGAGACAGGGAGGGCTGAAGAGTCAGGAAGGAAAGCCAGGCAGGAAGGAAAGCTGGGCAGGAGTGCACTGCTACATGCCTGCTGGTGCCCTTGTCAGCTGGTACAGGATGACTGTGGATCCTGACGACTCTACAAGCAACAGCTTTTACCAGCCGGACAGACTGCAGGTGACTTCTGTGAGCACCTCCCAGAGCACTACTGCCCCGTACAAAAGAAGAAGCACATATGAACACACTCACACACACATATCCAGTCATACATGGACCCATTTTCCACGCAGAGTGCTTCCCAAACAATCAAGATAAAGCCTGCTTCAAATTTCAAGCTACATTTGGAACAAGTCCCATCTCGGGGTTCCAGTCACTCTGAGCAAGGATATAGGGTCACAACTTTCTGGAGCAGTTCCGCAGAGGAGATGACGATGCGGTGCATGGTCAGCATGACTTGTAGCAGTTGGTTACTTCGACACAGGTTTCCATCGGCATCTGAAAATACAAAGAGCAGCTTCTCAGTCCAGCCCTGCACATAAGCAGGTTCCTGGGGACACCTGGCACCCTTCACTACTAGGTGGTGGCCGGGGACAGTGCTTTCCTTACACTGCCCAGGACTACACTCCACCCTAGCTTTTCTGATTCTCCTGCTACACTTTCCCCTGCCAAATGTCCACTTTGCAGTCCACTGATCATGCTGCCCTGAAGGTGAGAGAAATCTGCCTTGAGACATCTATGACTGTGAAGCAGAAGTGGGTCCAGGTTTAGTGGAGCTAAAAGTACATGTAGTGGAGTGGAGTGTGCAGAGACCCTCTAAGGTCAGAGTGTGAATATATCGCATTTAAAACACTATTATCTTCAAAAATTTTACAAAAACGTGATCATCTGAACACATGTCTAGGGTTCTCTCATGGCCCTGGAAGGGGCTCGTGCAAGCAAGGGGCACTGAAATGAAAGTTGTGTGACTAGTTGTATGACTGAGTGTTCCTCTGGATGGAAACAAAGAAGGCTAGAAACAAACATTACGTTCGGAGACTGTTAGTAGATTACAGATATCTGTAATGATTTGCATCAAAGAGCATAGCTGGGCTTCCAAATCCCATCTAGTACCAAATGATAAGAAGCATTCTACACACAGGCCTCTGATAGGAAACTTTCGCATGGGGCAGTTTTCAAAGCCTTTCAACATTAATGGCTCCAAGTATTAGGGGATGTGCAGGTTATTTACTGCCCGAGCTGTGCTTTGGGACTCACTGTGAAATCCCATCACCTTGGCTTCCTTGCCAGCTGCCTTCAGCTTGGGTTCAGCCATCAGTAAGTAGCAAGAGACTAGCAGAGAAATAGAGCAGTCAGAATATTTCTTACCGTCTCTCTGCTTGGACACCGATTTCCCTAAAGTGGCGACCTGTCTCTTCAGTGAATGAGCACACTGGTTGGCCCTGCCTTCCCGGCTCTAGCTCTCCCTGGGATCTCACAGTGTTATAAGTGGTCCTCAGGACAGTGATGACTTTCAGAATGCCTTCGTTCCCCTCTCTTTCTGTGAGTAGGCCCTTCGTTCAGGTGCCTCCATGCACAGACACTGAGTAAATTCCGTTCCCGGATGAATGCTTGTGATTTGGAAGAAGGTATCAACTGAAAGAGTACACATTAAATGTGTAGCATCTGTATTGTTCTTTAGAGTATATTACACAAACGTGGTTATCACTTTCACCGTTTCAAGATTACCAAATTGTAAATGAAGGTCATAGTGCACGCGGGCTCAGAGGTCCTGGCTCCACACCTGAGCTAAAGGCAGTCTGATGAGAGAATTCAAGTAAACTGACGGTATCTCTCCCCTCCCCATTGCCAAATCCACCCACTGGTGCTGGACTGCTAGTGTCCCCTTTCACAGTGAAAGGAAGACCAGTCTTCCAGAGGTTGCCATACCCGCTGTGCTCCAGCTCTCTTCTCAGAGATGCCTACTTGCTCTCCTGCAGTATCAGCTTTTCTCCCTGTTGACTTAACTTCCACTGGTGTCCATTCCTTCATTCATCCCTTCGTATTTATTTATCTATCTCATCCCTTTGTGAAAGTAGTATATGTTTATGATGCATAATAAATACGCGCACCCACTGGCATTCAAGTGTGCCCCTGCATCTCCTACTTCAGACAAAATGAAATAAAACAGCACCTTAAGCTCTCATCCTCTCTGCCTTCTTCTGCACGTCTGTTGATCTTCTCAGCACAACCTTGCTGTCACCCCCTCTCGCCTCCCATTCCATTTCACCCCTGTGCCCACCATTCCACTACGTCTTCCATTTTCAAAGTTACCAACCAACGGCACGCTGCTGAATCCAGCTGTCACTTCTCTGTCCCATCTCACTTGGTGACTCAGTTGCATTCCCCCGCCCCCCGAGCGCAGTCCAGGGAGCTGGTTTTCTTCCTGGAACACTCCCTTCTCTTGGCTTCTACAGCCTCACGAGCTCTCACTTCTCTCTCAGCCTCTTCTGTCTCCTCTTCCTCTGCTGGGCTTTTAAATGTCAGCATGCTCTGAAGGCATAATCCTCCCACTTCTTTTTTCTAACAATTTTTAAAAATTTAAAACTTCCTATAGTTTAAAATTTTTTAACTTTTTCTAGTTGAACCCATCTAGTCCTTCAACTGAAATACCAGCTCTGTGCTGAGGACTGCCCAACTTTTATCTTCAGCCTTGACCATTAGGTGAGTATGGGCAGCAGCCTACTGGACAGATCCTCTTAGAGATCTAATCATCTGCACAAAACATCCCTCCTCCTTTCTTTCTTATCCCCAGATGTGGCACTGCTAAACACCTTCTGAGTTACCCAAACTGGAACCCAAGGAGTCATGCTTTGTTTTTTTGCTGTAACTCATATCCATCCCATCAGGAAATCTTGATTTTTACTTCCAAAATATATCTCAAGCCTGTTTACCTCGCTTCATCCTTGCAACACTCTTCTCTAGTTGCAGCCACCGTGATGAAGTGGCTGAACTGACTTCCCAGCTTGTGCTCTTGTCCACCAATAATCGATTCTCCCCACAGCAGACAGCAGAGAGCCTCGGAGCCTAGGAAGCAGGCCATGCGCTCGACACACTTACATGAACTGCAACCTCTTTGTGTGAAATCCCTCACTGGGCCCCACAGGGCGGCACATGTCCTGGCCTCTTTGAGCACTGCCCACTTCGTTCTGCACCAGATTACCTCTCTCCATGCTTCTGCCTACACCTCAGACACCCTAAGTTTATAGGCCCCTTCCACTTTTTCCACAACCTACTTCCAGGGCCCAGAACGGAGCTGACACATGGTGGGTATTTGTTCAAACATGTGCTGACTGAATGAATGAACTGTTATCATCAAATGGGAAACTCCTGAACTTTTCGTGTCTTTTGGGATATTGAGTTTGATTTAGTCATTAGCTGTTTCATTTATGAGACAGTACACATATTTATTTTCTTCTTGGCCACTGTTTTCGAAAGAAACTCAAAGTTGCTGTTTGGTAAAACATTTTTATGAATTGTTCATCTAGCTGGTTAATATTTCTGCAAATCTCCCATTAATTCTTCTGAAATTATACTCTGATGAGGAAGGGTTAATGTTGCCTTCTCTGTATTTACTGGTCCACATAATTTCTGTAATAATTATATCTTGCCACAAGATGATATATACTAAACCAGGCCAAAACTCAGTGACTTAAATCAGTAACCGTTTATTTTTACTTAAGTGTCTGTGCATAAGCTGGGGGCCAGCAGACAGATGCTGGGCTTTGCTGGGGCCCCTACTCCAATGTGTCCCAGCTACCCTGCGCAGGTAGGCTGGTGGGAGTAGCTTCTTCTCATGCCATTGACAGGACTCTGAAGAGTAACTGGGAGTACACAGTGCCTCTCAGACCAGGCTTGCAAATGGCTGCTGTCCTGCCTCATTCTGTCAGCCCAAGGAAGTCACGGTGCTGAATCTGAACTCAAAGGGCAGAACTTCAAAGTCTCATGGAAAAACGTCAGAAGTAGAGAAGATAAGGGCTGGGGATGTAGCTCAGTGGCACTGCACCTGTCTGGCAAGAGCAAGGTCCTGAGTTCAATCCCTGGTAGCAAAAAAGAAAATAAAAAATTGGCAGTACTAATACAAGCAAGCCCACCACAGCTACGACAGCAGGAGTACTCATATTCCCTAATTCTATGGTGAAAATCAGGAGAAAATAACTTGTAGCATATGCATTCAAATGTTCACATGAGTGCTGGAAGCAGGCCCAGGCTCATTCAGTGTGGATAGCACCTAAAACCTGCCCTCTCGTTATCTCTTTACAGCAGGCTAGCATGTTCCCATGTATGCTTATACATGAGGCACAGGGCTCAGAAGTATCCACAGTGAGAGAAAAACCAACTCATATGGAAAGATTCAAGGAACTAAAACGGGTTTGTCATGGAGGAGACTCAGAGGAGGCACTGCAGCTGTCTTTGAATATTTGAGGCATCAGTTGCTGAAGAAAGTTTAGATTTGTTCTATGGGGCAGTAAACGGCAGCACTAGGGCCAGGGATTTAGCTCAGTGGTTCTGCTGCCTGCCTCGCAAGTGCAAGGTCCTGAGTTTGATCCCTGGTACAAAAAAAAAAAAAAAAAAAAAA